>NC_080671.1:333862053-334196447 GCF_030247195.1 Topomyia yanbarensis
AACCTACCATTAAACGATACTTTCTAATCCATCCGGCGATCATTGTTTTCCCTTCTTGACGATGAACTTAACCTTCGACGGCAGATTGCCTTGAGCTGCCACAAACAAATACTGTGACCTTCGGTGGTCTTTTCTCCGGCGACTAAACAACTCAAAACAGCCACTGAATCGATTATCACGGGGTCGGTCTATGGTACATTCCATAACAACAAGAACTAGTTTGGAAAATCATAGCAGCAGTGCTCAGTTCCTAATGAAAACAGACGGCCCTGCGCAGGAGTTCGTTGTGACTGCTGGGGTTACCAAGGAAACTGTAATGAACTAAACCAACAAGCGTTTCAGAGCCAACGAGCAACGTTATGGTCATTATTCAAACATCGCAGAAAAGTTTCCAAACTGTGAAACTTTTCCGTCGTTTCAATTATTGAACGGGATTGCCTTTCGGAAGTTGCTTCACAAAATACAAGTATTAAGACCAGAACGCGAAAAACGAAACGATGCAGAAAAAAACTAAATGAGGATAATATCAGAAACACAGCGACGGTAGCGTGAATACTTGAAGCAATAAGCCTATAGCCTCATACTACATATCTGATATAGGTTTTGTATCATTTTCTCGTAAATGTGAAAAGACATAAGTTCTTTCGTAAACTTTCAACAAATATTGACAAGATTAACCTAGCAAACCTAGTGAACTCAAAGAATATTGTCGCGCGGGACTTCTTTGCACAGATGAAGTATTTATTTGAATTAGCTTCTCGTAATTCCAACCTTCATGAAATTATTTCGAAACTATTTCTTAGTTAAAGGGCGACCACGAAATTATTGCGACACCGAACCCCTTTTCGCTTGATGCCCTCCATCAAAGTCTTTACAGTGTCATCCGGTACCAGTTTCTCAGTTTTTGTTTTCATTTTCTTAACATGTCCTTCTCGTCTTTGACTGTCTTCTTGTTCTTCCGAAGTTCCCGCTTCATCATTGCCCAGTACTGCTCCACCGGGCGCAGCCCCGGACAGTTTGGCGGATTCATGTCCTTTGGAACAAAAATGGACAGAATTGGCCTCATACCACTCCAGGACACTTTTAGAATAGTGGCATGATGCCAAATCTGGCCAAAATAGCGGAGCTTCGTCGTGCTGCTGCAAGAACGGCAAAAGGCGCTTCTCGAGGTACTCAGATTTGTAGATCTCGCCATTTACTGTGCCCTTTGTCACGAAAGGCTCACTCCTCAGTCCGCTAGAGCAGATGGCCTGCCAAATGAGATATTTGGAGGCGAACTTCGACATTTTCTTCTTCTTAAATTTGTCATCCACATAGAACTTGCTCTTGCCGTTGAAAAACTCCAACCCCGGAATTTGCTTAAAATCGGCTTTTATATACGTTTCGTCGTCCATCACACAGCAGCCATATTTTGTCAGCAACTTCTCGTAGAGCTTCCGTGCCCGAGTTTTAGCCGCCGATTGTTGCCGCTCATCGCGGTTTGGGAAGTTCTGTACCTTGTATGTATGTAGTCCAGCTCTCTTCTTTGCATTCTGGACGTAGCTCTGCGACATGCCGATCTTTTTAGCCAAATCACGGCTTGAGATGTTAGGATTTGCTTTAATCATCCGCTTCACCTTTCCCTCCGTCTTTTTGTTCTCCGGTCCCGGTTTTCTTCCAGCTCCTTTGCCGTGGTCCAACGTCAACCGCTCCTGGAACCGCTTCAACACTCTAGAGACGGTTGAATGGTGAATGTTCAACATTTTTCCCAACAGCCGGTGCGACAGGTTAGGAAATTCCAGGTGTTTGGAAAGGATTTATTCTCCCGACTCGCGTTGGTTCACCTCCACGTTGAATCGAAAAACACGACTTCGAGTTTGACAGCATGTAAACAATACACATCAATGAGAAAGTGTGCGAAATTTGGTAAAAAAGTTATGCCCTGTTGAATGTGTCGCAATAATTTCGTGTTCGCCCTCTAGTACGAATAGTTTGATGAAATGGCAAAAATTTCTATATTTACGAACACCTTTATATGTACAAAAAAGTCGTTCCAATATACATATAGAAATTTTTTGACAATGTAGCTTCATTTTTCTATTCATTTCAAATAAATCGTACAATTCTCGAAATCGATTCGTTATCAACCCAAAAAATATATTTTGTACCGTCTAGTCGTAGCAGTGACGGTTTAATTCGGCAGAAAATAATGTCAGGATCGTCAATCACTATCCATATACATTCCGAAAGCTCGTATATAACGAAATGGTGTTCATATATTTATATATTTTTGACGAGATTTGTGATGTTTAAATATTTTCATGCAGAGCCACATATACGAGCGTTCCACAAGTAGAAGTCCAACCATTTCCACGTCGAGAAGTTGCCGCGGCGAACACGATAGCTCTCGATAAAATCGTCTAACATAGAAAATTCAATATTATTTGTAAAGTTTAGACGTGTAGTTAATCGATGAACCAAAAAAGAAATAGAAAAAAACTTCTAGTTTCTGAAAATTGCTTCATGACAACCGAAAAATCTAATATTTTACTGTAAAATTCGCTCACTTTTCTTCAAAATAATAGGAAGAAAAAATGTTTATTCAGTTTTCTGTGGTTCACCGACAGGATGCACATATCGTGCATTCTCATAAAAAAATGTTTATTCGTTGATTAGTTGTTGAGTTATCGAGAAACGCTATTATAGGGTGTCCCACATTAAATTGCATCACGGAACAAAAGGCTGTAGAAAATAACCCTTTGGGCATTCGCTCTTAAAAATTAGGGTAGAGGCCGCTTAGAGCGTATATTCTACACTGCATTTTTAACGCCGTAAGTTTTTTGAAAATGTTTGCCGATAGATTGATATGCGCGAGGAATGCATGGCTGTTTAAAACAAATAAAGTTCAGCGTAGCCACCAAGATTGCGGGAGACTATTATAGAGACTCAATACTAACAATTAAGTCGATTTTTTGCCGACTACACCAGACCCCCCTCCCGGTTTGCTTTTGTGTTGTGAAAAAATCAGCGAAGGACGCAATTGAACTTCTGCCATTTAACCACCAAAATGTTCCACTGAGCGCAGCGCCATCTATATTTTAGTTCCTGCATTCTCAGATCGTCGACGACTTTATCTAATGCAGGGCCTTTGCAAAAATGTAGTGCATATGCAATGCAGGAAATAACTTAACAAGCCGTTCTTGAGAATTCATACGGAAAACCCAAATTTACTTTGGATGTGCAACGGACGTGTCAAGTTGATGAAATTTGCTCATTTTCGTGACACCGTTTCTTCGTTTGGGTATGTTATCGCTGCTATTGCTGGGGAAACGGATGACGTCTGTGCTGAGCTAAAGGCCGAGTGAACCAGCAAATCTTGCGTCTCGCTAGAAAGGTCTCCACAGCTACTCCAGGCCGTTTAAATCTGGGCACTTCTCGACCACCTCAGAAACGTCGTCGCAAAGATGGCCCTGATCCGAGCAATATTTGCCATTCGAAAGCTAGTCGATAATAGCAACATTGGTTCCACCTCCGACGCCATTGCTCTGGGCTGTATTTTTAACCGCTTTTATCCCAGCGTTGGCAAGGATACTATCGAAAAAAATACCCAAAGAAGTACTAAATTGCTACGAGGAGATAAAGGTTATTCCGCTTGTTAAAGAGGCACTTTTAACTTCATATACTTCAAAGTTGGAGTTCACCGAAAGTACCGTGATGCACCTCTTAACCCTGGCACATGGTCGCAAGGCATTCTGTTCGAGGATTTTGAGGATAGCCGTACCCAGAACAGATGGTACCCGGCGACTGATCCAGAAGAACCATTTACCGGACTTCGTTGCGTTGGCAATGCCACTATACCAAGCTACACCGCCATTATGAAGGAGTGTCGATGCTGAGCGCATACTCAGACACAACGCAGTTGGTACGATGGAAGCTGCACAGTCGAGTTCTCGGCGCCAGCGCTCGTCTTCCCGATCCTGTGGGTCTGGGTGGAGAATAGGGGTTTGACACAACCATTCTCGGCAAGTATTATACAAATCGTATCGACAAAACGGCTGAAACATTTCACGCTTCTAGCTCATCGTCTGACGCTCGCCGTAAACAACTTCCGTTCGGTTCGTGATGTCCTCATCGCGCCAACGGAGTTCAACGCATACTGGGATGCACCGCAGTTAGCATTATGGAAGGCCTCGATCACAGTCAAGCAATTGCAGCCGACGATCATCAGTCGTCCGGTCCGGAAATAGTCTTCCAAACCCCCACAAGTGGCAAATATACCACTACTCCGAATACTTCCTGAGCTGATGCATTCTTCGCTTCCAGTAATTTGCCTTTTTCTCCGTCATATTGTGACCAGATGTTAACCATTTCCCTCGCCGACTACGATCGTCGTATTCTGGGGGCGCGACGAAGTTGATTCGGGATGCCTCGTATCTCCAACCACAGTCGACCAAACGACCGTCAGCCGTTCCGGTACTTTTCGTGGGATTGACGCAAGGATCTTCCAAAGCACTCGAAACGATAACATCCCGATCAGAATGAAATAACAAGATAATAACAGAACACAATTTTTGTAACACATTGTGTTATAAATTAGGTCTCGTTAGTAGTTAAAATAACAAAAAATTATAACATGTAACAACGCGAGATATAATTTTAAAACATTTCTGTTATATGTTTGTGATCGGGATGCTTTCGTTCTCTGCTGAACCTGATCCGTCCTTCAACAATATCGAGGTTTACTATTAGAATGTTGGTGGCTTAGATTCATTAACGGACAGCTATTTGCTCGCAAGCACGTTCTGCTGCTATGACGTAATCGACTTGACCGAGACATGGCCCGACAACCGTACTTTGTCGCGCCAGGTGTTTGGTTCAACCTTTTATGTCCATGTCCTCAACAGCTACAAATTCGCCAAGGTATAAAAGCACGAGCCATCAACGATGACCGAAGTATCTGAGGTTATCAGTGAAACTTGCCGATCGTAATCTGTTCCTGCGTGTGTTCTGTATTTTCACCTGATCGAATTCGTGATTCCAGGGTGATCGATGTACATTTTTCCTCCGTTTCTTCCATCACCTGGATTGTCGCCCCGACTGATGATATCGTTGAACTGCGTAACTTCATCTTACCTGGCTTGACATGGTGCCAGGAAAGTAATAAATTGCTACGATTGGATATCGAAAAATCTGAGCATAGTTGCGCCTGGTGTATTTTGCACAGCTACAGCAGCGCAACTCTTCGCCAAATCAGCAATGTCATCAACGAGAATGGGCGTACATTCGAACTCTGCTTTGAAAGTGCTCGGGATTATGCTCCATACTACTGCATTACAAAACATTGTTCCGAACCTTTTAGACTAGCATGTGCGTCACCATCCCCCACTACATCCCTTGCAGTTAACTTTGAGAACGTTACAAGCTCTATCGTCTACGATTTTAAAAACGCTGACTACGACGGCATCGTTAGCACACTGCTGGATATACAATGGGAGAAAAAAATCTTAGCAATCTACTTAATCGACCGCACCAATCATTACCCTCCCTGGTAATCAACCGTGCTTAAACGATTGAAAACTGCTAAATGATCGGCTTAAAACAATTCTTGAAACATAAGAAACTTGCACTACGTAACCACTACCTATAACTCAACCACGAATACAAACAGCAGACGCGGCTTTTTCAGACACGAGCGAAACGTCGAGCATCAACTGCAATCTATGCCAAAGTATGTCAATGATCAGCAAAAAGAATCCGAATCTTGTACGTCATGGAATTTTAAGCACCGGCACTAAGGAAATCTGCCAGCTGTTCTCAGACAAATTTGAGAGTGTTTTTTTTTCGATGAATGCCTTACACTCTTATAAGTCGCCGAAGCCGCGAATCTCACTCCTTCTTTAGGACAATCCATCAACCGAATTTACGTCGATAATGCTGCTTTAGTTTGCTGCTAACTGCAAGCTGAATGTGTCTAGTTTTCCGAGTCCAGATGGTGTTCCCACTATTTTTGGACGGCACCGGTGGTTGAGTGGTCAGCGTGACCGCCACTCATTCCAGTTGGTCTGGGTTCAATCCCAACCGAGGTCGTTGACATGTTTCTGAGGTGAAAAAATCTGTGGTCACGCTTTTTTTTCGGATGAAAGTAAAGCCGTTGGTCCCCAGTCCATGAGTTGATGGATCGATATCTAGTCCAGATAGTGGAGTCACTTCTCTGGCGTCGATAAAGAAGATGTAAAATCCAACTGTATAAGGGTTTTCGGCATGCAGTCTTTATGTTTTGGTGACGTTGTGGCCATAGTGTTGGTCAATGTAGGAGTAGAAATTTGGATGTGCGATAATTATTTATTGGTTGTGTATACGACTGTCGGATTTTTATGTATAAGGGTTTTCGGCATGCAGTCTTTAAGAAATAAAAATCCGACACTCGTATACACAACCTGTAAAATCCAACTGCTATACTTACTAACAAATATCTCCTCCTCCCATGATACTTGTGGAGTGCGCAGTAGTATATACGGCCTCTAGTAAAAGCAAGTATCGGACTAACATTCTTTCCCTTTCCTTCCGCGATCTACTTTCGGGCCTGGCCGGCGCAAGCATTGATCAATAAAACACTTTCAGGAATCATGAATCCCACATTGAAAGATGTTTCGCAATTCCCAAGCATAATTATCTACTGATTCCCTGTGCAACTTCAGCTAGTCCAGATCGATAACAGAGAAGCAGCTAGGGGTGATCGCACAAGCTCAAGCTCCAGATGTTGTTCCCACGATTTTTGTCGAAAAGTTCATCAGCGGGTTTCTTGAACCCCTTCGAGGAGTCTTCGAGCTATCTATCGCTATCTATCGCTATCTATCTATCTATCGATAATTTATCGACTAATTTCGTGTTTGGGTACGGCATTCAAATTATTCGAGCTGGTTGTTTTGGACCCCATTTTCATTTATTGCTAAAGCACTTACATTATTGGCATCCTTGTTGAGCTAAACCGCGTTCATCAACCGAGCAGAATATTTTTTATAATTTTGCGATTATTTCATACATTTAACCGTTATTTTTTACTGTTTTTCGTTTATCGTCGTGTTGTTTCATAGAAGTTTTCGGAATTAGTGGGGACAATTTACATTTTACATTTTAAGCTACTTAAAACTAGAGGATTACATAATGATTTTTTTTTAAGTGAAACTAAGGAGAATTTATAGCTATACACATACACAAGGGGGTAATATAATTTTCTTAAGAATAGGGGGGGGGGGGCATTTAGTTTTTATGACAATATGGTTTGACATTTTTAGCAGGGAGGTTATTGAAGAAAATATTTTTTAACTAAAGGGGACAATTTTTATAACTATCTTAAACCTAGAAATAAATAGAGAGCGTGATTTAATTTTGTAAAGATTTGGGGAGATTAATTAGCATTTTTAGTGGTAGTAGAGTTGGGCATTTTTAATGAGATTATATAATATAATAATTAGAACTAGAAGAGACAGGAAGAGCTAAATGGTTCGGGAAGTTATTTGGCGCAGTGGGGGTGATACTTCTAAGTATAAGAGTCAGGGGAGGGGGGTGGACAAAGACGGCAGGGAAGAAAGTCATTAACTTTCAGTTTCAGGAATCGGGAGATCAACGGCATAGATTGTAGACTCGGGTGGCCTTCATCAGGAAGAATTATGTACTGGGACGCCGAGTGTTCCTCCTCGAGTCGGCAGGGGTTCCTCCACACGATTCAGTTGTACGACTTAGATGCGGATCGGAAAGAGTTCGAGTTGCGCGTATGGTTTGTACGTAGGTCCCGTGCTTGTTGGCTCATTCGACAGAGATGTTTGGTATCGCCTCAGAATTGCATCAATCCTTCGTGGGTGTATGGTACAGGCAGAGGAGGACACTTTTGAGAATGGTAGAAAAAAGGGGCAGTTAAATTTTTATATTGATGGTTTTTAGGAAAGTGTATACGAGGGACATATAGAGGAGATCACGGTTTGCCAGGACGTCTCGAACCGGGATGTAGGGTGGTCTTCCGTCCTTCCGTAGGGTGGTCCATAGGCCGAGACCTGGCGGAACTGTACTCGGTGCACGTCCAGACAATGTGCTCGATATCGTGATAGCCGTCGCCACAAGCGCAGATACCACTATCTACGAGCCCAATACGCCAGAGATGTGCATCCAGCGTGTAATAGTTTGTCATGAGTCGGGACATCACACGAATGAAGTCACGACCCACATCCATCCCCTTGAACCAAGGTTTCATCGATACTTTAAGGACTATCGAATGTAGCCACTTTCCTATTTCACCATTGCTCCACGAGGTTTGCCAATTTTCGAAGGTTCTCTGATGAGTAATACTGAAAAATTCGTGGAAACAAATTGCGTCCTGCTTAGCTAAAAAATACGCTTCTTCATTACCTTTAATGTAGCAATGTGAGGGAACCCTAACATGAGCCCTGGGAAAGACCCATGTAGCTAATTCGTGATGTCGATAAACTACCATGCGAAAAATGCATATGTTTTTCAGACAGCAAGTTTAGCAGAAAGTTGTTAGAGTCTGTGAAAAGACCATGCTGGTACAGCTTCTCAGAGAGAATTTTGATAGAAACTGAATCAAAAGCCCCCTTAATATCTAGGAAACTGATGCCATCTGCTCTTTGCTAGCATAAGCCATTAGGATTTCTGTTAAAAGCAACGTAAGACAATCGTTCGTCCCTTTGCCTGTGTAGAAACCAAATTGTGTATCTGACAGTAAGCCATTTGCTTCAACCAAATTTTCGAGACGAAACAAGATTATTTCTTCGAATAACTTTCGGATACAGGACAGCATTACAATTGGTCGATACGAGTTGTGGTCGGAGGCTGGTTTTCCTGGTTTTTGAATGTCGATGAACTTCACTTGCCTCCAGTCGTGAGGGACAATGTTACCCTCAAGAAACTTATTAAATAAATTCAACAAGCGTCTCTTGGCAGAATCTGGCAGATTCTTTAACAAGTTAAATTTGATTCTGTCTGGCCCTGGGGCTTTATTATTACATGACAAGAGAGCAAGTGAGAACTCCACCAACGAAAGCGGTGTTTTGTTCGCATTGTTGTGAGGGGACGCGGCGCGGTAGATCTTCTGTGCCGGGGCGGAATCCGGACAAACCTTCTTGGCAAAATCGAATATCCAACGGTTTGAATATTCCACGCTCTCATTGGTACTGTTTCGGTTTCGTAAGCGCCGGGCCGTACTCCAAAGAGTGCTCATCGATGTTTCTCTCGTTAATCCGTCGACGAACCGGCGCCAGTAGCTACGTTTTTTGGCTTTTATCAAACTCTTCATGCGCGTTTCCGCCATCACGTACTGTCGGTAGCTAGCTGGCAGCCCGTCGTCCCGGAAGGTCTTATACGCAGCGGCCTTCTCCGCGTACACGTCTGAGCACTCTTTGTCCCACCATGGATTGGGAGGAAGCAGAATCGAGAATCAAGCCAGCCATGAACGCGTACTCTTCCTCCGGAGGAAGCTCTTGTATTGATTCTACTTTTTCGTATATCGCGGACGCGTAGCTCTTCCAATCAATATTTCGTGTGAGGTCATACGAAACATTGATTGTATTCGGTGGCCCTGAACCGTTAGCAATATTAATTACGATTGGCAGATGGTCGCTGCCGTGGGGATCAGAAACTACCTTCCACATGCAATCTAACCGCAGAGATGTCGAGCAGAGGGGTAGGTCTAAGGCGCTCGGACGCGTTGGGGGCCGGAATCCGTGTCATTTCACCCATGTTCAAAATGGTTATATTGAAGTTGTCGCAAAGCTCATGGAGTGAGGTAGATCGATTATCGTCATGAAGGCAACCCCATGCCGTACCGTGGGAGTTGAAGTCACCTAAAACCAGTCTCGGTGCGGAGAGGAGTGCCGCAATATCGCGAAACCGTCGGTGGCTAACTGAGGCTCTAAGGGGGATGTAGGTGGAAGCAATGCAAAGGTCTTTGCCTTTAATTCTGGTTTGGCAAGCGACAACTTCAATGCCTGGTGTCGAGAGGAGATCGATTCGTTTGAAAGAATAGCACTTTTTGATCCCCAAAAGTACTCCTCCGTAAGAGTCTTCTCGATCCAAGCGAACAATGTCAAAATCGTGGAAGTGTAGGTCTATTTCTGAAGTAAGCGATGTCTCGCATAGTGCAAATGCATTGAATTTCAAGTTATTTAGTAATATTTTAAAGGAATCGATTTTCGGGATAATGCTTCTGCAATTCCACTGTAGAACAGTGATTAAATCCTTGACCTCATTCGATGAATTAGCCATCGAAGGATACAATCGCTGATAGGAGAGGCCATTTCGCAGTGAACTGCACCAAGAATGTTTTTACTGCGGGGAGAAAGCTTATCAAGATGCTTTTAAGGGGGTCAGAAATATTTAAAGCTGTATAAGTACGGTCCACAATGTCAGAGAAATTTATTAAGCCAGCGCTGTTTTCTTTCTCTAGCTGAGATATGGGAACACTTGGGGTTTCTGATGTACCTAGAAGTGCAGGGAACTCCTTTTCTGAGCTCAGGTTACTGAGACTGGGAGCGACTTGCTTCGGTTTTGCACCAGTACTTCCTTGAGTAGATATTTTAGGGGGGGGCATGAAGAGACCTTCTGGCCTTTACGACGAAGCTTGGGAGAGGAAATGTTCCTCCTTTTTCTATTACTTATAGGCACAGCAGAAGATGTTCCCTCCTGGGGCTCATCACAGTCGCCTTCGTCAGTAGACAAGTTGGTATAGATGTTCGTAGAGACAGGTGGCGTAGCTATCTTAAGCATTTCTGCAAAAGATTACTTAGAGCGTCCCTGAAGGGAACGCTTAAAATTCTCCTCTCCGGTGTTTGTACGCGGGACATGACGGGAGATCATGTGGGTTTCCCCCACAGTAGAGACACTTATCGGCATCTCTACAACAGGAATCATCCACATGATTCCCGCCGAATTTCCCACAACGGGCTTTATTGCTACAATGGGAGGCTGTGTGTCCCAATTGTTTGCAATTAGTACAGTTCATGATCCGCGGCACAAAGAGGCGAACAGGTAGACGAATCTTGGCAATGAGGAGGTTCTTGGGTAGAGCAGAATCGGCGAAGGTCACCCGAAAAGAGTTAGCTGGTATATACACCTTGTACCCTTCGTAAAGGGCCCGTAGTCAGCAATATCATTTGCCTGATTGAAACTGTTTACCGAAGCTTATCAGGGCAAATTTTCGATATTTCTGTCGCGGCCGAATACCGATACGTCAGAACTCGAGAAATCTGCAGCAGATTCAAATACTTTTTGTCTTTGGTCCGGAAGAAGATCACGAAGAGCCCGGTTGCCGAGCTTGGATATACTTTGAGCCGGGGAGCCGTTTTTGTTTCGACGTCTATCTCACCTTGAGTTGAACCGCCGTCAGGGAAAGTCATTTTGGACGGGCCTATTGCCCAGTGCACGTTAGTAGGAGATTTCACAGGACATGAAAAAAAAGAAGGGGAAATGTAAAATAACACTTAACTTGTGTATGAAACGCTATCCAGATGGCTTACTAGAAGAACACTGCTTCACTGGTCACTGGCCGGCTACTCAGAAACAGAAACACAAAAGATGGGAAAAATGCTGAAACCTCGACGAGGCGGAGAGTGCGCAAGATAACCTTGAACGCGGATTAGCACTACTCTTTGTCGCTACACGCTGCACGGACTGGCAACAAAACACTTGTGTTTAGACCGAACGCTCGAAAACGAATGAGATAGCACCTTGTTATTCAACATTTTCAATATAGTGCTATTAGAATAGCTATAGTTTTGCCAGCTATGACGAATCTTTGTCTCTCTTTGCTTGAATATCGTCATGTTTACGCTTAAAATGTTAAATTTTCAATGATGGATAACATTTAAAAATACACAGGAATACATATTTTTAAATATGATAAGAAGTATGAAATTTACATTTCTAATTACTAAATTTGTGCTTTTCTTATAAGATTAAGAAAGACAAAATTGTAAGAATAAAATGAAGCGGTTCCAGTTATGGGTCAAACTCTGTGCGCTATCGATACTGGTTAAATAATGATCACCAGAGATTCTTCTCGACTTGAATTATCTTTCAATCCGGGATCATTTCGTTGCTTCTGAAAACACACATCGAGATATTGGAGACTGTGCTTCTTTTCATCTCTTATCAGTTTCTTTTTACATCCTTTTTGAAATACGTGAACAATTTTCCTTTCCATAAAATGGGAAATAAACGATACTTCAATAACTACCGTGGAATGATTTCATTCAGTACTGTCTCGAGTTTTGGAGGCTTAAAACAAACAGTACGATGTTGAATAGCGACTAACCTTCCGTGTCTATCATCTTAAATAACAGGGAGTATGGATCGTCGTGCTCAAACTTCTATTATTTACACCGACCTTTATGCCACACTTGATAGAGTGAATCACGATATAAAAATCGGAAAAACAGAGACATTAGTACGGAAAATTTGCAGTAATTTTGTTCCTACCACATAGATCGAGAAATAATTGAATTGGAGATTGCCAAGAACCAACATTTATTTCTACGTCAGGAATAGCCCAGGGAAACTAATTGGCACCGTTGATGTTTCTGCTTTACTTCAATGACTTCAATTTAGTGCTCAAGACTCCTCGCCGGTCCTCCGCAGATGCTCTCAAAATATTTCATCTCACTCTACTGTCCTGGGTTTTTACTCGTCTGATAGGGTCACTCTAACGCAATTTCGCATAATCCGACATTCCAAATACGTCTACTCCTTAATGTATTTCCAACATTCCCAAACTCGGAGAAAACTCCAACGAAACTAAATCAACGCTAAATTATATACCGACATAATCAACCTACTTCGAATCAGCGTCGTCGAACCAAAAACGATCATAAACAAATAATCAGCGGACCATCAATCAAATTGTACTAATTGAGACGCTTTTCGGTCTTCCAAGAAGCGGTGGCAGCTAATCGTCATAATAATCCACCGAAAGCAGTTCAACGTCGCAGCCAGGTGGCGGAATTTTAGTCATGCAACACCCCGAGACGGTGTCCGAAATTGCAACCGCCAATTCAGTCCAATAGCAACTAGGTAGCTCTCATTTGGCGGCAAATCTGGATTCCATTTAGATTGAGGTAACACAACAGTTACGGCGGTATGCAATCATGATAGGAGCTTAGTTAAGTTATACGGTTAGTGAAACGATGTGGTGGCAACCGAAACGTAATTCGAATCAGTCGACCCGACTGACAGCTGAGTAGATACTTGTCATTTGAATAGTTCTGAAAAGTATTTAAAAATCTTTAATCTAAAAATTGCATTTGCTACATTATGGGAACGAGCAAAATCAGTCACGTCGATTTCAACGAGTGACTGAATCGGAATGAGAGGCGAAAAGGAGCTTTGTAATTAGACATTCGAAGTCCATTCCAACGCGATTTAATGCTATTCAGCTCATGTATACCAACTAACCAACCGCTGAGCATGTCAAATCCGTTAAGGTCAAGTTGCGGTAGCCGCAGGTGAAGATTTTTATCTGAAAATCGCGCCCCTGTTCAGCCCCTGTTACCAACGTTCCAATAACGGGCGACTCACGAGGGGCGAGGGTTACTTTTGAGCACGACTAAGCCAGGGATAAATTGTAAGGTGGTCAGTGAAAATATCAATGTGAAGCATATGTTTGGTGTTGTATGTCGATCAAATATTTACCACTGACATCATGAGTCAACATTATGGAACATATTTATTATTTCATACAGATTTGAATGCTGAATAAAATACGTCGAACCAATGATATCTAATGAGTTATTTCTGTGTGTGCTCTTACAAGGCAATTTTTCATGAGAAATAAAGACACATGCGTTGAAAGTGAAACCAAAGTTCAAAGTAGCAAAAGCTTTTCACTGGAAACACCAGATTTCACTGGACATGAAAAAAAAAACCATTCCCACATTGATAAATAATTCGATAGGTCGAGCTGTTCCGCGAAAAATTCCGCAAACACCGACTTCGAAATGTTCAACTTGAGTGGAACCTGGACACATTTTCTCCTCATGTCATGTTCCGCGCCCATTTCGTTACGCCATTGCACTTCTCCGTTCAGTCAAGTTGGAGACCACAATAATTCAGTCCTGACCCTTCCACTCCTATCCACAACCGGCATCACCGCATACGGCAATCCAGTCGTGCTTGCATACTTATGGACGGACATACCTACGTGTGCAGATTCTGGGGACTGGATTTTGGAGTGATACTTTTTCCCCTTTGGGGCCAGACACTACTCAGGTTCAATTTTCGGGGTGGAAAGAAAGTGAAAGTTTCGTAGGAGATATGTCGACGCTGCTGGCACTTGTTCGGATGCTGACACGACAACAGATTAAAGAGGCGGGTTGTGGCGCAATACCGGGCGGTAGATCAACCACCGTATTCAACTAAGCTGCAGGTTGATCTTTTTTGTGTCAAACTCAGGCTGCATCGGGCTAATCATTTTCCATCGGTGGCACGCAATCATCAAAGTGCACTTTTTAAGGTAGAAATTCGAAGATTTGATCGCAAATACAGCTGATTTCACCTCGTTAGCTGCTTGTTTTTGCTTCAAAGCCATGTCACTTTTTACGCAATGAGCAAGGAGAAGAAATCCTACGTGAATTGCGCAATTACTACAGGGATTAGGTACTCGATACGGGGCGAAAAAAGTCACCGGCCATGACTTAGAAAAGGCAAGCTCAGCTCGTCATCGTTCTCTTTGAACTTGCCACCGCTACTGGGTTGGACTAATGTCGCTACTGCTGCTGCTGCTGCTGCTGGAACAAGTTCCTAACCCGATTGGAAAGCGAGAATCCATCCAAACGTGCTGCACCGCACCGATCGAACACTCCGGCAAGCATCGGTCAATTACGGTTGAATTACGATCTCGAAGTCCATGAGCGCTGCACACTTGCGCTGATTTAGAAACGGCCAGTTTTAGTGCCTCCGTTGAGTGCACTGTAAAAGTATGGAAAAAGGAAGTTGCTCAGACCGGACCTAATTGAACCGAGTTCGGTCCGGGGGATAATAAAAAAACACATCATCCGAGAGAGGTGCCGACATTGATTACCACTGGATGCGTGATGAGGTCCCAAGCGATGCGGCATGGAGTGTCAGAAAAAAAGATGAAGGAAGAAATCAATCAACGTGACCATGAATAGGTCAGTAGGTTTTAGATAACAGTGTACCGCCTGCCGCTCGCGAATATGCAACTCATGCCGGTTCACACACATGCCGCACGTGGGTCGCGCGGAGCCCGATAATTGGAACACTGGAATATACCAAAGAAAATTCGTGTTCCGAGCATTTCCGAGTTGAATCGAGCATATGAGTGAATTTAAGATATTGTTTTTTTTAAATCTAGATCTGTTTATTTTTACATTTTAAATTTTTTTGAAATCCAAAAAAATGCATTATTATTTTCATTTTAAAAGTATGAAAAAATACATGACTGGTTTCTAATAAAAAAAAATTCTGCCAAAGACCTGCAAAACATGCGATGATGTAATGTAGTAAATTGAAAACGGGGAATCGAATTCGCAAGCTCATATACCTGCTGCAGCTGAATATCGGTCATATCATTTATTGGTGCTCATGTCTGGCAGTTTGAGCTAATAGGTCTAAGGTGCGAGTTTCCACACTCGCGGGCCGAATAACCCGCACTAAAATCCCGGCACTAATAGCATGTTTTATGTGAACACATCAATGCTACACCGTTAGACGAACAGTCTGCAGATCAGCTAAATAGTAGGTATAGTATCTCCATCTACGAATGAATCAGCAGTCCGTTTGCGGCTGCGGTTTCTTTTGAACCACAAAGACGATGATAATAAATTAGCAGATTAAACAGGTTCAAACTAAAAGCTAGGCACTGGGTGGCTGGCAAACAAGCGTTTCCAATCATCCGAAATCCTAATGCGATAAAATTGAGAAATTTTCTTTGTTTCATACATTCAATTTACATTCCAAGCGCACGGATGATGAGTACAGAAATTTCTCATTATTGCCCATTTTTCAATTGGTTCATAATCTTTCTCTCATCAGGATCAGTCCGTACCTTAAGGCAGCTCCACAATGTATATGGTGTGACTTGAAATTGCATCTACAATGAAAGTGAAAGCTTAGTGACAGTTGATTCCCTAATTAACTGAGAACGAAAGTCCACCATGTGGCAGTGATATGATATGTGAAAATAGTCATCAAACATGACATCATATTTGGTTTAGCTTTCTGTTTTGATACACAGTTTATTGTACAGTCATAGAGATAAAGAATAGGGTGACCAGACGTCCTGGTTTCCCAGGACATGTCCTGGTTTTAACAGACTGTCCTGGTGTTCTGGGACATCGAGGAATCGCAATTTTCGATATTTTTAATCAATGTTCAATGAGAAATTTCCAGGTAACCATATTAACATCAACATCAACAAATACCGCATGGAAGGCACCTGATACTGTTAATGTTTCTGCTGTACTTCAATGATGTACATCTAGTGCTTTAAACTTCACGACTGTCCTTCGCGGAGGATCTCGAGATATTTCGCTTGATTCGATCATTTGAAGATTGAAATTTTCTCCAACATTTGCAACTAGTTTTCGTTGATTGGTACAGAAAGAACAGCATGTGCGTAAATCTGAAGGGGTGCTCGGTCAGCTCATTCCCTCGAAAGAAAGACTAGGTTGATTTCAACTATCTGCAGAAAATGGACCGAAAATTTTTCTACTATCGAAAATCTGGAAAAAAAATCTACCAGTTGTCAATTCGTTTGGATTCCCATACGTTGCCTGAATGGGAAAACCACTATCAAAAAAATGTCAAGAAAGCTTGAATTTACGTAAAGGCATTAAGCAATGATTTCATTATATAACTTATAGTATTTTGGTAGAATTTTTTTCTGTGAAATGAACAAGCATAAGTTTAGAAAAAATATTCCGTTAGTATATGGATAATCGTACCTCAGCGATTAGTTGAATCAATGATTTTCTTTCCTGCATTCGGCAACGCTTTTCGTAAAAAAACTACGAGGGGCAGCCCTACGAGGTTGCACGAGCTGTAGACGTAGGACTATACTACTTAATGTAAAATATTTATTTTCTTAGTACATTTATAGTAATAATAAATAAAATATATTTCTTACGTATGGTTTAATCTCAACCAATCAACATTGAACCAAACCTTCTTGGTTATCAAGTCCTTTCATGTGTAGTAGGTGATCGAATACGATTAAACTTATTTACGATGATCTGAAGAAAGAAAGAAAACTGTGACCGAACTAATATCTGGAACTAAATCTTTATAGCAGAAGATTAGCTTGTTAAAAACTTTTCGATTGTGTGTGGTAAAAAACCCGGACCAGTGAAGAAAAATCAAATTTTAGACAATATGTGACAATATTTCATGTATAGACCAAGCATTCTAGTTATATATTTCCATTATTGTAACTTGCCTAAAGTACGCATACAAATATAACGAATGCAGTGATCTTAATCATATATCGAAACTATAAGTATACAAGAATCGAAAACAATTTTACATATGGACAAGATGCGTTTTTGAAACGGTTTTTCGAGTGGCAGTGTATTCATTGAAATAGGCTTTGTAGTATGTACCTATTAGTAGAATCAAAATACTATAGGCTGACTGGAAATGAATCACGTGAAGGGGAAATGAATCAATGAATTGATCGAACTTAAATAACAAACTTTCGTTGTTCAATTTAGTAACAAATTTGATCTACCTACCTACACATTCGCCTCAAACATTAAACCCAAGCGCACAAAGCAAAATGAATCAACGCTGATGATGATGGGAAGAGCGAAAGAGACAACTAATACCACGACACTATGTTAATCGTGTTTGCAAATGGAGCTCGCATTTACAAACTATTTTGTGTACGAATAATTATACATAAAAGTGTGCTGGAAACGAGCACAATACAAAAGATAGCATAGTGTTTGAACGGACAAGCTCAGTCGCATTCACTAGGTAGCGTACCTCCACAGGCAATGTAACGGACTTCTAACTCAGCTACACTGGCTGTGAAAACACTACTAAATTCTAAGCACAGTGATCTGCTTCGTCTGCCGTTCAACAGGCAACTGAGCTAGTCTGGCGAAATCCGTCCGTTTAAATAGTCGATGATGACGTCATTCATAGAAGCGTAGCGCGCTAGGTACACAAATCTGTCGAGCTGGACTAGGGAAGCGCTATCTTCTGTGTGTAAATGCGCGATATTTTGACTAGGTCGCTCATTATTTAAATTTTTAATGCCATGATATCAAAAATCTTTGAGTTTATCTATTGGAATCTATTCTTAGAAATATTTCGAAGCGATATGCGCAAAAAATTTAAAAATTTATCGTGAGATGGCTGAGTTATATGCGTTTAAAATTGGACCACTTTTCGTTACATACCATTTTTGTAGAATTTGCAACGTGCACCCCTATAACGAAAACAAAGACGTAGTCCTACGTCAAAATCGCGATTTTAAACCCAAAAATATGTATTACCCCTTGAAAAGGCAAGCTTAAATAGTGACTTCAAAAAGCATCGCTCCTAAGACCCAATGCAATCAAAAGCCTCTTTTTTGTCGTTTCATCAGTGAGAGAATTGAAAGCCTACAAACACTCGATCAAATTCAAATTATTAGTCTTCTTGGTAAGAACTCGACTGTTTTTTAATGTATTCTTGTGGGATTTATTTCAGCTAAGCGGTCATTCACTATTTTTGAACTTGGTTTTTATTTCCCGACGTTTCGGCACTGTATAGCACCATCTTCAGGGGAAACTATGGGTAACATGCATTAACTTAACTTTAAACATCGTACGCAAAAGGTTACTTACAATAATATAGTTCGCATACAATTTTTAAAATTTTTAGGCACTAGCTTGTCATAGGAATTCAGCGAGTAGTTTTTCATCCTAAAATAATTATAGTAGATTAAAAATTGTATTTTTGTATAAAAATCACAAGCTTACAAAATAAATTATATCTCTTCTGAGGTTCGTTAGGAAACAATCTTGCGGATAAAATGGCTTTGGAAAGTTTTTTTTGTGCTATTTGTATTTTGTGCATTATTGTCTTTGGCTATGGTTTGTGGGTAATAGATTGTGAAGAACTGCTGCATAGGCTGTATTGAGCCCGTCGAGATCTACTCTCTTATTTACGGTATTGGACGTGTTGTTTATGTGACATATTTCTAGGAATGGTAGAGTGTGTATGAATGGTGCGATCGATGATAGCAGTGTTATCGAAATCAAAGTTGTGATCGTGTTTGATACAGTGGTCGATGAGAGCTGTTTTCTCTCTCAACTCACTCATTTCGACTTCGGTACTTTGGTTTGAGTTGGTTAGACGGTACCATTTGTTTACATTTGGTTTGTGTCCATCCAGTCGGCTGCTGAGCTTGTTCTGGGTCATTCCTATGTAGCAGCTGCTACAGGTGCCACAAGGTATAAATAACATTGTTCAATTCATTTTTGTTTTTAGGATCTTTAACCAGGCTATGGAACTGTTCTACTGTGTTATGTTGCCTGCTACAGATTTTAAGGTGAGGATAGTCAATATTGAAATTTTTTGTAATTCTTTCAGTCAGCTTCAGGAACATACGGGATTGAACGGTAGGTAAATACCTGCGATTGTGTTGTGTCGTGGTTATTGATCGTGTGCTGATTGGGTTGTTCCGATGACGATGTGGCAATTGATGGTGCGGCATGGAATGCTTCATCCGTTGCTGGGTCTAACGATGGTGCTTGAAACAGCGGCTGGGGTGGTTGTGGCTGGGTTGGTGATAGTGACGATGACTGTGGCGGGAACTGAGGTGTTGGCGGTGGCAGCAGTTGGGGTGATGGTTTTGGCATTGAAGGCAGCGGTGATGTCATTTTTTCCTGGGCTTTGCTCTTGTATTTTTGCATCAGTCGGCTTATTAGTGTTTTGGGTACTTTTGTTTACGAATTATTAGTTTTTATGCTTTGCTCTTGGTGTTTTGGAGAGAGATTTTACACGGTGAATAAAATTATTTGCAACATTCAGTTTGTGTCTAAATTCGTGGAATGAGAAATAGTTCAGCATCCTTCCAGATGCAATTGGATTTGAGTACCAGTCGGTGGTTAAGAATTGGTTCTGTTGTCGAATGATCAACATATCCAAAAAGGCAGCGTTCTGTTGTTTTCTACTTCAATGGTGAACTATAGACTGTCCTTTTGCTCGTTGAATATATGGTTATCGGATCGTTTAGAAACGCGGTAGAAGTATTCGGTTGGGTTTGATTTAGTAAACTAACGATTTATTGTTATTTATTGCCGGCTTATATACTTATAATATATTGAGGGTGTTCACGGTAGCGTTTTTTTTTTGGAATGGCCATAAACAAGTCATCTACGTACTTTTTGATGATAGGAGATTTGCAGGACAATGCTGTGATGGTGTAGTCTATTACTGAGTCGAAAACTATTTCCGCTAAGATTGGGGATAAAGGACTTCCCATCGCTGTACCGAAAGTTTGTACGTAAAACTTTTGTTTGTACTGAAAATAACTGGATACCATACATAACTCAATTATCTCCAGAAAAAGATCTAGGTTTATGTTCATGTCTATTTCATTCCAAAGTTCGATGATGTTTTTGATGACTAATGCTCTTGGCACGTTGGTGAATAACGATACGACGTCCAAAGAAATTATTATGTAATCATCAGGTAATTTTATGCTGTTAGCTTCTTCGCACAACGTAAATGAGCTATTTATGCTGTATTTACGTTTGAGAGATGTTGGCAGAATATTGGCTATGTATTTTGACAGTCTGTATGTAGGAACTGTGATGTTAGGAATGACTGGACGCAAATCAATTTTGTGGGCTTTGGGTTGACCGTAAATCCTTGGGCAAGTTGCGTTGTATATTGTCAAATATCTAGCTGTTTTCTAATCTATTAGATTTAAGAAATTGTTGTTTTTTGTTTGAAATCCCCCTGTCGGATCTCTGGGTACGCATTTATAAGTTTTCTTGTCGTTCACTATTAAATTCATTTATTCCTCGTAGGCTTCGGTATACATGATTACAGTCTTGTTACCCTTGTCTGAAGAGAGAACACATATATCTTACGGTTCTTTTCACGAAGAAGCGAATAACAACCGGGGTTCATCCCTTGCAGATCTTTGATTCTGAGCTACTGTGCGCAAATCAAGTCAAATACCTTGGATTCCAAATTGAATTGGTCTGCTCACATTCAGTTCAGAGTGCGTAACTTTTGGGCAGTACCGACGAAGTTATGAAAAAACCTGAGGTCTCAAACCCAAATATATCTATGGGCTTTACACGACAACTGAACGTCCTATACTTCCGTGTGTGGTGGCAGAAAGGAGCGCTGGTGACGATTCAATCGAATCTAAAGCATCTGCAAACAATGGTGCTCATGGCGTTGACTGGTTCATTCATCACAACTCCGACTGCTACCCTTGATGCCCTTCTAAATACCAAACCATTACACATACACCTCAAGCAAGAAGCACTATCATATATAGACATACAGGTTACATGGAGTGATGATATTCTTGCTCCCAGCGATATTACACTCACATGTAGATTCCCTTACAGGACATTCCATGTGAAGATTTTCTCTAGAGAGCAGTGGTTGTTTGACTATATGAAGAGATAATAACAAAAGCAAGTGGCTTGTAACACTGACGGTTCTTTGAAGAAGTGACGTGCTGGTGTCTACTGTCGTAAAATGAGATTAGAGCTATCTTACTCGCTAGGTACATACTGTACTGTATTCCAAGCAGAAATCGTCGCGATAAAGTGCGGGGTACAATCGGCCCTTCAACAGAGCTTGTCGGGCAAAATTATGAACTCCTTTCCGATAGTCAGGCTGCAATCATGGTCCTTAGCTCAGACAAATCACGGTCCAAGCTAGTGATCGCGTGATGAACCCAAATCGAAGAACTAACTATTGTCAACACGTGTCAATTCCGGTGTTACTGTAAAAGAATGGGCAGACGAGTTGTTCAGAGTAGATGCATCGATTGACATTCGACAAGTTGGATAAAAAAATACGGTCCTGAACTTCTTCTGGACACCGAAAACATTAGCGAAATCTACAAACGTGTAGCTAAACAAAAGCCTTTCTAGAACAACTGTGCCCAGTGATTTCGAAAAATCTCCGAACTTTTTCGAAACTCCACTGCGGAATGCTGACCAGGGCTTTAATCGGCCACTACCAACTCAATTATCACATGAAAACTACGCGGCGCGCTGAGTCATTTTCATGTGGTCTTTGTGAATTCGACTACGGAACTTCATATCATCTGATATCACTGTTCAACACAAGAAAAAAGGTGAATAAATATTTGAAAAAAATGGAAGCGATCAAAATATCAATGAAAAGGGTCATCTTTAATTGTCGCATAAAGTCTTACATAAAATCTTTGAAAAGAGTCCAATTTCTTGCGAGATTTGGAGAAATTCCTTGCAAAAGTAGCAAGAACATCTTTTTTTTTTTATTCATTTCGTTTATTTGATAGGCACAAATGCGTTAGCTTGGCGGTGCCAAATGCTTATGTTTTTACATTTTGGATATCTTAAAACTAGGAGGTTACAATGTTGAAATATTTTTTTTACAAAGGAAAAAAAAAGTTTACAGCTATCTTAAGACTAGAAATAAGATTCAATATACAAGAGAGGGCCAAAAGATTTTTTTATGAAAAAATTTAAAACAAGGGATTCACTTTGATATACAAGAGGGGGAGTAATAGTATTTTACGAAATATTTTACGGTTATCTTAAAACTAACAATATAGTTTAGTACAAAAGGGGGAACAAATATTTATGAGAAACTTCACAGAAATCTTAAAACTAGGGATTCAATTCTATTTACAAGATGGAGGACAAGAGTTTCAATAAAGAGCAAAAATTATAGCTATCTTAAAACTAGGAATACAGAATACTAATTTGAATTTTTTAACTAAAACTTATGCTTGGTCAAGATATTCAGAGGGTGGCTTATTTCCGCATCAGTGTAGCAGCAGTTGTATCAAGGACAGGGGAGAGACAGGGAAAGAAGAGCAAAACTTGCAACTTTCGCTCGAACGGGGGGGGGGGGGGGGGGAAGGGTGATCAGCGAAACAAATTTGCGCCTCAGTCTAGTAAGTCGTCGAGTACCGGATTGGCGGATGGTATTCTTCGGACCCGCGGGGAATCCTTCAAAACTCATCGGACCTCGAGTCGCTCTCGCTTCAGTTTCCTTCTATGCAGGCGTAGTGGTAAGGGCGACGGCTGTTACATAGTGGCACTCTGGAGCTGATCGGTTCCACAAGGCAGGAGGAAACTCTAAAAACGAGAAATAAAAGAGAGGGGCTAAATTGGGATATTTATCGTTTTTATGAAGGTATAAATAAGGGACATATAGGGGAAATCACGAGTAGCCAGCATATCTCGGACTGGTACATTGGGTGGTCTACCTCGGGCCCGAAGGGATTCCTTTAACTGAGACCTGGCGTCACAATACCCGGCGCATACCCAGACAACGTGTTCGATGTCGTGATAGCCCTCGTCACAAGCGCACAGACTACTCTCCGCAAGCCCAATACGCCGCAAATGCGCATCCATGGTGTAGTGATTGGACATAAGTCGGGACATTACGCGAATAAAATCCCGACCCACGTCCATCCCCTCGAACCAGGGCTTCGTTGATACCTTTGGGATAATCGAATGTAGCCATCGTCCAAGTTCCCCGTTGCTCCACGAGGTTTGCCAACTGTTGAGCGTCCTCTGACGACAAATACTAAAAAATTCGTTGAAGCAGATTGGTCTTTCGTATATGTCACCATTTAATGCGCCCGCCTTTGCTAATGAGTCGGCCTTTTCATTGCCCGGGATAGAACAATGAGAGGGGACCCAAACAAAGGTAATCTGATAAGATTTTTCAGATAACGTACACAAGGACTCCTGTATCATCCCCAGAAAATACGGGAGTTGCTTTTTAGGCTTCACCGCACGAAGAGCCTCGATAGAGCTGAGGCTGTCCGAAACGATGAAGTAGTGATCTGTGGGCAGAGTGTCGATGATCCCAAGGGTGTACTGAATTGCAGCTAACTCTGCGACGTAAACTGAAGCGGGATCATTGAGCTTGAATGAAGCAGTGATAGTATTGTTGAAGATACCGAAGCCAGTGGACCCATCGAGATTTGATCCGTCAGTGTAAAACATTTTGTCGCAGTCGACTTCTCGGAATTTATTATAAAATATATTGGGGATCACCCGCGGGCGTATATGGTCCGGGATTCCACGAATCTCTTCCTTCATGGATGTGTCGAAGAATACAGTAGAATCAGAAGTATCTAGGAAACGGACACGGTTGGGATTGTACGAAGAAGGATTGATGCTCTGTGCCATGTAGTCGAAGTACAAGGACATAAAACGGGTTTGAGAATTAAGCTCGACGAGCCTCTCGAAATTTTGAATTACCAACGGGTTCAGAATGTCGCATCGGATGAGCAATCGATATGAGAGTTCCCAAAATCGATTTTTTAGCGGAAGAACGCCCGCCAGCACTTCGAGACTCATCGTATGGGTCGAGTGCATGCAACCCAAGGCAATGCGCAAGCAACGATACTGGATTCTCTCCAGTTTGATGAAGTGTATGTTCGCAGCAGAGCGGAAACAGAAACACCCGTACTCCATCACCGACAATATCGTTGTTTGGTACAACCTGATCAGGTCTCCTGGGTAGGCACCCCACCATGTTCCAGTTATTGTTCGGAGAAAATTGATCCTTTGTTGGTATTTCTGTTTCAGATACCTAATGTGACATCCCCAGGTACCTTTAGAGTCGAACCAGACCCCGAGATATTTAAATGTGAAAACCTGGTTGATCGTTGCACCCATTAATAAAAGCAGGAGTTGCGCCGGCTCACGCTTCCTAGAAAAAACAACCAACTCAGTTTGCTCCGTGGAGAACTCAATACCCAGCTGAAGAGCCCAAGCAGACAAATTGTCCAAGGTATTTTGTAATGGTCCTTGCAAGTCGGCAGCTTTGGGCCCTATAACAGAGACCACCCCGTCGTCTGCAAGTTGCCTTAGCGTGCATGAATTGGCAAGACAATCGTCAATGTCATTCACGTAGAAATTGTAGAGCAGGGGACTTAGACATGAGCCCTGGGGAAGACCCATGTAGCTAAATCGCGATGTTGTTAAATCGCCATGCGAAAAGTGCATGTGCTTTTCAGACAACAGGTTTAGCAAAAAGTTATTTAAAATTGGCGAAAGACCATGCTGGTGCAGCTTCTCTGACAGAATGTTGATAGAAACTGAGTCAAAAGCCCCCTTAATATCCAAGAACACTGATGCCATCTGCTCTTTGTTAGCATAGGCCATTTGGATTTCTGTAGAAAGCAACGCAAGGCAATCGTTCGTCCCTTTGCCTTTGCGGAAGCCAAATTGTGTATCTGACAGTAAGCCTTTTGCTTCAACCCAATTGTCGAGGCGAAACATGATCATTTTCTCGAACAACTTCCGAATACAGGACAGCATTGCAATCGGCCGATACGAGTTGTGGTCGGAGGCTGGTTTTCCTGGTTTTTGGATGGCGATGACCTTCACTTGCCTCCATTCATAAGGGACAATGTTACCCTCAAGAAACTTGTTAAATAAATTCAACAAGCGCCTTTTTGCAGTGTCAGGCAGATTCTTCAGCAAGTTGAATTTGATTCTGTCTAACCCTGGGGCGTTATTGTTGCACGATAAGAGAGCAAGTGAGAACTCCACCATCGAAAACGGTGTTTCGTTCGCGGTATCGTGAGAAGACGCGACGCGGTACGTTTTCTGTACCGGGACAGAGTCCGGACAGATCTTCTTGGCGAAAGCGAATATCCAACGGTTTGAATATTCCACGTTCTCGTTGGTACTATTACGGTTACGCATACGTCGAGCCGTACCCCAAAGAGTGCTCATCGCTGTTTCTCTCGTTAACCCGTCGACGAACCGGCGCCAATAACTGCGTTTTTTGGCTTTCATTAGACTCTTCATTCGCCTTTCTAACGACGCGTACTGTTGATAGCTAGCGGGTAACCCGTCTTCCCGGAAGGCCTTATATGCAGTGGACTTTTCCGCGTACAGCTCTGAGCACTCTTTATCCCACCACAGGGTGGGAGACCGTCCATGGGTATTCGCGCTGGGTACTGGTTTAGTCTGAGCTTGATTCGCACTGTCGAGAATCAAGCCAGCCAAAAACTTGTACTCTTCCTCCGGAGGAAGTTCTTGAGTGGATTCGATTTTAACGGATATCGCGGTCGCGTAACTCTTCCAATCAATGTTCCGTGTGAGGTCATACGAGACATTGATTGTTTTCGATGGTCTTGAACCGTTAGCAATTGAAATCACGATAGGCAAATGATCGCTACCGTGGGGATCAGGGATCACCTTCCACATGCAATCTAACTGTAGCGATGTCGAGCAAAGCGATAAATCCAACGCGCTTGCGCGTGCTGGTGGTGTAGGAATCCGCGTCATTTCTCCCGTGTTTAAGATGGTCATGTTGAAATTATCGCAAAGATCTTGGATTAATGTTGATCTATTATCATCATGAAGACAGCCCAATACCGTACCGTGCGAGTTAAAGTCTCCCAGAACTAGTAAAAATTTAAAGGAATCGATTTTCGGGAGGATACTTCTGCTGTTCCACTGTAGAACAGTGATCGAATCGGTGACCTCGTTCGATGACTTAGCCATCGAAGGATACGATCGCTGTAAGGAGGGGCCATTTAGTAGTCAACTGCTTCAAAAATGTTTGCACTATAGGGAGAAAACGTATCAGAAGGCTTTTAAGAGGATCAGTAACATTGAAAGCTGTGAAAATTAAGTCCACTATGTCAGAAAATTTCATTAGTCCGCTACTGGACTGAGTATCTGTTTGAAAAAAGGGGACACTTGGGGTTTTGGATGTCCCTGGAAGTGGTGGGTACTCCTTGTTAGAATTAATATTTCCAAGTCCTGGAGCAAATTGCTTCGGCTTTTGTGCATCACTTCCGTTGGATTTATTGGTTGTAGATGGCGCACTCTGAGTGGACGACACCTTGGCACCCTTACGAGGCAATGTAGGGGAGGCTGGATTTCTCCTCTTCCTGGATTCCCCTGGGTTAACCAAAGATGTTCCCTCTCGTGGGTCGTCAGATTCTTGCTCAACGTTAGCCAAACCAGCATAGGGATTTTCGGACAGGACAGATGGCGAAGCATTCTTTAGCATTTCTGCATAAGAACGCCTTGAGCGTTCCTTAAGGGAGCGCTTAATTTTATCCCCGCGCTGCTTGTACGCAGGACATGATTTAAGAGCATGTGAAGGGCCCCCGCAGCAAATACACTTTTCAGTTTCTTTGTCGCAAGAGTCATCCTCATGCTCTCCTTCGCATTTGCCGCATCGTTTCTTATTTCCACAATATGTGGCTGTGTGGCCCAACTGCTTGCAATTGCTGCAGTTCATGACCCGCGGTACGAACAGGCGAACTGGTAGGCGAACCTTGTCAAGGAGGATGTAGTTGGGAAGAGAGGACCCGGCGAATGTCACCCGAATCGAGCCTGATAGAGTGTAGATAGTCTTACCTCCCTCGGTGTTTGCGGTATACAATTGTTTGCATTCCAAGATCTTAATCTGTTCAAGTGAGGAGTCCTTAAAGCAGCCAACCCCGTGCTCCAACAGTTCTTCGCATTTCAGGCCCGGTTCGGACACTACCCCATCGATTTCACAGGCCACACAAGGCACGTACGCTTTAAATTCCCGCGTAAAGCGCTCACAGCAAGCAATCGCGTTTGCCTGGCCGAGATCATTCACTAGAACACGTATCTTGTTTGCCCGAACACGTGTTATCTGAGTTACGGCCGGGTAATTAGCAGTCAGATCTCGAGATAGTCTTAATATATTAACCGGTTTCTCTCCGGTCCGAAAATATACCACCCATGGCCCAGAGGAACCTTCTGGGTACTGCTTTATACGGGGAGCAATGCGAGTATTAGGGGGATCAGGGACTTCCATGATTACATCAGATGGTATTTCGCCCTCGGCCATTTAAGCACGAGGGCAGAGCGTTATATAAACGGGAATGTGTCTTATTATTTGATTACAAGCTAGAGTAAAAGTAGGGAAAAGGAAAGAAAGCAAACGAGGAAAAAAATAAAGCAAAACTTATCTGCAAACAACGTCGATTGCTCCGCACCAGCGAAAACAATGTACTGGATTTACTGCCGACACCAGCAGAATGGCAGCTAACGAACGAACAAAGGATGACCTTGAATCACTGAAATTTACACACCGAACACCACTGTGAAATATAACGATCCGTTCCGTTCAAAGGTTGGGAGACGTATGCAGCAAGAACATCTTGCAACAATTTCACGAATATCACGCAAAATTTGTTCGTATTTCTTGCAAGGGATGCAAAAATTTCTTGCTATAGTTGCAGAAAATTATTGCGAGTGTTGCCTGAATTTACTACATTAGCTGCAAAAATTTCTTGCATGTCCTGCAAACATTCATTGCAGTAGCTGTAAGAATTCGTTGCAGAAAAGCAAGAATTTCTTGCAGTTCTACATGAATTATCTGCAATAATTGCAAGAATTTGTTTCAAAACATTGTTAGAATTTCTTGCAATGATTGCGAAAAACACTTGCATGAGTTGCAAAAAATTCTTGAAAGTGTTCCAAGATCTTCTTGCGAGTATTGCAAGAATTTTTGGTAATGGTGGCGACAATTTATTGCAAAATGTGCCAGAATTTCAAATTACATTCAAAAATTTGTATCTAGCGTTGCACGGCTTTCTTGGTAGAATTTCTTGCAAAATTTGGCAGAATTTGTAGCGAATGTTGCAAACATTTTGTTTAAGATTTTGAATTGACAAAAATTCTTGCTGCTGTTGCTAGAATTTCTTGCATGTGTTGCTTGAGCTTTTTGGTGTATGAATTTCTCAAAATAATTTAAAGAATTTCCTGCATGAATTTCAAGAATCTCTTACGAGAGTTGCCAGAATCAAGGGTGGCAAGAATATCTTGCAAGATTTGCTTGCATTTTATGCAAATTTCGTAAGAATTTCTTACAAGCGTTGCAAGATTTTCTTACAAAAGCTGCTGATAGTTCTGACAAGCGTTGCAATGCAAATAGTGTTCTTGGAAGGGTTGCGAGAACTTGCAATAGTTGCATGAATTTCTTGCGTATTTAGCCAGATTTTTACAACTGATCCAAGCATTTTTGCAATAGCCGCCAGAAATTCATGCATGCGCTGCAAGAATTTCTTGCTGTAATTGTAATTTTTTTTTTGCAACAGCTATCAAAATTTCTTTGCAAGTAGTACTATTTTGATAGAGTTACAAGAATTTCTTACGAGCCTTGCTAGAATATTTTGCAAAAGTTGCCAGGATGACTAACTAGTACGGTGCGGCAAGAATTCCTTGCAAGAGTGACAACAATTACTTGCAAAAGTTACTAAAGTTGCAAGAATTTCTTGCAATTGTTGAACTGCAATAGCATGTTGCAAAATCTGCAAGGATTTCTGGCAATCGTCACGAGCATTTCTTGCATGTGTTGCAAACTTTTCTTGCGACTGCTGCAAGAATATCTTGCATTTGTAGCAAGAATTTCCTCTGAAATTTGCAAAAAATTAACGCTAGCGTTTAAAAAATTTCTTGCGTGCATTGCAAGAATTTTTTTGCAGAAGTTGCAAGAATGCAACATGGTCCTGCAACCTTTGCAAGAATTTCTTGCAAATTGTTGCAAAAATTTCGTGCGAATTCTACAGGAATTTCTTGCAAGAAGTGCGAAAATTTTGTGCTAGAGCTGCTAGAATGTCGTTCCATTGTTGCGAGACTTTCTTGCTACAGCTGCAAAAAATTCTTGCTTGTGTTGCAAGAGTTTCTAGTAAAAATTGGCAGAATTACATGTAAGCAATGTTTTCTTGCAAGAATTGCCAGAATTTTTTACAACAGCTGTAAGAATTTATCGCATGCTTCGCACAAATACTTTGGAATAGTTGTAATAACCTCTTGTAGGCGTTGCAAGAATTACTTACGAGTGCTGCTTGAATTTCTTGCAGAAGCTGCAAAAATTTCTGAAAGGAGTTGACAGAATTTCTTGCAGCGTTGTAAGAATTTATTAATTGAATTATAATAATTTCTTCGCAAGAATATTTTTGCAAATTCTTTGGTTACAAGAATTTTTCGCATCAATAACTCAGTCATATTATATTGGCCGTAGCTATACACTTTCTTCAAAAAAATTCAAAGATAGTGTAAAAGACACTGACACGCTCAATGCAAAGCACTTCGCTAAATTCTTAATCAAAAGTTATAAATAAACTTTTATAATACGCAACAATTACAATCTAAATTTCAAGAGTGACCTCAACAGTACTCCAAAACTAATATTTTCACCAGAGTTTCTAATCTGCTACTACAAACAAGTAATGTTTGAAGGAACGGCTCGGTAATATTTAAATTACTATCCTTCTGGAATATATCAGAAATTTTCATATGTAATTTGCTAAGCTAAACAAATTTTCACTGAGATTCGTACTATGAGCTAATATTGAGCTGTTGAAGAGTAGAGATTGGAATAGTTTCCTAAACTTAACACTTTTTAGTAAAATAGTAATAGACAATAATAACCACACAAATATCTAGACATCTCATGACCTCTCTTAATACTTACTAACTTTTTTTCTCAAGGTTTCCAAACCTCAATAGGGTCCTACGCCATGTTGCTAATTTGAATACAATATAGCAAATCATTCTGACATCCAAGCAAACCACAACAACCACCAATTACAGCAACAGACACCATGGAGACGAACTGAAAAAAAATAGAACAAAGGTTCTTAACTACCAACCCCGTCCATGCTGTGACAAGAAAACCGCGAAATTGCCGCAATAATCACCCCCAGACGACACTCTGCAATGATTTTTCCCATCGAACGATCGGTTTTCAAATGACTGTTTCCGTCGTCTGCAGCAAGAATCCCATCCAATGTCCACCACCATGCCGGCGGAATTGAGCACTGAACCGCAACTAATCGTGTGGTCATTAGCAGCTACACATACCAGAACTCCTCCCCTACCTGATTTTCTTCGCCATTAAACAATTAGTCACGAAACGAGTGCCGCAATTAAGTCGTTGCTGGCCGCACAGTTTGGTCTAATGTTTAATGAAATACATACATACATACTTTGTGGCGCACGGCAGCGACGTGACGGACGTGAACTCTTCGGGACAAGTAGACCCAGACCCACTCCCACCTAGCCCCGTGAATATCTGCTACACGTCAGTCGAGTCATCCACAAGAGTGTCGGATTCGAAAACATCGGAACAAGCGTGGGGAATGTAAATCAGTTCAACGGTTGCTGCACGCGAAGCGCAATCCCTAGCAGGTTCAGGCGGACGATGATCGGTGCGCCATTGTTTCGCTAAGTGGGAAATGGATTACTTTATAATGCTTCACACAAGAGGAGACCCTTCCGTCTCGACGGGAAACAGATGCTTGATTGCTTACTAGCAGCGATTAAAAGCTGTAAGTGAGATGGGGGCAAATTTACAGTTTGATGTTTAATTTGGTTAAGCCGTGGTAATTTTCCTACAACTATTTAGATTGTTGTGATAGTCAGTGTACGAACATTTTTGTTACCTTCCAACGAGGGTTAAATTACATGATAAAATATGGCAATTATTTCCGCTAATCTTAGGAATGGACATGATATGAAAATTTACAATCGGTGTGAACCGAAAAGGGGTTTTTTTTCTTGATCCTGATATCTAGCTATTATAACTGAGTTTCTATGCTGCTCTGCAATAAATAATAATGTATAGTGTTTCCTAGAGATGGGCTAGTAATCAAAGGAATCGACTATTGATAAAGAGTGAGTGAGCCACGATTCGTTTATAAAAAGTTTGATTTTTTAAAAAAATAGCTGTTGAGCGACTTCGGGAAATGTATAATTTAGGGAAACTATGAGCACCTTAAGGTTGAAAGAAAATATATCTGCAGCAAAACAAACAAATAATCCCAAATTTCTCTCTATTGACAGAATACAATATATTCTTTACATTCAATTACTGAACGTGCTGAAGAAAATTAAAAATCTTTGAAAATAATCGTTGTTTGTAGCAGAGGTGGGTAAGAAAACCAACAGGTGCGCACACAGAGTTAAAAATATTCAAATTCATTGAATGAAAATTGATCATATTCAGACGCATTCATTTTCAATATTCAGTGACGCAGCTGAAAACGTCAAACGACCAAACCGCCCATTCATCCATGCAGATTTTCATTCGTCTCCGATTATTACACGGAGCGCCCGTCCAGCAACGAATCAAACGCATCAAAGTAGGTCCTGGCACAATGTAAGCGATGATGATTGTTGTTTCATATGCTTTACCGGCATTTGAAAACATTTTCCCAGATAATTAGTGAAATGAATATATTGTACGATATTCAACTGAATGAATAAGGATGGATATTTGAATGAATATTATATCTATTCACCACGAGTCGCATCAGGTTCATTTTCAGCCGTCAACAAAGAGCTTCGATTATTTTTAACTCTGTGCGCACATGCACCGGTTCGGTTCTTAAAATTTCAACACATGTAAACGAGCGATGCACACCGTGTGCGGTTTTGATTTTGTTCACACAGTAAACGAAACCAAAACCTCAATTGAGTCTCTTTCTAGAAAACACAACCGATCTTATCAGCACCGTTTACATGTGTGCACGAATTTCAACTCAGCGGTTTCGGTTCGGCTTTAAAAAACCGAACAAAGTTTTTTCTTGACACGGTGCTTCGGTTGAAAGAAGAAGCAGTAAAGTGATGTGCAGTGCTGCCAAATAGACATGCGAAATGAATGAAATTAGTTGTTAAGAGTCGATGGGACAATATTGAAATTTTTGGTTTGGGAAGTTGTTTACAATACCACAATTGATGTTCGCTACAAAACTAAAACCAAGATGGCGGAAACTGATTTAAAATAGCGACATGGTCCGTTTTAATCAAATGAAACCACGAAATAAGAACATTTTTGGTTTGGGAAGGCGGTCTAGAGTATAAAAATTGCTGTCCATCGCCAATGAAATTAAAAATGGAGTGCTTAGACTTAATATGGTAAGCTTTGCGTGACAAAGAACCATTCGAAGCATTGCAAATTGTATATTTTGTTATGGAACGATGTTTGATAGCTACTATTGTAGAAAGATTCAACATGGCGCACCTGAATTAAAGAAGGCGGGATCAACCGGCTAAGAATTACACTACGGACTACCTGTTTCAGTGGTAAAAATCTACCAAACAGGGATCCCCAATTGCATAGTGTCACGCGACACGTGCTATGGGTAAAATTGTTGAGGGGGTTTAAAACATTCTCAATGGCGAACGGAGCCTGGGAAGAGTTGGGCGAACTCCCCAGTATGTTGCATTACGCAGCGGAACGTTCACTCTACACACCGATTTTTTTTTCACCGATGATCCACTTAATTTTGCCGAATTTTCGTTGGCCGGGGGTTTGCTGAGACTCTCGGCTGATGGTAGTTCGGTGAAGTTTTGTTGAATTTTGAATATCAAATTTCGATGTGTACAGATGAACCTGCCCAGAGGCCGTGTGGTATCCGGCCAAGAGTTGAGCCACTGGGGTCCTGCACCCATGTCGTAGGAGGCGACTGAAAGTAGGGTGTAGTTCCGTGCCGAGGACTTAATGACTGGAGGGTCTAAACTATGCCAGTCGCGCACGGAGCATTTTGGGGTTTGCCCTTACTGTGTTATGCGAATCTCTGACCCAGTGGACCATTATTTTCTTCGCAAATCGTGGGAATCAAATGATCATGTCCCATTTAAACCTGATATGGCTCGCTATATGCGTTAGCATCCCAACTCGTTTGGTATCCTCTAGTTGTTGTACAATTTATGTTGAAAATGAAATGTACAGTTCTCTAATCAACAATGGTTAGAATAGCACAAATCAATCTCCAGCATAAACGTACAGCAACTATAAATTTATCTCGACTCATGCAGGAAGGTAAAGCTTCCATAGTATTGGTTCAAGAACCGTATTTCCATAAAGGAAACTTCTATTTTGGAAAGTTACTTAACACTGCCTTCATTGCTTACAACAAGACAGGCATGACTAACCCACGTGAAATGCATCGTGCTTGCATTCTTGCAAATAAGGCTATTGACGCGTGTCTCACATCGGAGCTCACAACTCGCGATATCTGTGTTGTCACAGTAACACTGACTGTCGGAAACGTAGACAAAAAATATATATATTGTTCAGCATATCTACCGCATAACGAATCATCTCCTTCTGATGATTTCAAAAGCGTTGTATCATATTTTAGCAGAAATGGGCTTCCGCTCATTATCGGCAGTGATGCGAATGCTCATCACATCATTTGGGGCAGCTCAGACATCAATCTGAGAGGCTCTGAACTGATGGAGTACATAAGTAGTACAAATCTCCATATTCTGAATGTGGGAAACCGACCAACTTTTGCGAGGTCTGGGAGGGAGGAGGTGTTAGACATAACACTTTGCTCTGATAGAATTTTGCATGAACTGGGAAATTGGCAGGTTCCAAATGAAACTGAACCGTCTCTATCCGATCATAAATATATATTTTTCGATCATTTTGATGTCACCTTCAATGTGGTGACATATCGTAATCCTAAATCTACAAACTGGGACCTCTTTTTGGAAAACTTGGCTACTAAATTTCATGGATATTTTCCAACAATTAGTCAACTAGACGACTTAGATGACGTCGTGGATACGACAAACTCATTCACATTAGCATCCTACGAAGAAGCTTGTCCACTTCGTACTGTTAAATCGACTAGGGGAACCCCTTAGTGGAGGGCTGAGCTTGAAAGAATGAAGAAAGTTATGAGAAGAGCTTGGAACCGGCGTCAGCGTGATGACTCCAGGGCTTTCAGGTCAGCTCGTAGTGCATATAAGAAATGTCTTAGATCTGCAGAACGGACTGGCTGGCAAAGCCTATGCACTAATGTCTCTAGTCTGAACGAGGCTAACAGATTAAATAAAATTCTCCCCAAATCGAATGATTTTCAGATGAACTCCTTAAAAACCAGAGATGGTGTTTATGTGACGGACGAAAAAGATGTTCTTAATTGTCTCTTCGACACACACTTTCCAGGTTGTATCGATCCGGAGTTGAACAATGTTCACAGATCTCATTCTGGTGATTCGGACTCGTGGGCATTAGCACGCACATTGGTTTCCACTGAATCGGTCAAGTGGGCAGTTGACAGCTTTGCTCCATACAAATCATCCGGAAAAGATGGAATACTTTCCGTGCTACTGCAAAAGCGATTTGATATTCTTAAACATGTCTTGAAAAAGATTTTGCTTTCCAGTCTTGCAACCGGGTATATCCCGAAAGCAAGGCGAGAAATAACTGTTAGATTTATTCCCAAAGGGGGGCGCTCAAGCTATGAAGAAGCCAAGAGTTTTAGGCCTATCAGCTTAAGTTCTTTTCTTCTGAAAGCAGGAACGTCAGTTTAATTGAATATCCACTGCACAAAATGCAACATGCATATCAGTGTGGGAAATCCACGATCACTCTGCTTCACGATGTTGTTTACAACATTGAGAAAGCCTTCTCGCTCCAGTAATCTAGCTTGGGTGTATTCTTAGATATTGAGTGTGCTTTTGACAATGTGTCCTTCCAGTCTATCCTGTAAGCGACGCGCGGTCATGGGATATCTGCATGTATCTCGGGTTGGATAAACGCAATGCTTAGTAACCGCATACTTTGCTCGTCACTGCGACAGGCTGAGATACGGAAGTTGAGTATTTGCGGTTGTCCTCAGGGCGGCGTTCTGTCACCTTTGTTATGGAACTTAGTAGCTGACGGCTTGTTGAAGAAACTCAATGAGCTTGGATTTCCAACCTACGGGTTTGCTGACGATTACCAAATACTAATTACTGGATTTTGCATCGGAACAATCTTTGACTTAATGCAACAGGCATTAAGAGCTGTCGAACAGTGATGTCGACAAGTTAAACTATCAGTTAACCCAAGCAAAACTTCAATGGTTCTTTTCACGAAGAAGCGAATAACAACCGGGGTTCGTCCCTTGCAGTTCTTTGATTCTGAGCTACTGTGTGCGGATCAAGTCAAATACGTTGGAGTCATATTGGATTCCAAACTGAATTGGTCTGCTCACATTGAGTTCAGAGTCAAGAAAGCGTGCATGGCCTTCGGGCAGTGCAGACGAACTTTTGGAAAGACCTGGGGTCTCAAACCTAAATACATCTATTGGACACACGACAATTGTACGCCCAATACTGCCATACGGATGTCTTGTGTGGTGGCAGAGGGGAGAGGTGGTGACAGTCCAGTCAAAGCTAAACCATCTGCAAAGAATGGCGCTCATGGCGTTGACTGGTGCTTTCACCACGACTCCGACTGCTGCTCTTGAGGCACTTCTAAATATCAAACCATTACACATACACCTAAAACAAGAAGCACTATCATGTGCATACAGACTGCAGGTTACTGGGCTTTGGAACAGTAATCATGTTGATCTTGCTACCAGTCATACACGATTGTGGTCACAAATGGTTACATGGGGTGAAGATATTCTTGCTCCCAGCGATACTACACTCACTTGTGGTTTTCCTTACAGGACATTCCATGTGAAGATTCCCTCTCGAGAGGAGTGGTTGTCTGGCTTTATGGAAAGACAACAACAAACGCAAGTGGTTTGTTACACTGACGGTTCTCTGATGGAGGGACGTGCTGGTGCTGGTGTCTACTGTCGTGAAATGAGATTGGAACAATCTCAGTCACTAGGTAGATACTGTACTGTATTCCAAGCAGAAATCTTTGCGATTATGTGCGGGGTGCAATCGGCCCTTCAACTGAGTTTGTCCGGCAGAGTTATAAACTTCTGCTCCGATAGTCAGGCTGCAATCAAAGCCCTTAGCTCAGACAAATCCCGGTCCAAGCTAGTGATCGCGTGCCGAACCCAAATCGAAGAACTAAGCATTGTCAACACTATCTACCTTGTCTGGGTGCCCGGACATTGCGGTATTACTGGAAATGAATGGGCTGATGAATTGGCCAGGGCAGGTTCAGCGATTGACTTCGTTGGTCCTAAGCCCGCGCTGCCAATTTCGACAAGCTGGATAAGGGAAAAAATACGGTCCTGGGCTTCGTCCGAGCACCGCAATTATTGGAGAAATCTACAAACGTGTCGCCAAACAAAGGCGTTTCTAGAACAACCATGCCTAGTGGTTTCGAAAAATCTCCTACATTTTTCGAAGCTCCACTGCGGCATGCTGACCAGGGCTTTAACCGGCCACTGCAAACTCAATTATCACATGGCAACTATTCAGCGCGCTGAGTCTTTTTCATGTGATCTTTGTGAATCCGACTACGGAACCTCATATCATCTGATATGCAACTGTCCATCGGTAGCGCAATTGCGATTTCGAGTCTTCAACCGTCCTTATATAGACGAAACCATGTTTGGTCGACTGAAACTCAGAGACATACTAAAGTTTCTTATCCAATGTGGTAAAGAGCTTTAGGCTTATTCGCAGGCAAGTTGAACTACTTGTGAGTTTAACTTACCTGTTGTTTATTTTTGTTTTGTGCTGTTATTTTTCTCACCTTTCCAATTCTACCTAGTCATTGTTGTTGATTCGTACTGCTGTGTTTCGAAACTGTGTGCTCCGATAAATCTGTTTTTCTTGCCGTGAAATATCTTGCATCGTCCAAAAACTGAGCAACGCAGAAGTTTAATTGCCAACAGTAAAATTGAATATATTCGCTGCTTCGAAGATTGTACGTGATCAAAGAAAATCGAATTTATCTTTCTCCGCCGGCCGAGACTCGATAGCGCTATTCCCCATTGTTTCGCCTTTTTGTTTGGGATATATCGAAAAATAATACACCGTCGTCATGAACCAGTTGAAGGATAAACCGTGTGGAAAGTGTGGAACGGCAATTGGCACATCTGACCCAGCGGTATGTGAAGGCTTTTGTGATGGAATTAGATACTTCCACAAACACTGCACTGGCCTAACGGAAGACGAATTGTTGGCTTGCAACGGCGCAAAAGTAATATGGATGTGTGACAATTGTCGAGTTCTTTTGGAGGATGTAAGATTCCGCAATTCTGTTTGCTCCGTGAAAGCTGCTCATGAGACGCGAGAGAAACAGCGTGACAGTGAAATTCATTCTTTGATACAGAATGTAGAGTCATTGAATGCTACCGTGGCTGATTTAGTTGAATACACGAAACCGTATTTATCTGCGCAATCCAACAAAAGTGCTGTTTTCAACGCAATCCCTCACCATTCTTCTCCAATAATGCAAACCCGCTCGGAAACAATTCCTTCCGCAACTACAACGAAAGATCGTTTTACGCTATTTTTGTCCAATATTAAAAGCGACGTCAGTGAGCTAGAAGTTTTAACTCTTGTAAACGATTGCTTAAACGTAAACGATTCAGCAAAAGTTAAAAAACTTGTTCCGAGTTGGCAGGATATTTCAACGTTAGACTATGTATCATTTAAAGTGGAGTTGGACGCAAGTATGAGAAAACAGGCTCTTTCACCTAGCACATGGCCACGTGGGGTACGATTCAGAGAATTTCGTGGTTTTCGTAATGATGGGCCGTGGAGGCCAAGCGCACAAACGGATTCTCCTCTGTCTCACCGGATCGTCGTTGCTGATTAACATTTTTGTTTAAGTTGTTGAAAATGTGTTATTGTTAAAAATTATGTTGCTGATTGTTTTTTGTTTCTTGTAATTTCTATTAGTAATTGTTGCATTATGTATGTCATTATGTTTTTGCGAGACGTGAATTAGAATTAAGTTTTCAATATGACATAAATATGTCCGTTGGAATATTAAATACAAATACAAATACTTCCCCACACCTCCTTGTCCTTTCCTTCCGCTCAGGAAATGATGAAAACACACGGCAAGGCACAAATCCCCGACTATGTACGGGGAACGTGCCATTTGAGCCAATATATTCTGATTCCTGAATACGGTAAGCTTTGCGTGACAAAGAACCATTCGAAGCATTGCAAATTGTATATTTTGTTATGGAACGATGTTTGATAGCTACTATTGTAGAAAGATTCAACATGGCGCACCTGAATTAAAGAAAGCGGGATTTTATGACCACTTGGCATTCGAAATATGTTTTTTAACGAAAAAAAAATACAACATGAACCAAAATAAAAAACAATTTATCATAAAACTATGCAATATGTTTATTCTTAACGGAAATGGTTTCTAGATACCGAAAATGCATGTTCGGCACAATCTTTAGATCCAGAATGACGGACATAAAGTCAATCAAACGGTTTTATCAATGCGATGTATTTTGAGAAATCAAGCAAAACTTTATTTTTACACGTAGAATATCCCTACAGCTCAAAAAAGTTGTTTAACTCAACATGGCGAACCTGATTTTAACAAAAGTCATTATCATCTGAAACCATGCATAAAGTGTAAGTGTAAGTAAACTCGATTTGCCAAAAAATTTTCACTGCTTTGAAGGTATTTCTACCATACGTGGGTTTCAAATTGGAACAACTACTATTACTCGCCTTTGAAGAATCATTAATCAATGTATCGTTACTTGGTTTAACAAATGAATTATTTTTGACCGCTACTCTGCTAACTGTTTATTAAGAATTCATCTGTAAAATAAAAATTTTCGAGTGTAAGGTGTCAAAAATTACGTCCAAAATGGCGGCTTTCTCGGAACAAGATTTTTCAAATCTGCGGGCATTCTCGTTTTTGAACCACTCATTCAATAAACTTAGGGTTTTGCCCGCCTAAAAGAAGACAACATTCTCGGGCGCTGTAACCTGCAAAATTGCAATATTTTGATCATTAACAATTTTTTACAGCCGGCCAAGGTGTAAAAATCATACAAAAAACGACACTTTATTTTCAAGTGGCAGCCATTTTGTTTCTATATCGAAATTTTACATGTTATTAGGATGAGCGTCTCTGCGTAATATAATCTTCAAGATCGTTTTGGTTTGCTGCTTGTAGACGACGAATTGCGACCAGTATCGTGCCCGCAGATGAGGTAGGTTTTCAAAATATCTTTGCTGCAACCGCCATTTTGGACGCCATTTTTGACACCTTACACTCGAAAGTGTTTATTTTGTAGATGAAACCTTAATAAACATTTTGCAGAATAGCGCAGATGTCTAAATCTTTTTACTGCTTCAAAAAATATTAAACATTAGATACTTTTCGCCACAATCAGGAGAATCCCTTTAATGGGGAACATCAATTTTCATTCTCTTAAAAACGTCCATATATTGTATGATTTCAAATGATAAATCGACGTGAAAATAATATCATCTTGGACTTTAATTGAATCTATGACAACAAATGTTCGTCTTCAGACATCATCCTGATATAAAAAAATATCCATTATGTACGGTTTGAGCTGGTGTATGGTCTTTTTTTTCAAGAGTTGTCCTACTGGAGCTGTAGAGCTAGTTTCTCGGAAGGGCTCCCCGTCAGAATCACACACTATAATTTGCAGACGAGACAGGCAATGGCGCCCAATAAAACACTGCTTTAGGCTAATTGTAGCGACCCGTGATTCTGAATGTGATATTCATAGTACGGTTCAGGTATGTGCGGGCGTAGGGCTCGTAGATCGCGTATATCATCGCGAGGGGCTAGAGCATTTGTACGTTAACGTGTTCGATCGCGTGTGCGTTTGTATGTCGCGTGTACTAACGAATATGTAACTTCGCGTGCATAAATTCTATTTTATAACCGTGCCTTTCACATATTCGCATATGTTTACCGCGCGCGGACCGTGAATCTGATACTTAATTTTTCGTGCACGGTTCAAATTCTAGAAGAAAGTGGGTTCTTCCATATCACTAGAGTTCCCAGTCATGTCGCCGTAGAACGTGTGTTCTAGTGGATATGAGCTTAATTTTTTGATTGGTCCAACTGAATGTATGGACCTAAGTTGCTATAATGAAGAGTAAAGATTTCCCCTGATGAAGGCCACCCGAGTTTGTAATTCATCCGTTGATCTCACGATGCCTGAAACTGAAATAATTTTCTCTCCCTGCCATCTTTGTCTACCCTCCCTTCCCCTGACTCTTATATCCAGAAGTAATCTTACGAAAATAATATTATCCCCTTGTGTAGATATATAAGATAGCTATAAAATCGCATTAGTTCCATTTAAAAAAATCAATATGTAATCCCCTAGTTTTAAGCAATTTAAAATGTAAAACAAAACAAAATTGGTACCTTTAAGCTGACGCAACGTGCCTTATCAAATAAACGATTTGAATAAAAAAATGAGTAAAGATTTCCGGACGTGACCAATTCATGATCGCGCGCGTTTGCGGGTGCGCGTTTGAGACCGCGTTTGTTGCTTCGTAAGTACTAAAACGTTCACATAATTTCCAGAGTGTTATCAAGTTTGCGCGATCGCGGGCATAGGAGTGCGTAGATGATCGCGAAGGGCTTAAATGTTTATATGTTGACGTGTTTGTCGCTTGTGCTCGCGTGTATGTGATTTCGCTTGTATAAATTCGATTGTGAAACCCTGCGGTTATTCACATATTCGTGGACCGTCATTCATTTAGTTTTCAGTGTACGGATCACATTCTGCCAGGGAGTGAGTTACCCCACATCGCTAGAGTTCCCGGTCATGTCGCCGTTTTGTCTAGTGGATATGGGAGTTATTTTTTCTTAATGTTTCAATTTTATTTTTTTATTAATTAACATGGACTGAGACTGTTGGTCCCGAGGATAGAGACTTCCGCACGATCCCGACTCATGATGGCGCGAACGCGGAAGTTTGTAGGTTTACGCTTGAGATCGCGTTGGTAAGTTTATGAGTGCTGAGACGTTCACCTTATCACCGGGCTGTAATCATGTTTGCGAGTTTGTGGGCGTAGGTTGCTTGGAAAATCGTAAGAGGCTCTAACGTTTGTACGCTGACGTGAATTTGTAACATATTTGCGCGTGTTCTTGAATGGTCGCGCGAACCATGAGTCTGATGTTAAATTTTCGGTGTGCGGTTAAAATTCTGGCAGAGAGTGGGATCCCTTATATCGATAGGGTTCCCTGTCATGTCGCCATGAGACGTGTTGTCTAATAGGTATGAGCGTATTTTCTTAATTGGTCCAGCTGAAGGCATGGATCTAGGCTTCTAGGATCAAGGATATACTTCCGGACGTAACCGATTTGAAATCGCGTGCGCGAGGGCATTTTTGTAGGTTTCCGCTTGAGATCGCGTTTGAGAATGTGTGAGTGTTAAGACGTTCACTATCACCATCTTTGCTGACCCAGCTGAAGGCGGGTGTAAAATGGTAGTAGACGAGACGTAATAGATTAGACAGGTATAGGATACAGCTGAAGTTATGACCATCATATGAAATATATACATCAGTACTTCAAACACTACTAATATTTGAATAGCCAACCACCACACATAGCACATCTTTTTTCAATTATCTATTTGTTACTGGTTGATTGTTGGTTATGAGCGGGTAAATAGAGGAAAGGTATAGAACAGGAAAACGGCTTACGTCAGCCCTCCTGGCCTCCTCGATGATTGGTGGATTATTAACATGAGAACTAATTAACCTCTAGTAGTAGAACTTGGTGCAACTAGAAACTAAAAAGAACGAAGGTCCTTATATTTAGATAACTCTATTGAATCTATTGTGGTTTGATGATGTTTACAATACCGTCAATCCCATCAACCTGCGAGAGGGGGTTTGAGGTGGTGTAGGGTCTAGAACAAATTATCATTTATACTCCATAAACGTCAACTCGAATTTCAAAATGACGGCAAACATCAATTTACGACCGCTTGAAACTTTTCGAATATTAAAAATATACATGTTGCATGGTTTAAGATTATAGATTAGAAAAGGCAGCCATCTTGGATTTTGGTCTGTCATCTTTAACATCAAACTAGCGGAGGCTATTTACCTTTGTGTTTTTCCTTAACCAAAAATATCGAGGTGCGAGGTGCTGTGTGAACGAAATTTCGGTGTGGTTTACTTGCCTCGGTGTAAAGTAAATGAAAACATGTGTGTAGATTTCGTTTACCGTACCGGTACTCAACCAGTTTTTCCCACCACTGGTTTGTTGCCAAAAATCTATGGCTTGTTAAAAACCTTATTGGGCAAATTTCCCCGGGCAATACGAGCAATCGGTAGGGGCCAATGGCTTCTGTTAGATACTTATGGTTCTGAATTTTAAATTAATTTATCGAACTCATACAAAATTGTAGCTTTTTTCTAAAAATTTACTATTTTCATCAAAACTCCCTCCAAACCAAATTTCTGACTACGCCACTGCAAATGATTATGACGCAAAAGATTATATTTTATTACAAAACTTAAGATTTATTTCTCTAATTTCAATTAGAATTATATTTTCCATTAATTTAGTGACATATTCTGCTTACGAAATTCATCTCAAAGTTTTTTCAGCAGCATTTTCGGAACCATTGCACAGTGGTCGGGTATGCCAAAAACGTGAACTTAATTCATTGGAGACCAACCATCGAACATATTCACAGGGTGTTTTTGGAGAAATTGTTCGTATGAATATTCCCCGCAATCTGTTGGTTGGTGTCTTCGACAAAGTTTTAGAAATGCTCGCAGTGAAGAATTTTGTTATAGAACTTGTGCTTGTAGGACTAAAGGTTATCGATTTATAAGGCGTTTTTTATGGCAACCCCCTTAAATCTAGTTTTTTTTAATATAACTTTTTTCATTGTGACTTTTCGTGCAAACTATGTTCAAGACAAAAGGCATAAAGGGCGAACACGAAATTATTGCGACACATTCAACAGGGCATAACTTTTTTACCGTTGGGTAAAAATCAACCAAATTTTGCAAACTTTCTCATTGATGTGTATTGTTTACATGCTGTCAAACTCGAGGTCATGTTTTTCGATTCAACGAAAATGAAGGTGAACCAACGCGAGTTGAGAGAACAAATTCTTTCCAAACACCTGTAATTTCCTGACCTGTCGCACCGGCAGTTGGGAAAAATGTTGAACATTCACCATTCAACCGTCTCCAGAATGTTGAAGCAGTTCCAGGAGCGGTTGACGTTGGACCACGGCAAAGGAGCTGGAAGAAAACCGGAACCGGAGAACAAAAAGACGGAGGGAAAGGTGAAGCGGATGATTAAAGCAAATTCCAACGTCTCAAGCCGTAATTTGGCTAAAAAGATCGGCATGTCGCAGAGCTACGTCCAGAATGCAAAGAAGAGAGCTGGATTACATACATACAAGGTACAGAACTTCCCAAACTGCGATGAGCGGCAACAATCGACGGCTAAAACTCGGGCACGGAAGCTCTACGAGAAGATGCTGACAAAATATGGCTGCTGTGTGATGGACGACGAAACGTATATAAAAGCCGATTTTAAGCAAATTCCGGGGTTGGAGTTTTTCACCGGCAAGAGCAAGTTCTATGTGGACGACAAATTTAAGAAGAAGAAAATGTCGAAGTTCGCCTCCAAATATCTCATTTGGCAGGCCATCTGCTCTTGCGGACTGAGGAGTGAGCCTTTCGTGACAAAGGGCACAGTAAATGGCGAGATCTACAAATCTGAGTACCTCGAGAACCGGATGACACTCTTAAGACTTTTATGGAGGGCATCAAGCGAAAATGCGTTCATTTTTACACTCAAGGCTCCATCGATTAACTTTTCTTTTGATTTTTGAAGTAAATATATGTATAAAACTACCCTCAAATTTTGGATTGATGTTAAACATTATAAGAAAATTGGCATGACATTTTTGATGTCGCAATAATTTCGTGTTCGCCCTTTATTGTACTTTAAAATGCTCAGATTCCGGAATTTTCCTTGAAGTTTTTTTTATTTTGTTTCATTCATATATTTTTTAAGTCTTTCATAGTATGCCTCAAAATGTTTCGATAACTTTGAAAAAAGTTAGAAATTTTCATACAAAACGTGTGAAATTATTATATTTCCTGATTATACATCATATTAACATGATTTAATCTGTTCCACAATATTCCGCCATGTCACTCGGTCAGTTGCTGCTTGTCTCCAACCTCTCGGGTGCCCGATACTTGCCAGGTTCTGCTCCACTTGGTCCAGCCACCGGGAACGCTGTGCTCCTCTCCGTCTTGTACCTGCCTGCCTGGAGGTGAAAACCAACTTGAGCTACTTTCCGGATACCTGGCTCACCATAGAGTCGCGCAAGTTCGTGGTTCATCCTTCTCCTGCACACGCCATCCACCTGCACTCCACCGAAGATCGTTCTCAACACCCTTCTTTCGAAGACTTCGAGTGCTTGCAGATCCTCCTCGAGCATTGTCCACGTTTCGTGCACGTAGAGAACCACCGGTCTAATCAGTGTGTTGTACATGGCGCATTTCGTGCGGTGGTGAAGCTTCCTGGATCTTAAAATTTTGTGGAGTCCATAGTAAGCACGACTTCCAGAGATAATACGCCTTCTGATCTCCCGGCTGGTGTTATTGTCCGCAGTCACCAATGAGCCTAGATAGATGAACTCGTCAACAACCTCGAACACGTCGCCGTCGATCGTAATACTACTGCCCAAGCGTTCCCTAACGCGATCGGTTCCGCCAGCCAGCATGTACTTCGTCTTAGACACATTTATCTTCAGTCCTACTCGTGCTGCTTCGCGTTTCAATCGGGTATACAGATCTTCTACCGTCTCCTTGTTTCTACCGATTATGTCCACGTCGTCAGCGAAGCACACGAACTGTCCGGACCTCGTGAAAATTGTGCCCCGCATGTTGCACCCCGCTCTTCGCATTACACCTTCCAGCGCTATATTAAACAGCCGGTAGGACAACCCATCGCCTCGTCTTAGTCCCCTGCGTGTTTCAAACGGACCCGAGAGGCCGTCCAAAATTTTGACACAACACCTTACATCATCCATCGTAGCCTTAAACAGTCAGTCTTGTCAGCTTCCCAGGGAAGCCGTTCTCGTCCATCATTTTCCACAGCTTTACACGGTCCACCGTGTCATATACGGCTTTAAAGTCGATGAACAGGTGATGTGTCGGGACCTGGTATTCACGGCATTTTTGGAGATTTTGCCGTATAGTAAAGATTTGGTCGTTTGTTGATCTGCCGTTGATGAAACCGGCCTGATCCCGACAAATCCATTTATTTGTTTATTTGTTGTACCGTCAACAACAAACCCCTTGACCCCAATGGTGGTTACTTAAACTAATTACATTTCAGAATACGCATTATTTTAGTTTTTATCGAATTCCTTGTCAGGTTGAAGTCAAACGCCGTCGCCACACTGTTAAACACACGCTGGAGTCCGGTAACAACGCTCTGGCGCCCATAGTTAGTTTTCCTGAACGGGACGCGCAGAAGAGAGTTATTGCGCAGAGCTCGAACGCGAGCTTGAAGATCGAGGCGTCCGAGGATTGTAGGGCAATCCACCCTGGCAGACAGTAAGTCCGAGACGAACAGGGCTCGAGAGCAGTCCCTCCGGATGCTTAGAGTATCGAGCTGTATTAACTAACAACGGTTTTCATAGCTTGGCAGCTGAAATCTGTTTTGCCAAGGAAGATGTCGGAGTGCAAAGCGTATGAACCGGCGTTGGACGGCCTCGATTCTGTCGACACCGTTCTGGTAGTACGGTTTCCAAACAGCAGAACAATATTCCAGTCTTGAGCGAACCAGCGGTGATAGGCGCAGGAACAGAATCTGGGATAGCACTTTGTAAGCCGCATTTGTCACTGTAATCGCACTGTTGTCACAGTTCAAATAGTCGCCTTTCTTGTATATCGGGGTGATGACCCCTTCCTTCCACTCCTCCGGTAGCTGTCCTTTGTCCCAGATTCTTTCGATTATTCGGTGCATGCTTTCCGTCAGTATCTCAGGACCCACCTTCAAGAGTTCCGCTCCTAGACCATCCTTACCAGCTGCCTTGTTGTTCTTAAGCTGTTGAATAGCCTCGTTAACCTCATTCGTAGTGGGCGCCGGTACATCCCCGTCGGATGCGACACTGACATAATCGTCCTCCTCGAACGCCCGATTGTCCGCCGGCGCACCATTCAGATGTTCATTGTAGTACTGCCTCCATCTTTCGACCACCTCACGTTCGTCCGTCAAGATGCCACCTTCCTTGTCTCTACACATTTCGGCCCGCGGCACAAAACCGTTGTGAAAGAATGCATTTATTTTCCATAGAAAACTTCAATCGTTTTGAGACACGTGTAAATATGGCCAAATTTTGCTAATATTTTTCCCATTTTTTTGATACCATGATTTCTTTTTTGACCGGCGATGGGCGAAATTCCGACATCGCAAAATAATTGCCACCCTAATGTGTCTGTGTGTGTCAAATAAGGTCACTCAATTCTCTAAGAGATGACCAAACCAATTTGCTCAAACTCTCTTATATTACAGTTCATTAATTCACACTTTCACTAGTGTGGAGAAACGAGGCGAAAAAACAGACAGTTCAGTTGGCAAGCTTTAGGAAATCCAGGAGCTATCAAGTGTTTTATCTGAATCAAACGGATGTCAAAGTCTGATCAATGATCATACAATACAGGCACTGGGGTGAAATAGAGTAAAACACATTAATTGATTTATTCCAAGGTCATAAAATTATTGAAAATAGCTTTTACGGAACCATCTCACAAAACAAAAATTGTCGTTGGATAAATTTTAAACTTAACCCACATTTCCAAGCAACATTGGATGCATTTCTGCATGGCCAACAACACTATACATCTCAGTGAGAGAAGACAAGTTCCATGCCTCTAATCGTACCATCTAATCACTGATCACCGATCGATCATTCATCGAACCGCATTCATATGCGCTACTGTCCCAGATGACCATACTTGGGACCAATCGATGCTCCAATTCCACTAACCTTTCATGGTGAGGATCATCATCTCTGCATTGGCAGAACTTCTCGGGCATCCGATCGAGTCCAAAGGGATCAAGTTTCTCCCTTACCGTTCGTCGCGCTGCACCACTCTCTCTATCGTTATACATACTGTATTCTTCTAAGGCGTTTTCCGCAGTCCCGCAAAGACAGCGTGAGAAATGTATGAAATTTATCCGGTAAATGAAGCATCTCGAAACCTGAACTGCAGCTTCGCCACGCACCGTGCGTCGCCGCCACTGACAACCGAACCCCAGAGGACGGGGAGTTGTGAATGAAATCACTCGGGCACAGTATAACAGTGCGGCGCGATGTCGAGCGAGAGCAGAAGTGAAGCGTAAAAAATGCGTGACGTGAAAGAGCGAGAGAGAATAGACCTGCCTATCTTCGATTCGGCCAGGGCTGATGACGGAAGAGCTGCGATTTTGCGGCTATCGGTCGATAATCAACCGAGTTGCATAATCGATCGACTGTTGCTGTTGTTTTCGGATGATGCAAATGAAGGCTGCGGCGGCGAGCATGCCGGATGAGCAAACATGAATAAATAATTACCTACAACAAAATGCGAACCATATCAAATGAAGCGATCAGATTTACCGTGGGAAGCGCAAAATGGCTCAGGTTTCGTTTTGATCGGTGGTGTTTCTTCGATGGCAAGTTCAAGTTTACCGAAGTTATGTTATGCTGGGCATTGGGTCTGATTAGCTGATGCAGAGTTTGTGTATTGGTCTCGAAAGTGAAGCCATCAAGTGTTCGAGTACCGATCTAGGAAGCATGCACAGTCATGGCATACAACGGCACGGCATAATTTTTTAATCGTGCACAATCAACCTGAGCGAGCTAGATTTTTTTCGTGAATGGTTTCCAAAATGTCAGATAAGTTTGTTGAGGTTTCTAACTATTAACCAAACTGTACAACCTAAAATATATTGAATTATTATGCACTTGAACCTCCAAAGCAGCCATGCGTGAAGAATTATTAGGTCAAATGCTGATTGAGCCCAAAGATAGACCAAGTTCGAATTCATGCACTGCATTAACCCAAAACAACGGAAAATTCCGCGAAAGTAGTTCCGCTTGGCATCCATCCTAACTATTCAGTCGCATTCCCAAATACATCAAACGCAAGTAACGTCTCGACTGTTCCTCCATGGGAGGCAGGCCCCTTTCGCCAATTTGCCAAAAAGCGATCACATCTCCCAAGGAACGAGCAAAGAAATTCCGCCTTGAAAATAAAAATACAAACACAATTAGGTGCCCTCAACACGCAGGGGGCACTGCGAAACTGTGCCACTCACTGCCTAACGTTTGCCATGTGATTTTCAGGGTCACGTACGCCGAGAGGTACAGTAAGAAATGGGCCACTAATTATTGCACCGTGGCGGGGGACCCCGAGTGGGAACGACGCTTTTGGGAGGCTCTATTTGCAGCTTCTGGTGAGACGAACTCACAGCACGACCAGGTGTAACAATGATTGATGGTATGAATAAAATGGAAAACTCACCAATAAGAGGGGGCAATTTCGGAGAAAAATGTGCTCTAACTAACAATGAAAATAGGAGGTACCTGAAATGAAGAGAAGAACAAATGAAGAACATTAGTTGAATTGTTTTAAGATGCATGTGTGAGAAAATGAAAGTGCAGTCTTTAATTTCTGGTGAGTTTGAGGCATGTACATAATTTGAGAACCGATTTCTAAATTAATGTGCTGTAGACTATCTTGGGCTTTAAATATATTTATGCATCTAAAGTTACCTAAATTTTTATTAGGCTTCTTTTATATTAGGGTTCCTAGTACCGAGAACCGGTTCCGCGGTACTGAATCCCTTAGTACCGATAAAATACCGGTACTCGAACTTTTTTTTCTAAAGCACGATAAACACTCCAGAGTGACATTAGACGTTCAAAATTATGATTTTATTATGCAGCGATTGATTTTAAATTCAATTGTTTCTCAACAGCGCAGTTTTCTTCAGATCGGATCGCAGGTAGATGCTAGAAACAAGGATTCTTTCTAGTACCACCACTCAAGCACCATTCAGCGCAATTCATTGCACAGTAGCCTAATACATTACTAACTTTTCCGCTCGCCAAGAAATCATAAATTACGCCATTCGAAACGATTCATGCGCTTTTCGAATCCAAAAGTTAAAGGTACTAAATCGGTGTTCATTCTTTTATAGATAAAAATTACCGGTAACACAGGCGTGACAAAAGGAAACTAATCTGAACACTGTTTATTTTGATTAAAAAAAATTCCAAAAATTTAATGTTATCGGCTAAAAACCTCCAACCGAAATTTTTCAAAAATGTATTGTTAAAACCTGTTTTAATCCACCTAGTGGTGCAATTGTGCCAATATAATTGTGGAATTGTCTATTACATTCTTAGTACACTTTGCACCTATACACGTGGCTCGCCAGCCACGAACATGATGAGTTACGTGCCGAAAGTGACAGACTTGAAACAAGAAAATATCATACTTAGTTACCCTAATCAGCATTAGTTCAATGTTGTCTTCCTGCTAACTAATTTTGTCACGTGCAGGCGAGTGTGTGAGGAGGGTGAAAAAGCTACGAACGAACCACTCCACAGCTTGATTTGGTACTGCTTGTGATATACTGGTGGTATAAAGATGATAAGGATTGAGAGGGGAGGAGGAAGTACGAGGGATCGATGGCGTGGTGGCCTGAGGGGGGTGTAATGTGACCTAAAAGGGGTTTAAATAGAGGGGGGTTCAGTGAAAGGAGAGAGGGGGGTTCCGTACACCCCTACCTACGCCCATGTTAAACTCCAGAAACCCTATGCCAGCCGAAATATTTTTTTGATGGGATTAGTTGGACAATTTTTAGAGTGATTACATAAGCTTTCTATATGAGAAAGGCAAAAATGTGCCAAGATCCAAAAAAGTATAGTCTTGTCATTTTTCATACGAGTCTGCATCAAATATCGATAATTTTAATTCTGCATCCATTTTAAAAGGTTTTGCATCATTTTGATATTATAGTTTATATAGGAAATTTCTGTGTGGTTACACTCTTAAACTCGTATCTCCGGAATTGAAATTCAGATCGACACAAAATTCAATTGTAGCCGATGGAAAGGTAATATCTTTTATTTGAGTTTGGGAAAATCGGTCCAGCCATCTCAGAGAAAAATGAATGACATTTTTAATACATACGCACATACATACACACAGACACACACACGGACGGGAAGGACAGGTGTCTAGGGGTTTAACGAACCCCTACCCCCCTCCCGGACCTACTGCAAGTTGTGGAGTCTTGCTAGAGTATAGTGGGATTTGGATTGGGCTCTGCTAAACGCCTAAAAAGCCATAACTCCGAAAGCAGCTCCGACGAAGCGAGTGTGTGCCGCTTCTGCTAAGATCCTAAGATTCCAGTAATCTAAGATCTTAGCAATAAAAGCACCCTATCCCAACCGGAGTGCCAACCGGCACATTAGGATCGACGCCAGCAACTTCCTGATTATGGCATACTGGTCATGGCGAACGTCAACGGACAGGACACAGATCACGAATTGGACGACGACTTTGGGCTGACAAGCGTGCGGTTCTACTTCCTGAATAAGGAAGGATGACACCGACTTGAAATGGCGAGTGGGCTAACAGCACGGCTGCCTCCGTCCCAGCAAAACCCTGGGACGTTCAAAATTCGCCACCATTTAGTTGGTGGTACTGGGTTCGGCTGGAGCATTCCCGGTTTTACACCGATCCGGCTCTGAACACAACTTCCCATGAAGAATAGTGTCCCTTTAACCCACTGCTCGCCTAGATAATCATGGGATCACAAGAGGCGACTATGTGCAACGAGTGGAGATAGCGCCCCGGAGTTGGGACCCAATAAAATGGAGCTAAACAAATAAACTCACATATACGGAGCAGGTGCGGCGAATCCGTTCGCCAGAGGTGGTTTGGAGAGATCACCGGGGGTGTGACCTCACCAAACTACCTCTGGCGAACAGATTTTAGCTGCTACTGGGGGTAGTAGCAGCTAAAGTCATTCAACAAGAGCAGGAGGAAGGGAAGCAGCAACAACAACAGCCAGAGCAGAGCGGGAGGAGTTACACTCCATAGACACCAAAAGTAGTAGCAGCCAAGTACTTGGTGGAGGAGCTCCACAAGTTTGTGGGCGTGAGAAACAGAGTCCATAAGGACATTAAGGTGATGATCATCAGAATCCGAAAGGCGCTACTGGCTGCCGTGAAGGAGTATGACACGGCAACGTGGAGGGTTGCGTCGGCTAAGACTACTATCTTCCTAGCCCCTCCGAAACAGGGTAAGAAGAAGCAGATTGGAGTGGATAACACACCGGTTTCCATGACTCCAAAGGGGACAAGATCTTCGCCAGGAGACGGAAGACCATGCGGGCCAAAGAGGCAGACGCTCGAGGACGCTGTTGTTGCCGAAGAAAAGGCGCCACCCAACAAGTGGAAAGCTGGAGTACCGTTGTAGGTTGGAAGAAGAAAACGGGAAACAGCAAAAAAAGAATGAGGAGCAAAAAGGAGACCAGACGTTTCGTCAGAAAGCTCAAAAGGAGAAACCGTGCTCGTCAAAGCCAATGACGCGGCGACGTATGCAGCGCTGCTCAAGAAGGTCAGAGAGGACCGGGAGCTGAAGGACTTGGGGAAAGCGTGGTAAGAGTCAAGTGTACCCAATAAGGTTAAATGCTCCTCGAGCTGAAGAAGAATTCCACGACTAGCAGGTTGGCCTTGCAGGAGACTATTACCAAATCAATGGGTGAAAAGGCAGAAGTAACAGCCTTAAACCCAGAGATTGTGATTGTGTGCAAGGACCTTGATGAGATCACGACGGAAGACGAGCTTAGAGGAGCACTGAAGCAGCAGTGTAACTTGGGCGAGATGCCCATGACGATCCGGTTAAGGAAGTGATATGGAGGAACTCAGACAGTGATGCTTCGTTTACCGGTAACAGCACTGGAGGTAGGCAAAGTTACGGTTTAATGGTCGAGATGTCTACTGAGGGCCACCCCACAAGTAAATAAACAAGCGGAGATTTGTTTCAAGTATTTGGGCTTTGGACATTTAACAGGGGCTTGTAAAGGCCCGGACAGATCCGGAATGTGCTGGAAATGCGGGGAGACGGGTCATCTTGCGAGATACTGCACGCAGAGGTCGAAGTGCTTGCTTTGTACCCCAGTGGACGGAAACGACCATCAGACGGATGGCTTTGAATGCCCTGCCTACGAGAAGGCGGCTGCAGGTCAACGGTAATGGAGATAACCCAGATAAACCTGAATCACTGTGACACCGCACAGCAACTGTTGTGGTAGTCTACGACAGAAACTATGTGCGATATCATGCATTCATCGCAGAGCCTTATCAAGTCCCCCTGACAACGATAACTGGTTGGCATATAGATCGGGAACAGCTATGATACAAGTTATGGGTAGATTCCCCATTTAAGAGTGATAGGACGCTCATACGAGGGCTTCGTGATTGCCAAAATCAACGGCGTCTTCGTATGTAGCTATTACACTCCTCCAAGGTGGTCAGTAGAGCAGTTCAGCCTGATTCTGGAGCAGTTTACCGAGCAGTTGATCGGTCAGAAGCCGGTAGGCATTGGTGGTGACTTCAACGTCTGGGTTGTGGAGTGGGGCAGTAGAGTAACCAACACAAGAGGGTGTATTCTACAGGAAGCTCTAGCAAAGTTAGACGTACGATTGTGCAATGAAGGTTCTGTTAGCACATTTCGGAGAGACGGGAGGAAGTCTATCATAGACGTCACATTCTGTAGTCCTTCATTGATGGCAAACATGGATAGGAGAGTATGCGAAACGTATACGCATAGCGATCACCAGGCCATTCGCTACCGTATCGGTCAATGGAACCCTGCTGCACTACGGATAACCGGTGAGCGAAAGTGGAAGACGAAAACCTTCAACTCTTCGTTGAAGCACTTCAACCGAACGGCGGGACCGAGAACGTAGATGCGGCTAACCTAACAAGAAGGATTGTGGAGGATTGTGACACCATAATGCCGCGAAAACTGGACCACGCAATAAACGGCGTCCAACTTACTGGTGGAACGAGACGCTTAGTACGCGCTGGTTGTCTCAGAGCCAGAATGCGGGCTCAGAGAACGATATCGAAGCCAGACAAAGAAGAGCGCAAGGCGCCGTTTCGGGAAACTAGGGCCGCTTTAAAATGAGAGATCATACTTAGCAAGCCAGTTTGCGACAAGGAGCTGTGCCGAAAAGTTGACGTCAATCCCTGGGGCGAAACATTCCGAGTCGTGATGGCGAAAATGAAGGGCTTGACGACGTGCCCGAGTAAGCTGAATATAATTGTCGGGGGCTTTTCCCGAAGCACGATCCAACTATCTGGCCACCAACACCGTACGGAGAAGAAGAAGGAGCAAACACGGACAATCGGCAAGTGACTAACGACCAGCACCCGGCTATCTATGCAGGATGCTGAAGAGCTACTTCCAGAGTAAAGTGCTGCTGTACGAGACGAGCGAAAGACAGAATTCAATGTGAGTTACAGCGGGCGTTCCCCAGGGCTCCATTCTCAGCCCAGCTCTTTGGAACGGGGTGTACGATGGGATCTTAAAACTGCGGCTGCTCAGAAAAGTGAAAATCGTGGGTTTCGCGAACGATGTGGAGGTGACGATGACGGAGACAATGAATGTGATCGAGAGCTGGATAAACGGGGTCAAGCTGCAAATAGCTCACCACAATACGGAGGTGTTGTTGGTTAGCAACTGTAAAGCGATTGAGCGGATGCAGATCAACGTTGGAGGGTACGTGATTGCATCGAAGCGTGCACTGAAGCAATTGGGAGTGATAATCGACGACCGGTTTAGCAACCACGTCGACTACGCCCGTGAAAAGTCGGCGAAGACAACGAACGCAATAGCGAGAATCATGCCAATCGTCGACGGCCCGAGAAGCAGCACAAGACGTCTACTATCTACTGTTTCATCATCGATACTCCGATAGGGGGTTCCTACCTGAACAGAACATTCCGGCTGATGGTCGTGCGAGTCACGAGTGCGTACAGAACAATATTGTCGGAGGCAGTATGCGTTATTGCCGGGATGATTCCCATCTGCATTACTCTGGCTGAGAACTCTCTGACGGTGTAGACTAGGTCCACCGCCGAGGATCAGTTGAGTAGTACGTGACGTAGTACCAGGTTCGGGTGCGCGGGGCGCCAGTGGACCGGACGTCAGGCTTTATCGGAATCACTGAACCGACCTCGACACTCTACCGGGTAGCTCGTAAGTAGCCTAGATCCATCGCCGGGGATTAGACTGAAAAGACTGCGTCGAATCGCTAGTAGCGGGTTGTTGGAGCGCCATTGAACCGGAAGCTACGCTCCACCCGGAATCGCTGGATGGACCTCAGCACCTACTGGTTCGCCCGTTGAGTAGGTTAGGTCAACCGCCGGGGACTAAATCGAGTAGATCGAGATGAAGCGGGGAGCTAAATGGCTCACGGGGAATTCACAGTAGGGTAGATTCGCCACCATGGACTATCCTACTATATCGTGACAAAAATGTGAGCTAATTGGCTCACACCGGTACCGAGAGAAATTCTGCTGTCGAGGAACTGTTACAATAGGATAATTCACCGCCGGATAATATCCGACTAGATCTCGGTAAAGCTGGGAGCTAAATGGTTCAAGGAAGCGGGTATCGGTGCCGGGCGAAATTCCTCCGTCGGGGAACTATCGGTTAGAGTAGGGTGAGTTCACCGTCGGGGATTATCCAAGTAGATAAGGAAAGGCTGAATGACTCACGGAAACATGACCTAATGGCTCAAGGAATCAACACCTATCGCCCGGCTCACGGGGACGAGAGCTAAAATGGTGACGTAATAGATGGAGACAAGAAGCAAGAGAAGAGCCAAGAGCAAGGATGCAAAATGCCTACCTTTTCTGCGGCTGTAATTTTTCAGCCTACATTCTCATTTCGCTTTCGACGCTGCTGTCGTTCGCTATTGCAGGACGCCCAGCGCTGTACGGCAGTCTGTAAGCAAAGCAGTAACATGACAAAAAAAATACTGCCCCCAGTACAGCCACCAGACGCGAGCGGTACAGCTTCTCTTTCCTTATTTTACACTTTTTAATATTTTTAATCTATTCAATATTTTCAATAACAAACGAGGACAATGAATGCGGTTCGTTTACGCCACGACCAGCATCAACGTGTGCGGGCCTCTCCTTTTGACTATGCAGAGAAAAATGTACAAAGCGAGAGAACAAACTTTACTACGCCACACTCTCACCGAGCAGTCGGAGTACAGCAGCAAAACAAAAATGTATTCTACTGCTGTACGGGAAAATGTACTCGGTTTGGCTACCGTTCTGGCAAGAGCTGTAGTGATGCGTCGCTGTAGCGGGCTGTACGGCTTGTGCAAATGTAAATATACCAAAAAAAATGTAGTTTACCGGTACCTTTGGCATCCCTGGTCAAGAGTTAAATCAAAGCTCAAAGGTTGAGCCATTTCATCAACCAAGTGAGCTCCCGAGATAGTGCAGAAGAACGCGACCCCCCCCCCCCCAACAAAGTAATGCCTTGACGTAGTTCCGCGTGGAAGAAGGGCGTTAAAAGAATAAGGAGTATTTTAGTGGTTAGGAACGGACGTAAGTCGTGAGTCCCCCACAGCGCCAATACACTACAGCCCAGGCTTTTGAAGCTTTTTAAATCTTACTATAAAACACACACACACACAAGAGTGATAAAGTAGACTACCAGGCGCGACCGGAGTAGGCTAGTTCCACCGCCGGGGTGTAAACTGTGCGCACTCATCGTCGACGATAGGTCGTCGGGGCACCTGAGAACCGGAAGTCATCCTCCCCCGGAATTGGCAAGACTGACCTCGGCACCTAACCGACCAGCACTGAGATAACGGTTTCGAGATAAATTTCAACGTCGGGAAATTTCTCCGTCGGAGTAGGCTGGGCCCATCGCCGGGGACTAGTTTGAGTAGATTGGGAAGTAGCACCGGCAAATAGTCGTCGGGGTGCCTGTGAACAGGAAGTCACCCAGAATAGCAGGACCGTCCTCGAAATATTTTCCACTGCCGGGGAAGTCTTCATTGGAGTAGGATCCACCATCGGAGACTATTCTGAGTAGTCCGTAGCGAATCGCTGGCTTGAATCACCAGTGAACCCGACGCAATCGTCCACCCGGAATCGCTGTACTGACTTCGGCATTCTGGCGGACTGCATCGAAGCAAGAATAAAGCGTCCGTCAACGACTGCGGGAGAGATTCTTTCGTCGGGGATCTCTCCGCCGAGGTAGACTAGCTCCACCGTCGGGGACTACGCCGAGTAGCACCGAACGGGACAAACCACCAGTATAGGGAATCGCTGAATCGACCACGGCATCCAACTGGTCAACGTAGAGAGGAGCGCATGTAGAATATCATACCGTACATCACTGATACGACAGTTATGAGTATGAACAGCTAGACCTGGAATCAAGCGAAGTGCATTAGCACGCCTCTCTCCCGAAGTAGTCATTTCAAAGGAAATCCGGGGGATCAGGTAAATGTCGGAGTCCTTGGTGGAGTTTAGAGGAGTGGGGTGCAGAGTTGGCTTCTCTGGTCAGAATCGTCGAGCTGAGTCGCGTGATGTATAAGACTCGGCCCTCCGGACTATAAATATTTTGAGGATGCTTGATTTATATTACTAAAGATGCTCGTAAATATTTGAAAGACTTCGCATAAAGGGCGAACACGAAATTATTGCGACACATTCAACAGGGCATAACTTTTTTACCATTGGGTAAAAATCAACCAAATTTTGCACCCCTTTTCATTGATGTGTATTGTTTACATGCTGTCAAACTCGAAGTCGTGTTTTTCGTTTCTACGAAAATGGAGGTGTACCAACGCGAGTCGAGAGAACAAATTCTTTCCAAACACCTGGAAATTCCTAACCTGTCGCACCGGCAGTTGGGAAAAATGTTGAACATTCACCATTCAACCGTCTCTAGAGTGTTGAAGCGGTTCCAGGAGCGGTTGACGTTGGACCACGGCAAAGGAGCTGGAAGAAAACCGGGACCGGAGAACAAAAAGACGCAGGGAAAGGTGAAGCGGATGATTAAAGCAAATCCCAACGTATCAAGCCGTGATTTGGCTAAAAAGATCGAAATGTCGCAGAGCTACGTCCAGAATGCAAAGAAGAGAGCTGGACTACATACATACAAGGTACAAAACTTCCCAAACCGCGATGAGCGGCAACAATCGACGGCTAAAACTCGGGCACGGAAGCTCTACGAGAAGATGCTGACAAAATATGGCTGCTGTGTGATGGACGACGAAACGTATATAAAAGCCGATTCTAAGCAAATTCCAGGGTTGGAGTTTTTCACCGGCAAGAGCAAGTTCTATGTGGACGACAAATTAAAGAAGAAGAAAATGTCGAAGTTCGCCTCTAAATATCGAAGTTCGCCTCTAAATATCCATCTGCTCTTGCGGACTGAGGAGTGAGCTTTTCGTGACAAAGGGCACAGTAAATGGCGAGATCTACAAATCTGAGTGCCTCGAGAAGCGCCTTTTGGCGTTCTTGCAGTAGCACGACGAAGCTCCGCTATTTTGGCCAGATTTGGTATCATTCCACTAATCTAAAAGTGTCCTGGAGTGGTATGAGGCCAATTCTGTCCATTTTGTTCCAAAGGAAATGAATCCGCCAAACTGTCCGGAGCTGCGCCCGGTGGAGCAGTACTGGGCAATGATGAAGCGGGAACTTCGGAAGAGCAAGAAAGACGAGAAGGACATGTTAAGAAAATGGAAAAAACTGAGAAACTGGTACCGGATGACACTGTAAAGACTTTGCTGGAGGGCATCAAGCGAAAATGCGTTCAATTTTACACTCAAGGCCCCATCGATTAACTTTTCTTTTGATTTTTGAAGTAAATATGTGTATAAAACTACCCTAAAATTTTGGTTTGATTTTAAACATTATAAGAAAATTGGCATGACATTTTCGGTGTCGCAATAATTTCGTGTTCGCCCTTTATTTCACAAACAATTCGTTGGACTGGAGAAACCGCTTCGTAATAAGCCTACGAACGTCGTTCAACGGTTTTCACGAAAACTCATACTAAAAATGAAAGCGTTTCTATAGAAGTACGAATGCTTCCACTTTTGTATGAAAAATTCGTATATTTTACGAAAATTTCCTGCACGAAGCCTATTCGTAGCAGATTTACGAATATATTTGATAGTTTGCGCTGGAACAGCTGGTACGCTTTTGGTCGAAACCTAGTTCGGCAATCTAACAAGCTTCGTCGAATGCGATACGTAATGCCAAAGTTTAGTCGAATCGACTTCAAAGCATTTCCAATCGAGAAACGGAGCGCCACCCCTGGTTAGACTAGGCACCAAATCATCGGTTTGGTCGGTTTAGTTCTCAAAAAATCGTCCAATTTTTCTATGCACTCAACTCATATATAAAATTACAAATTTCATTCACACCATGTAGCAATGCGCATGTTTACACCAGAACTCCGGATATCAATACACGCGGATTACAGCTTATACATCAACCTCTTCATTTTTCTTTTTGCTTGTTTTTCTCTGCTTGTTCCGTCATCAAGCCACTTCCTTCTGACAGTCACTCCTAAATGATCGGTATTATTATAATGATGGGATTCCAGGTAATGAGTGCTTTCCTTTAATTCGTCATATAACCAACAGACATTAGCAACAATCTTGGGATTCAAGTCGTTTAAACTTCATTTTACCAATTATATGTTGCGCATTCTGATTTTATGAGCTCAATGTTGGAAGAGTTAAGCTTTTTCTCGTTCAACTCATTATTTAAGTATCTCTTTAATATGATGGAATCAAATTTATATCAATGTTCAGAATCATATAAATAAATTGACCATATTATTTTTAAATTGTCCTTGATTTTCTGGAACCAAACAAAAGCATCTATCTTCACTTGCTTCTGTAGATAGGATAGGTTTTATGACTGCACTGAGTTCAGGAATAACAGTAGTTTCAATTAGCAAACTTGAAATTTGAAATAAAAATAATCGCAAATCTAATTATGTGCAAACATCACGTTCGGAAAACGCTGCACAGGCTTCCCCCTGCTCTGGACAACTGTCGGGTGAGAACTGTCTACAAAACAACAGGAAATATCAGCAGCATCCGCTTCGCTAAGCTACATTCCACATACAGAAGCTTGCCTTGTTGCTGTTTTACGTACTTCCCGGCCCGCAACGATGAACTAATGAACTGACGAATGAGCGTAATCTAACGATCTGATGTTCCAACCTCTCCTCCTCCAACGCGGCGGTCTTAGAGCTGTTGGACTTGTTTGCCTGGCCGTGGAAAGCACCCTTGGGCGGGACGCAGCCGTCGTGCCAGACTAGGTTAGGTAATTATAACGGACGTTTAGGAGGACGTAAGCTGGCGAACTTTGCAAACATCTGCACCCTGACAATTGGCCCTGGGGCGAGAATCTGTACGGTACAGTGTGGAACAGCAGAACAGTTAGCTGGTCTGCGGGTGTGATACATTTAGGTTCAAGAATCCCTCCGGCACTGTTTGCGATTGTGGCCCACTGACCTATATAATGCGTATGGAGCATCACTTTTCGTCACAGTTCAGCTGAAGTCTTTCGTCTGTCGATTTGTAGCTATTGAAAAAGAATAACTTTTCAAAAAATGAAAGTAAGTGGCGTGCATATATTTTGTAAATTTACTCAAAAATCTCTAACTATACATATTCTCCGGAACAGCTCTTCGCGATCATCCTGTTGACCATGGCATTGATCGGTCTGTCCGTCGGATCACCAACTTTCATAGTGCTGAAATTGAAGAAGCTGGCCCGCCCTATTCTGGCCAAGGCCTGGAACAGGCATGTGGTACCGACGATCACTAGCTACAGCCACCAGGTGGCGGCACATCCGGTTTATCCTCCTTATTAAAATGTGGGTTTAATATGTTTTTTGTGATTAGTCAACGTTTTGCAATTTATTGTTTCTTTTGATTATTAGAGAGTGATTTGGAATTGTAGATAAATTTGTAGCCAATAAAGTTATGAAATGAATCTGTTTGAGGTATTTGCTTTCTAATATCACTTTCAAATCTGATTGAAAATGAAAATGATTTCTCCTAAGTAGGTTCCTTTTTCAGAAGTGCATTATCTCTTCCTTTGCTGTATTAACGACGGATTTATGTTATTACGGAAGTAAAATGTTGATTTATCCGTGATACAAATTGAGAATTGGTATAGTTTTTTGGTTTAAAGCGTGGAATCGCCTCCGTCAAACGAAACACCATGAACACAGAGCCGTAGCAACCTAAGGGGCAAGGGGGGGGGGGGGGGGGCTCTTGCCCCCTTCGCGTTTTGCACCGAACGAAATTAAAGATTAATCAAATAGAAAGCAAGAGATTTATTTGTATAGTTTATATTGTGTTAATTAGTTTCATCGCCGAAAATGGCCGCTTTTCATGAAACACCGACCCTAGACGATCTGTAATAATATCGCAAATTGCATAATGAAGGGCCGAATGAGAACACAAGTTGTACAAAAAATAGATGCAGTCTTGTCGATGTACGGCTGCTCCAACTGATGTGGATGGACGCCGTGCACAGCTATCTACTTCCACTCTGCAATCTTCTCCTCCGTAGTCTACAAATTGCATTTGAGATTGTAGTTTGCTTGCGCTATAATTGCGGTCCCCAGCACAAACTGCTTGATATACTCCATGCCGGTTGGTATTTTCCACAAAGTATTCTCGCAGCTGTAGCACATGCGCTACACATATTGCCTGAATGTCGACTATTTCTTGTCCTCCTTCATCCCGTGGCAATGTGAATTTTTCGAGCGCCGACTGAGGATAGCGCATTCCCGCTGGTTCTAAACGCCTTCCTCCATTTTCTTTCGAGATTTTCCAGAGCTAAACTGACCAACTCTATTTGTTGACGCCGAAACTGTAGGTTAACACGGGGACAGCAAACGTATTGATTGCTCTGACTTTATTCCCCGCGTTCAGGAAAGACTTCAAGATACACTTCACTTGGCTCAAGAACGTTATTTCGGAGCTTAAGCTTGATGTTCGTCGATCTCGCGGTCTCCAGTCTCGAGCAGATCGGAATTTCTCTAGGCCAAACACCCTGCCGATGTCGCCACTAATTCTTTCGGCTAGTTTGATGACTACACCCAGCTGTTCTGTTGAGTCAGCATAGATCTTGATATCGTCCACGTAGAAAGTATGGGACGTCTCTTCCGGTGAGCTTTCTCTATACCTTATCTGATAGTCATGCGGTGATAGTCATTGAGGTGTCCTACTCAGCGGGATAAAAGAATCGTCTTGGACGGTCCCCCTCAAGATTCGAAGCATTCTAGACCGCAACACGTCTTTCCCACTTCTGAGCTGAGCAGTTTTGTTGTTCCTTTCTCAATTACCTGCCGTAGGAACCTTAAACTACAGGATCAACTTTATACATCTTTAATACCTTGATGAGGAGCGAGTGCGGCATGGAATTGTATGTCTACTTGTAATCGATATAGACCATACTAAGGTTCCGTTGGTTACACACTACTTCTCCATCAATGACTGCATCGAGGATGGTTTGATCTTTTCAATCGTGTGTTTTTCTTACATCCTCTCTGCTCATCTGTCAGGATGCTATTCTTCTCATAGTGGGCTCTTACGTATGTAGTGATTAAGGTGCTCATGATCTTGTGCAGACTTGTTAGACAGGTAATTGGTATGTCCTTGGGGTTCGCGTAACGCCCAATTTCCTAAGATACTGCGTACCCTCGCGTATATCATTGGTTTCGACGGGGACAGCTGACATCTCGTCGATTCCTCGCGCCTAAGCCACTGTTGCCCTTCGCGATATTGTACGGGAACCTCCCAAATACTGGTTCAAAAGCTATAACATCGCTGATTTCCGGTAGACCTTCGCTGAAATTGGGCTTGTTGTGTCTGATTTGGTCATAGAAGTGAAACGCCTTAACCATTTTGATAAGACACTCCGTTACTGTATTAGTGTGTCGTGTTTTTTCGTCGGCTGGCGAGCTCCCAGCATGCGAAACTCAATAGGTGCAATGATAGCGGCAGAGTTGTTCGAGATCCGACTCTCCAATCTCCGCTACCTTGGAGGTATTTGCTTTTCCCGGTGATGTTGCGACGGGTAGCCTCTAGGTGTAAGTCGGTATCGTAAACATCTTACGGTTGCCACTGCAGCACAGAATACTTCCAGGCTCTGCACAAAATCCAGGTGAATTGGGAGCACGTTTCCATTCATGATCTGAAGTTCACAGGTCAACTTAAAAGAATACTGTAGCTGCAGGATCCTGTGGCGCGACATTGGATCCGTGCCGCGACATTGCGCAAACGCATCATCCACATTAAAGACCAAATCACGTAGTAGCTACCGAACACGGGGTGGGTCTTCTGGCAACGATTCTGTTTTTTCCTTTTCCTTAAAGACCAAGAGTGAATCGCGTGGAAAAGGTCATATGTGCAAGCTTAGAGTTTGTTGACGACGTAACCCTTTGTGTTCTACCGCAGGAGTCAGTATCATCACAGAGAACAGACATCCATGATCGAACAAAAATATTTGAAAAGCGTGTGTAAACATTTGAATTAATATACGAGCCGCCACACCAACCTATCCCAACTATCCGTCAAATCCATTCCGGAACCGGTTCGAAATCCTGAATGGATTCAGTAAGGAATCTTGCTCAAAGAAAACAACCGATTCCGACTCTACCGATTGATGAATTTGAGCTGAAATTCATGCTGGAAGTCCGAACCGGTTCCGGACTAGCTTGACTGGGTAGAGGAATAACCGCTGTCGATTCTGTCGAACTCAGCCACAAAAAAAACATGACGACAGTAGCGCACCTGGTTTGGATATCCCAACTACCTTCGAAACCGTCACAGATTTTACACAAGTTGAATGCTGAAGATGGACGTCTGTTCTCTGTGGTATCATCTTGAGTACTGTGGCTCTAAATATTAAAAAATAATTTTTCTACCAGTCCCTTGCTTTAAATATACGTTGAGTTTAATCAAAAAAAAATTGCCCCCTCACGTAAAACAGGATTGCTACGGCTCTGCATGAACAACGAAACCATTCGAAGGCCATTTCAAATAATTCAAATTACTACTACAATTCCCAGCAGTAGGATGCATCTGTCTAATCAACACTTGTTCTATGGAATGGTTAAACAATTTATAGCGATCTTATCAAGGTGCGCCTAACACTTGTTCCACTTAATAAAATTTATGTTCCTTCCCTTTCCGCAGTTTCTCAGTACCTGCAACAACAGAGCAGTGGTGAAAAACGGAACACAATTCGTTAAATAGACACAAATTTGTCACGGTGGTGGCGGGCTGCGGTGCGGCTTTTACCGGGGGAAAACCATAAGCTACCTCTTTCGCTTCGCATCAACAGGCGTTGAGAGAAAAAAAATGCATCCCAAGTTAGCAACAATGTCACTGAGATGGTAATGAATTATTTTTTCTAGCCGTTTTCTCTGTGCCTTTTTTACTCTAATTCCGTACCATTTGGTTGAATTTCTTTTCAACCTAAACCCAACAATTCGATAGGGCTTTTGGATTGAGGTTTGTCTTCGTAGTTCAACGGAGCTGAGTCAGTCTCTGCGGTGATGCTTTACTGGATTGGAAAGCGTGGAACGCGTTGTGCGAGAAACACTAACCTTAATTGGCATTGCTGAAGGGTCAAACTGGGGGTGAGTTTTACAGTAAATCATTGGAGCATATAGAGCGCTGGTTCACAATCTTTTCGATTTTTCTTTGATTTTTTAATGTATTTTAATCACTCCAGCATATATTATCCGAAAGGATAAGAAGCAAAAATCCTGCGATTCTTAGGGTTATATACCTAAACCTATATCCTATACCTAAACCTATATCAATTTATGGCATTATTTTTAGCGGAAATTATGATTCGTTTGACGTATGAAAAAATCGCTTGCCAAATCATACATTTCTTTAAAATATTCTATAGCCCGTGATTTCACTAAAATACTCCATAGCTCTTGGTAAAATGTCACGAGAAGTGACATTCCACAGGCAGCCATATAGCCAGGGGTGGGTTGGTAGGATGCTAAAGCTCGGCTCGAAAAGACAAAAATAAATTTCCTTAGTGTCGGTGCCTAAAACTCCATTAAACGACATACAAGATAGTGAACCGAATTCTTTTCGTTTGCTCGTTAATGTTTTTGTTCATCTTGTACACAACTGCATATGCTTATTGGCGTGCGCACGGAGGGGCAAGAGCGGCCAAAGCCTCCTCCCCCTTATGCTCAGAAATTCTTTTCATTATTTTAATTATTATGATTACATTGTTGAAGCTATACGGTTTCAGTTTTATTTATTGTTAAGACAATATATTTGAGTGTGAATTGCTTGCGCCATTTTAACGCAATAGCATTTTAATTGACACATAATTTCATTTTTGTGTGAGCAATACGTTCTGTACTAACACACTGTTAAACTGGAAAACCAGGACATTTTGAGCATTTAAAAGATAAATTCATGTAACACTAACCAGAACAATTAGTGGTAAAATATTACTTTAATCGAATCAAACCTTTTTTGTGTTCTTTTATGAATTTTAACCTCATTTGCAAAGAAATTGGAAATAAAATGGTCATTGTAAATTTTCCTATTATGGTAAATGTAAATGTACCTATTTTGGCCCTAGTCGATTTTTCAGAATTTCAAGGTTTGATTTGTATTTTCTGTTGATTTTCTTTTATTATTTATATTGGAAACGAGTTAACGGTATGTATCAGTTGTTTGTAGCTATTTGAGCAAGAATTCTAAAACATTTCTTTTCATAAAGGTGTGCATTTTGCAATACAAGTCAAACTCGATTACCCCTGCCTTCGATTTTCCGGGGTAAATGATTCAATTACTATACGTATACAAAAAAATGAAGTAAGTAAGTGAGCCGGGGGTTTGTCTGTTTCTTGACTCCAGTTTAATTTACATGATGGTGTCACATTTCCCAGCTAAAGTTAAAAGAAACCCTCATTCTAGTTAGAAGAGTGCGTATTGTGCCGCCACAAACAGATCCTTGTCCTTGTAGCATCATTTAGATGACCAATGTCGTACCGGATCGTCAGGTAGTCTTCGCAAACTCTCCCTTTCATGTTTGTCACCAGCGAAGGACCACCAAAGGTTACATAGAACATGGGTTCTCTGTCGCTTCAGCGAGCCTAACATCCATCTTTGCTTGAGCTACCCAAGAATTGAAATCGCCTCCAGTGCACAGTGTTTCAAAACGTCGTTTGCACGATCAAAATTCAATAACTCCTGAACCGTTGGATTGGGAAATTAGGCTTCTTCGAAGAAGTTTATGAATATAAATAGACGCATCTTTCAATATAATGAGTTAAGCGATTAATTTACCTAAAAGTGAGATAGAAAATTTATTTCCCAAAATAATTTAGAAAGAAGCTTGCTGTCTTTAGCAAAGTTCTGGAAAATGTTATTGTAAAGAACTTTGCTGAAGATACTAAAGCTCTATATAGCAAGGAAAGCGAGATATGGAGGATTACTTGAGATAGACCCCTTAAAACAGTTTTTCTAACATAGCTTCTTACATAGACGATGAATCTGTAGGTCTTGAAAAAAAAGTTATTGCTAATTTTCGAACATTTTTAGGTCAACTTATCCCTTAAGCAACTTCCTTCATCGCAAAAATTCGTAGAGTCTTTGATTACAATTGAAAGTACTAACGTTTTGCTTTCCATGCAACCTTTGTCTGACGGAGTGTACTAGGTAGGTTATGTATGAAACTAATACTCAATATTACCATCACAGAGATTTCTGTGTTACCATCTCGCGCTAAGCACGAAATTTTTTTCTGGTTTATTTTTCATATTTTTTTTTAACGTTATACAATGTTGTTTCGGGAAGAAATATACACAACTATAACACTAGCCAGTATAAGGAAATAACCAATGACCCTGATAATTGGGAGGGGGCAAATGAAATGAAAATTTTGCGTTACATCATTGATAGTTGCCCTGTTTGTATTTTAGAACTAACAGATAAAGCTTCGTTTGTGGAGAAATCTACTAAAAAGCTTCGATTGCCGATTTCTTTCCAATTCATACTATAAATTTATAAAAAAATTAAATTACTCATACTAGCTACAAGAAGCGCCAAAATATTGCACCCTTATAATAAATTATGATAAAAGAATGATTTCGTTTCGAAAACTACGTACTATATTTCTTTTGAGCTTTATGCTATGAATATATGCTAGCAATCAGTTTGCTCAAATCTAATGATTATTCACCGCTGGCACATGGGCGGATTTTTCCTAAAATCCTATAGCGCGTTACCTGTTTTTCATGGGAATTTTTTGCCTAAATTTTTGCACGGTTTTCAAAATACCACGTTTTTTAACATAACGATTCCTTTCAAGTAATAGTTGATAGACCAAAAAGTATTGAATCCACGAATATGAGGTTTGGTTTTTTGAAATATGCGAAATATGGTTATATTCAAAATCGTAAAAAAAATTCTAGTGCCAAATTTCGATACGTAACTTGAACAGTTATTTCAACGGATATCTAAGTGAAATCCCAACGTTTAGAGCTGAAGAACTACTTCCACTAACACAAAGCGTCTATCTAGGTCGAGACTCGACAGAACAGACTAGCTATTGGAACCAGTGATAGGAAATTCTTACCTCCTGATCAGGATATATATTATTACCATCTTATTATCATATTATATAGACAAAATGTTAATGAAACTAATTTATACCGCAAGTAATGCACTGGTACTATGAGCCAGTATGTCCAGTTGGACACCAACCAGTAAGTATGGACACCGACCAAGAAAGATCTTTGAAATTAGTAAGATTAGTTATACGGTAGAATAGTATTTTGATCTAAATATTTTCATACTACATAGAACAAGTTGTGTGTCATGAACAGTCCATTACAACTTTATCGTTGAGTTTCAATAATTCACTATCAAAAACAATACCTTGGTACTGACATAATTTTACAGTGCGATTGCAGGGTTAGTATTGCGACCCTACTTATCACTAAGAGTTCCTTCTGGCTGGGGCTCGAGCATACGCCGAGTGACTTCTAAGGTCATCTAAGTCTTTAGCCATTGAACCGCCAGACTAAGGCATTTACAATTACGTACATGTTGTTTTGGGGTTTTTAAAACACAAACAAGCATTCAATTACATTGAACTTTCGAAAGAAATGTCGAAATTACTTGTTGGTAGTTTTTTGTCCAAAAACATTTGAAAAGTTAGTTGTGAAACTTAGTTGCGAAAAGTTAGTTGGGATCTAGTGTCATATACCATTCGAGTAGTACAAACTTTCTCGGTTGTGGTCCATTAGGAGGTAGATTACAGTCTATTATCTCTCTCTGGACTAAATCAGCCTGGATGCCGTTTCGCTGGAGTCCTGCTCTCACGTCGTGGAAGGCAGCAGAAATAGGAGTCCCAAGTTAACCTCTAGCTGAAAACCAAAAGGCTGGAAAGACTAAAATAAGTCAGTAAACGGAGCATAATTGACCTTTCCATCGCTGTGTCAACCGAAGCTCTAACATAATGGATGATTGTATGATTTTGTTGGTTATTTTCGGCAAATTTGAGACTAAGAGAAACGAAAGCAATGAAATTGAAAGACGGATAGGTGTTCTAGAGTTAATCAGAACGGAAAACTAGGACTAAGCAGGCTCATATGGACAAGATCGAAAGGAAATGTGCAGAATCCTTTGCCTTTTGCTGAGTAGGAGTTTGGCGTTATAATCATATTAACACGCCGGCGTCGGCGGTAAAGCATGATGATGAGTTATGTTCTATCAATGATCATGCGGTAGACTTGGGTACAACGCCCAACTCCTACTTAGCAGAAGGCAAAGGTTTCTTCACATTTCTTTTCGATCATGTCCATGTCCATGCTTTCGTTTCTCTTAGCCTTAAATTTGTAAGCGTTGAAAATAGCCAACAAAATCGATACAGTAGAACCTTGCGGCAATTAAAACAACAATTAGCCATGCCCCTAATTAACACAAATAGGAGAGCATTATCCAACGTTTTCGATAGCTTCTAGTTATTGTGGACTGTATTTTCATGAATTGCATGACCACTCCTTGTGAAATACCTAGTGCATTCATTTTTGCGTATAGTGCACAGGTCTTATATTTGAGAGGCTGAGAGTAAGAGTGGGTTAAAATTTTGTTCAGAGCAAAAGTGGGTTAAAATATTCTGTTAGATCAGAAATGGTATAGTCATCACACCTCAGGCAAAAGTGGATCAAATATTAATTCGCGCAAAAATGGTTCGACAAAATTTTCAGGGCAAGACTGGTATAGAATATTAACCCATTTTTGCGCTAAGAAAAGAATCAGAATTTTCTTATTCGGACTTGTGGGAAATGAAATTTTATTAAATTTTTCGAAGCCTTAGAAATCGTGTAATATAGGATCCGTATAGGTCAATAGGCATCGGAAATTGACGATTGCCGCCATTTTGAAATCCAAGATGGCGACTTCCGGTTCCCATAAAATAGTGAGAACCACCATCAATATGGGTGTCATTTGAAAGGGGATGGTGAGCAGACATCGAAAATTGACCACCACCGCCATTTTGAAATCCAAGATGGCGACTTCCGGTTACCATAAAATAGTGAGAACCACCATCAATATGGGTGTCATTTGAAAGAGGATGATCAGCAGACACCGAAAATTGACCATTTCCGCCATTTTGAAATCCAAGATGGCGACTTCCGGTTACCACAAAATAGTGAGAACCACCATCAATATGGGTGTCATTTGAAAGGGGATGGTGAGCAGACACCGAAAATTGACCACCACCGCTATTTTGAAATCCAAGATGGCGACTTCCGGTTACCACAAAATAGTGAGAACCACCATCAATATGGGTGTCATTTGAAAGGGGATGGTGAGCAGACACCGAAAATTGACCACCACCGCCATTTTGAAATCCAAAATGGCGACTTCCGGTTACCACAAAATAGTGAGAACCACCATCAATATGGGTGTCATTTGAAAGAGGATGATCAGCAGACACCGAAAATTGACCATTACCGCCATTTTGAATTCCAAGATGGCGACTTCCGGTTACCACAAAATAGAACCACCATCAATATGGGTGTCATTTGAAAGGGAATGGTGAGCAGGCATCGAAAATTGACTTTCACGGCCATTTTGAAATCCAAGATGGCGACTTCCGGTTACCACAAAATAGTGAGAACCACCATCAATATGGGTGTCATTTGAAAGGGAATGGTGAGCAGACATCGAAAATTGACTTTCACCGCCATTTTGAAATGCAAGATGGCGACTTCCGGTTACCACAAAATAGTGAGAACCACCATCAATATGGGTGTCATTTGAAAGGGGATGGTGAGCAGACATCGAAAATTGACCACCACCGCCATTTTGAAATCCAAGATGGCGACTTCCGGTTACCACAAAATAGTGAGAACCACCATCAATATGGGTGTCATTTGAAAGGGGATGGTGAGCAGACATCGAAAATTGACCTTCACCGCCATTTTGAAATCCAAGATGGCGACTTCCGGTTACCATAAAATAGTGAGAACCACCATCAATATGGGTGTCATTTGAAAGGGGATGGTGAGCAGACATCGAAAATTGACCACCACCGCCATTTTGAAATCCAAGATGGCGACTTCCGGTTACCATAAAATAGTGAGAACCACCATCAATATGGGTGTCATTTGAAAGAGGATGATCAGCAGACACCGAAAATTGACCATTTCCGCCATTTTGAAATCCAAGATGGCGACTTCCGGTTACCACAAAATAGTGAGAACCACCATCAATATGGATGTCATTTGAAAGGGGATGGTGAGCAGACATCGAAAATTGACCACCACCGCCATTTTGAAATCCAAGATGGCGACTTCCGGTTACCACAAAATAGTGAGAACCACCATCAATATGGGTGTCATTTGAAAGGGGATGGTGAGCAGACATCGAAAATTGACCACCACCGCCATTTTGAAATCCAAGATGGCGACTTCCGGTTACCACAAAATAGTGAGAACCACCATCAATATGGGTGTCATTTGAAAGGGGATGGTGAGCAGACATCGAAAATTGACCTTCACCGCCATTTTGAAATCCAAGATGGCGACTTCCGGTTACCATAAAATAGTGAGAACCACCATCAATATGGGTGTCATTTGAAAGGGGATGGTGAGCAGACATCGAAAATTGACCACCACCGCCATTTTGAAATCCAAGATGGCGACTTCCGGTTACCATAAAATAGTGAGAACCACCATCAATATGGGTGTCATTTGAAAGAGGATGATCAGCAGACACCGAAAATTGACCATTTCCGCCATTTTGAATTCCAAGATGGCGACTTCCGGTTACCACAAAATAGAACCACCATCAATATGGGTGTCATTTGAAAGGGAATGGTGAGCAGGCATCGAAAATTGACTTTCACGGCCATTTTGAAATCCAAGATGGCGACTTCCGGTTACCACAAAATAGTGAGAACCACCATCAATATGGGTGTCATTTGAAAGGGAATGGTGAGCAGACATCGAAAATTGACTTTCACCGCCATTTTGAAATGCAAGATGGCGACTTCCGGTTACCACAAAATAGTGAGAACCACCATCAATATGGGTGTCATTTGAAAGAGGATGATCAGCAGACACCGAAAATTGACCATTACCGCCATTTTGAATTCCAAGATGGCGACTTCCGGTTACCACAAAATAGTGAGAACCACCATCAGTATGGGTGTCATTTCACACATCTTTAAAATTTGGAGATCAAGGAATATTAATAAACCCAAAAATGGATTGAAGTGAACCAAAAGCAATTTTATTGAAAATTAGCATTTTTTCGCTTTTTTCCTCATATAACCTATTTTAAAAAAACCACTAAAATTAATATGGAATTGCATATATAATATTTTTATTGATGCGAGAAACAAATCACAAAATTTTAATTTCGCGCGGGTCGATAATTCTTATCCAGGGGGTGGCATCCGTATGTTGATGTACAGACGTTGACAGTATCCAACATATAGTGGGCCCGGTCGCTTCTAGGCTCATACCTCCCATGCTCTTGCGCTTTTATTCTCATACCTCCCATGCTCTTGCATTGGGTTGTTTTATCTTTATTGTCTTCATGCCTCATGGTGTGTGGTGCTGCATCCATGATGACTCCACCACCCTTGACGTGAGAGTGTCTTGGAATGTTCGAGTCGAATAAATGGTAGTTAAAATGAATCGGATAGCGTTTCCGAGTGAACGTAACGATTGAGCATTTACTTGGATGTAAAACCATTCTGTTTAGGTCACACCACGTACTAAAGCTCTCCAGTTCACTCTGAAGAAACTCGGAATCGGTTTTATCCCGTATTTGTCGAAAAAATTTCATATCATGGGCGAAAGAAAGGCGGGGTCCTTGTAATTTAATATTGATGTCATTAAAGTAGAGGAGGAAAATTAATGGACCGAGATGGCTACCTATTGAGATGCCGGATGTAGTGAAGAATGGTGCAGATAGGCAGTCCTTAATGCTGATTTGGAATTGCCTTCCATCGAGGAACCAACGTAGAAGTTGTCCATGAATACCAAGTTTGTCCAGCTTCGCTATTGCGACATCATGGTTGATTTTGTCGAAGGCCGAACCGATCCATGTGAATAGCATCGGTTCGCAATCCGTCAGTAAATCCATCGAGTACATATGTTGTAAACGAGAGCAGGTTGGTCGTTGTCGATCATTTAGGCATAAAACCATGTTGTTGCAATGTAATGTTTGCAGTGAAAGAAAATCGGATCTAAAACGACTACTACTGAACACCCCCTTTCAAACGTTACCATGTTTATGATGGTTCTCACTATTTTCTGGTAATCGGAAGTGACCATATTGGATTTCAAAATAGCCTAATTGTCGATTTCCGATGTCTACTGACCACCCCTTTCAAATGACACCCATATTGATGGTGGTTCTCACTATTTTGTGGTAACCGGAAATCGCCATCTTGGATTTCAAAATGACGTAATAATCAATTTCCGATATTTACTGACACTCGCTTTCAAATTATACCCATATTGATGATGGTTCTCTCTACTTTGTGGTTACCGGAAGTCGCCATCTTGGATTTCAAAATGGCGTAACAATCGATTTCCGATGTCTACTGACCCTTTTTAAATGACACCCATATTAATGGTGGTTCTCACTATTTTGTGGTAACTGAAAGTCGCCATCTTGGATTTCAAAATAACGTAATAATCAATTTTCGATATCTACTGACACCCCTTTTCAAATGACACCCATATTGATGGTGGTTCTCACTATATTGTGGTAACCGGAAGTCGCCATCTTGGATTTCAAAATGGCGGTAATGATCAATATTCGGTGTCTGCTAACCACCTCCTTTCTAATGACACCCATATTGATGGTGGTTCTCACTATTTTGTGATAACCGGAAGTCGCCATCTTGGATTTTAAAATGGCGGTGATGGTGCATTTTTGGTGTTTGCTGACCATCCCCTATAAAATGACATCCATATTGATGGTGGTTCTCACTATATTATGGTAACCGGGAGTCGCCATCTTGGATTTCAAAATAGCGGTAATGGTCAATTTTCGGTGTCTGCTGATCATCCTCTTTCAAATGACACCCATATTGATGGTGGTTCTCACTATTTTGTGGTAACCGGAAGTCGCCATCTTGGATTTCAAAATGGCGGTGAAGGTCAATTTTCGGTGTCTGCTCACCATCCCCTTTCAAATGACACCCATATTGATGGTGGTTCTCACTATTTTGTGGTAACCGGAAGTCGCCATCTTGGATTTCAAAATGGCGGTGAAAGTCAATTTTCGATGTCTGCTTACACACCCATATTGATGGTGGTTCTCACTATTTTGTGGTAACCGGAAGTCGCCATCTTGGATTTCAAAATGGCGGTGAAGGTCAATTTTCGATGTCTGCTCACCATCCCCTTTCAAATGACACCCATATTGATGGTGGTTCTCACTATTTTGTGGTAACCGGAAGTCGCCATCTTGGATTTCAGAATGGCGGTAATGGTCAATTTTCGGTGTCTGCTCACCATCCCCTTTCAAATGGCACCCATATTGATGGTGGTTCTCATTATTTTGTAGTGACCGGAAGTCGCCATCTTGGATTTCAAAATGGCGGTAATGGTCAATTTTCGGTGTCTGCTCACTATCTCCTTTCAAATGACACCCATATTGATGGTGGTTCTCACTATTTTGTGGTAACCGGAAGTCGCCATCTTGGATTTTAAAATGACGGTAATGGTCAATTTTCGGTGTCTGCTCACCATCTCCTTTCAAATGACACCAATATTGATGGTGGTTCTCACTATTTTGTGGTAACCGGAAGTCGCCATCTTGGATTTCAAAATGGCGGTGGTGGTCAATTTTCGGTATCTGGTCACCATCCCCTTTCAAATGGCACCCATATTGATGGTGGTTCTCACTATTTTGTGGTAACCGGAAGTCGCCATCTTGGAATTCAAAATGGCGTAATTATCGATTTCCCATATCTACTAACCACCTCCTTTCAAATGATACCCATATTGATGATGGTTTTCCCTGATTGGTGATAAATCATTTTTGAAAACATTCTTACAATAAAAATGGAATATATATCCTCTCAGGGCAAAAGTGGTATATCTTTTTAACCCACTTTTACGCTAAGGTTTTTTTATCCCATTTCTGCTCTGACTGGTACTTAAACCGGTTTTGCTCTAAATAAAACGTATACCGCTTTTGCTCGCAGCGAATTTTTAACCCACTCTTGCTCTCAGCCTCTCATTTGACATAACAAATTACGACATTTTTGCTGTCAATCTGATTGAGTTATGGGTTGAGTTGACAGCATAGACAAGAAATACGTCTATTGTTCGGTAAATTTGCTACATATTACATCGCGTTTTGATGATTTTAAAAAGGTTGTGTCATATTGTGGCAGAAATTGTTTTGTACTCATAACGGGCAGTGCTACAAATTCTCATAATAACATTTGGGACAGCTCTAACAGTATTACTCTACAATTGACTAACGAGTTAATGCCAAACGAGTACAAATATTCATTATATCATAAAACCTCAGCACTTGGAAACACATTATTTTTTGGGATAAATGACTCTTATTTGATTAGTTAGACCTTTCATCAGATGTCGAAGTGTGTCGTAGTCCCGGGTCTACAGGAACCTTGGTGAGGAAGACTTGGTGAGCCATAAAACGTATTTTCCAACATTTGTTTCACTTGGATAAAGGCGTCGAATTACATATTTTTTGTCATGATAGCGGCATACGAAGGAAGCTGACCCTCTTTGATTTATGCGTGTGTCTCAAAGCCTACTTTTATAGATTGTGAAACTATAACAAACCAGCATTTGAGCTCATTTTAGCATGTTTCAATTTCTGTGTATGATTAGCACTCTCCATGCATGTCAGAAAACTTGTTTCCGTAATTCGAAATTCCATTTTTCAAATTGTGCATCAGATATATTTTGCCAAGCAGGCGTACCCCTCGTTTACCATCCGGCTGAAGCCTCCTATTGAAACTAATACCTTTGCTTGGTTGAACTCTCAATGTGTGAAATGTGACCGAAAAGATGATAATCCGCGGAATGTACCGAAACTTCAACCAATCGAAGCATTATGGGAAGCTGCTTCAGCAGCATAATTAAAATCAAGGATATACAGAGCAGATCTCAATGTCGCCTAGACCATGATGGAAGCAGTAAAGGAAGTTTAGGTACACTTGAGAAAGATAGACCATAAGCTGTCCTACTTTTTTTTAAATAACTACTAGATATAAAACTTATTTGTTGTAAAGAAAACCTGCCCTGGGTTTTAGTTTAGTCCAGCTACTTCTGACTCACCCGTTATTTTGCCAAAAATTCGAAGTTGTAATCTTGCAATATCATGCAAGATCAAAGCAAAATCGCAGACCAAAAATGCCTTGTCGGACAATACTTGAGATGAGTACAGGTATAGTGATGATTGGAACACTTTGCTGTTGCATTGACGTTCTCTTCAGAGATATTCAGACACTGTCTGAGCTATACTGTGAGTCAAGCAGTCAACGGCGAAAATAATGCTCTCCCAATGTAAAATCGAAAGCGGTTTTTCAAAACCTTGCTTGTGAAATTATTGAAAAAAATCTCTTCTAGAATTGCCACGCGATGGAAGAAACAATCGTATGTCCGTGATCCGTAGAAAATAAGCTCTAAAAAGCACAAAGTCGAACCTAAAAGCCGAGCCATTGGAACTGGTTACTGATGTAGGCTTCGCCTGGTCATCATGGTCTGCTGGTGCAAGAAGGAGAGTGCCGTTTGTATCAAGGACAGGGAGGATTCTAAACAGAGTAAAGCCATGTCAAGTGATCCTCGATTTTTTCGCAAAATCACCGATCTTCTTAAGGTATATTTTATTGTATAGGGATTATGGTGAATAGCTTTTGGTATTAATAATTCGTTACAATTCCTTTTTTCTTTAAGATATTAACCCTTAAACTTTATTGCATGATAAAATTGAAAATTTTATATCTCAAAAACTACTGAAGATAATTCAATGAAGTTTTGCACACTTATGGCATGATATTTGCACTATCTTATAAAAATATTTTTACTTTATAATTGCGTGAATAACGGTACTTTGCATCTATTTAAAATTTTCAATTGTATTTTTTCTTGTGTTCTTCACGATAAAATTTTCAAAACGTATGTTAAGTTATGCGGCAATCTTTCACCTTCAATAATCTGTATTTATAATTTTTCATTTTTGTTCCTATCGAGAGTTATGGAGGATTTTGTAACAGTGCGCTGTTTCAACGCACGGCCCACATTGATGCAGCCCGCGAGAACGTTCATATTGGCAACGTCGCACGTCACTACGTCAGAAAGCGCATCGTGTAGGAAGTGCGCATCGCATGACTAAAAGAAACCATATCTCTCGATTAGCGCAAAAGGGCAAACTTTTCAGTACGAATTATCGAAGGTAATTTTTTTCCGGATATTTTGAGATGCGTTAAATTTTTTTGACTGAAGTGCACAACGAAAATTATAGTTGTTAAATATATTTTTTATTATTATAATTTAACGCTACTAACGATTAACATCTTTAAAAACACTTTTGTTAGTCAAAATACATCTACGTTATATCCAAATTCTTTTTTAGTCTACAACATTACTATATGAAAGTGGAAAATCTTATGCCAACAGCATTTTATTTCACGTTTTTATTTTCACCGAGTGAACAACGATGTGTCTTTTGAAAAAAGTTTACGTAAAATCTGTTGTTCAATCGCATCGATGTTGGGGTTTTTTATCACTATTGCTTCTGTTAATTCTGTTGATTGGTGGTTCTCGAAGTTCTGGTACGATATTATTTATTTTTGTCGAATTTCAATTATTCATCAACGATCTTTATTTCAAAATCCTCGTTACAGTTTTCCGCATGTACCTGTTGAGTCATCGAATATTCCAGTTCCATTACTTTGGCAAACACTATAAGAAGAAAAATTAAACGCGTAAATTTTCCTATATTTTAAACGCGTTATAGAGGAACCCATAACTATAAACATTGGATGTCAAATCGAAAATTTAAGGAAAATTGTGTTTTGTTCATGTCCATATTTATTTTCGTTGTATTTTTTGCGCCCATTACGACATATGCTACACATGTGTTGACCAATATAATTTTTAAATTTATCGCTCCACATGGATGCCATAAAAACAAGATACGACGAACATATTTATGAATTTTTTTTTAACGGAATACATCATTCGTGTGATCGACCCATATTTATAACATAAATCAATCGAATGTTTTTTGAGCAAATATTGTATATCTTGAGATAATATAGCATTTCGTCCAGTTCTCTCTATATGGGAAACACCCAAGTGCGATCGAAACAAAAACAAACGTCAAAACGTTTTCTCACTCGCACTGATGCAAATTAAATGAGCGCGTAATTTAACGCACGACCCGATGACGCATGGCTGAAAAGGCGCTATGTGGATTTAAGAAAAGATTCACAATCTACCTCTTAGACAGAACCAAGTGAAAATAAAACGTGGTGAAGTATGTCAATTTGTGAAAAATATGCTAACGCAGATTAAAACATGCCCACTGCTCAACTTTGCTCATCGGCTGGCAATAACCGAGCGCACTTGCCCGAGGTATTGAGTGACAGAAAATTAAATAACTCTTGAACAATATAATAACGCTAAAGAGCATGCAAATTACTCAGAAAAAATTCACTTTCAATTATCCATGAAGAAAAGCTTGTCTTTTTGCTTTAATCTCAGAGATGCCATTTTTGAACATGAGATACGCTCCTTCAAACCGATGCGCATTAGGACGTTGCGACGTGCGGCATTGCCAATAGGTACGTTCTCGCGGGTTGCATCAAAATGAGCCATGCTTTGAAACAGCGCACAGTTACAAAATCCTCTATAACTCTCGATAGGAACAAAAATGAAAAATTATAAATACAGATTATTGAAGGTAAAAGATTTTCGCATAATTTGACATAAGTTTTGAAAATTTTTAGCGTGAATAACACAAGAAGAAATACAACTGAAAATTTTAAATAGATGCAAAGTACCGTTATTTACACAATTATAAACCAAAAACATTTTTATAAGATAGTGCAAATATCATTCCATAAGTGTGCAAAAATTCATTGAATTATCTTCAGTAGTTTTTGAGATACAAAATTTTCAATTTTATCATGTAATAAAGTTTAAGGGTTAATATCTTAAAGAAAAAAAGGAATTGTAACGAAATATTTATACCAAAAGCTAATCACCATAATCCCTATACAATAAATTATACCTCATGAAGATCGGTGATTTTGCGAAAAATTCGAGGATCACTTGACATGGCTTTACTCAACAAATATTGCTCTAATGACGAAATAACCGGTCAATATGCTATAACTAATTTGAAAAACCTGTTTTAATCAACCTAGTGGTGCAATCGTTCCTTTCTCATATATCCAAGCTATGATTCCATAACTCAATAAGTCTGCTACATTCTTATTACGCCTGGTACCTATATGTATTTCGCTTTTGGCATTTGGCATATAAAATACAAATTCGATTTTTGAAATTTCTGGTATTGTATCCTACATTTGAAACCAAGTTTGTAAAAATCAGTAGGCGTTTGCGGAAAAATAGGTGTTACATAAACTTAAGAACTTGGCATTGGTCATTAGTGATCTAGACCCGCAAATACAAAGAATGTTGCACCCATTTTAATAATCATTATAGTACCTATTTATATGGAAATTTACTGTGGGATCGCACTCTTCAACCTGTATCTCCGAAAGCGGAAGTCCGTTCAGTAAAAAAATTAACAGCAGCTTGTGGGAGCGCTATACCCATACCCCCCTATACCCGTTTGAAACAAAGTTTTTCCATATCGGTTCAGCCATGTCTTCCTCCTCATACTCACACAAACACACACAATGTATTAGCGACAGTCCGAAGTTACACGGGTCAAGCAGCGTGCTAGCAAAAGGAACGGATGAGGGGAAATAATAACGTGCCATCGTTGGACAAATGAGGTGTCTAGCTTCTTTGTCTTGTCTTGTCTTTGTCTTTGTCTTTGTCTTGTCTTTGTCTTGTCTTTGTCTTGTCTTTGTCTTGTCTTTGTCTTGTCTTTGTCTTGTCTTTGTCTTGTCTTTGTCTTGTCTTTGTCTTGTCTTTGTCTTGTCTTTGTCTTGTCTTTGTCTTGTCTTTGTCTTGTCTTTGTCTTGTCTTTGTCTTGTCTTTGTCTTGTCTTTGTCTTGTCTTTGTCTTGTCTTTGTCTTGTCTTTGTCTTGTCTTTGTCTTGTCTTTGTCTTGTCTTTGTCTTGTCTTTGTCTTGTCTTTGTCTTGTCTTTGTCTTGTCTTTGTCTTGTCTTTGTCTTGTCTTTGTCTTGTCTTTGTCTTGTCTTTGTCTTGTCTTTGTCTTGTCTTTGTCTTGTCTTTGTCTTGTCTTTGTCTTGTCTTTGTCTTGTCTTTGTCTTGTCTTTGTCTTGTCTTTGTCTTGTCTTTGTCTTGTCTTTGTCTTGTCTTTGTCTTGTCTTTGTCTTGTCTTTGTCTTGTCTTTGTCTTGTCTTTGTCTTGTCTTTGTCTTGTCTTTGTCTTGTCTTTGTCTTGTCTTTGTCTTGTCTTTGTCTTGTCTTTGTCTTGTCTTTGTCTTGTCTTTGTCTTGTCTTTGTCTTGTCTTTGTCTTGTCTTTGTCTTGTCTTTGTCTTGTCTTTGTCTTGTCTTTGTCTTGTCTTTGTCTTGTCTTTGTCTTGTCTTTGTCTTGTCTTTGTCTTGTCTTTGTCTTGTCTTTGTCTTGTCTTTGTCTTGTCTTTGTCTTGTCTTTGTCTTGTCTTTGTCTTGTCTTTGTCTTGTCTTTGTCTTGTCTTTGTCTTGTCTTTGTCTTGTCTTTGTCTTGTCTTTGTCTTGTCTTTGTCTTGTCTTTGTCTTGTCTTTGTCTTGTCTTTGTCTTGTCTTTGTCTTGTCTTTGTCTTGTCTTTGTCTTGTCTTTGTCTTGTCTTTGTCTTGTCTTTGTCTTGTCTTTGTCTTGTCTTTGTCTTGTCTTTGTCTTGTCTTTGTCTTGTCTTTGTCTTGTCTTTGTCTTGTCTTTGTCTTGTCTTTGTCTTGTCTTTGTCTTGTCTTTGTCTTGTCTTTGTCTTGTCTTTGTCTTGTCTTTGGCTTGTCTTTGTCTTGTCTTTGTCTTGTCTTTGTCTTGTCTTTGTCTTGTCTTTGGCTTGTCTTTGTCTTGTCTTTGTCTTGTCTTTGTCTTGTCTTTGTCTTGTCTTTGGCTTGTCTTTGTCTTGTCTTTGTCTTGTCTTTGTCTTGTCTTTGTCTTGTCTTTGTCTTGTCTTTGTCTTGTCTTTGTCTTGTCTTTGTCTTGTCTTTGTCTTGTCTTTGTCTTGTCTTTGTCTTGTCTTTGTCTTGTCTTTGTCTTGTCTTTGTCTTGTCTTTGTCTTGTCTTTGTCTTGTCTTTGTCTTGTCTTTGTCTTGTCTTTGTCTTGTCTTTGTCTTGTCTTTGTCTTGTCTTTGTCTTGTCTTTGTCTTGTCTTTGTCTTGTCTTTGTCTTGTCTTTGTCTTGTCTTTGTCTTGTCTTTGTCTTGTCTTTGTCTTGTCTTTGTCTTGTCTTTGTCTTGTCTTTGTCTTGTCTTTGTCTTGTCTTTGTCTTGTCTTTGTCTTGTCTTTGTCTTGTCTTTGTCTTGTCTTTGTCTTGTCTTTGTCTTGTCTTTGTCTTGTCTTTGTCTTGTCTTTGTCTTGTCTTTGTCTTGTCTTTGTCTTGTCTTTGTCTTGTCTTTGTCTTGTCTTTGTCTTGTCTTTGTCTTGTCTTTGTCTTGTCTTTGTCTTGTCTTTGTCTTGTCTTTGTCTTGTCTTTGTCTTGTCTTTGTCTTGTCTTTGTCTTGTCTTTGTCTTGTCTTTGTCTTGTCTTTGTCTTGTCTTTGTCTTGTCTTTGTCTTGTCTTTGTCTTGTCTTTGTCTTGTCTTTGTCTTGTCTTTGTCTTGTCTTTGTCTTGTCTTTGTCTTGTCTTTGTCTTGTCTTTGTCTTGTCTTTGTCTTGTCTTTGTCTTGTCTTTGTCTTGTCTTTGTCTTGTCTTTGTCTTGTCTTTGTCTTGTCTTTGTCTTGTCTTTGTCTTGTCTTTGTCTTGTCTTTGTCTTGTCTTTGTCTTGTCTTTGTCTTGTCTTTGTCTTGTCTTTGTCTTGTCTTTGTCTTGTCTTTGTCTTGTCTTTGTCTTGTCTTTGTCTTGTCTTTGTCTTGTCTTTGTCTTGTCTTTGTCTTGTCTTTGTCTTGTCTTTGTCTTGTCTTTGTCTTGTCTTTGTCTTGTCTTTGTCTTGTCTTTGTCTTGTCTTTGTCTTGTCTTTGTCTTGTCTTTGTCTTGTCTTTGTCTTGTCTTTGTCTTGTCTTTGTCTTGTCTTTGTCTTGTCTTTGTCTTGTCTTTGTCTTGTCTTTGTCTTGTCTTTGTCTTGTCTTTGTCTTGTCTTTGTCTTGTCTTTGTCTTGTCTTTGTCTTGTCTTTGTCTTGTCTTTGTCTTGTCTTTGTCTTGTCTTTGTCTTGTCTTTGTCTTGTCTTTGTCTTGTCTTTGTCTTGTCTTGTTTGTCTTGTCTTTGTCTTGTCTTGTCTTTGTCTTGTCTTGTCTTGTCTTGTCTTTGTCTTGTCTTTGTCTTGTCTTTGTCTTGTCTTTGTCTTGTCTTTGTCTTGTCTTTGTCTTGTCTTTGTCTTGTCTTTGTCTTGTCTTTGTCTTGTCTTTGTCTTGTCTTTGTCTTGTCTTTGTCTTGTCTTTGTCTTGTCTTTGTCTTGTCTTTGTCTTGTCTTTGTCTTGTCTTTGTCTTGTCTTTGTCTTGTCTTTGTCTTGTCTTTGTCTTGTCTTTGTCTTGTCTTTGTCTTGTCTTTGTCTTGTCTTTGTCTTGTCTTTGTCTTGTCTTTGTCTTGTCTTTGTCTTGTCTTTGTCTTGTCTTTGTCTTGTCTTTGTCTTGTCTTTGTCTTGTCTTTGTCTTGTCTTTGTCTTGTCTTTGTCTTGTCTTTGTCTTGTCTTTGTCTTGTCTTTGTCTTGTCTTTGTCTTGTCTTTGTCTTGTCTTTGTCTTGTCTTTGTCTTGTCTTTGTCTTGTCTTTGTCTTGTCTTTGTCTTGTCTTTGTCTTGTCTTTGTCTTGTCTTTGTCTTGTCTTTGTCTTGTCTTTGTCTTGTCTTTGTCTTGTCTTTGTCTTGTCTTTGTCTTGTCTTTGTCTTGTCTTTGTCTTGTCTTTGTCTTGTCTTTGTCTTGTCTTTGTCTTGTCTTTGTCTTGTCTTTGTCTTGTCTTTGTCTTGTCTTTGTCTTGTCTTTGTCTTGTCTTTGTCTTGTCTTTGTCTTGTCTTTGTCTTGTCTTTGTCTTGTCTTTGTCTTGTCTTTGTCTTGTCTTTGTCTTGTCTTTGTCTTGTCTTTGTCTTGTCTTTGTCTTGTCTTTGTCTTGTCTTTGTCTTGTCTTTGTCTTGTCTTTGTCTTGTCTTTGTCTTGTCTTTGTCTTGTCTTTGTCTTGTCTTTGTCTTGTCTTTGTCTTGTCTTTGTCTTGTCTTTGTCTTGTCTTTGTCTTGTCTTTGTCTTGTCTTTGTCTTGTCTTTGTCTTGTCTTTGTCTTGTCTTTGTCTTGTCTTTGTCTTGTCTTTGTCTTGTCTTTGTCTTGTCTTTGTCTTGTCTTTGTCTTGTCTTTGTCTTGTCTTTGTCTTGTCTTTGTCTTGTCTTTGTCTTGTCTTTGTCTTGTCTTTGTCTTGTCTTTGTCTTGTCTTTGTCTTGTCTTTGTCTTGTCTTTGTCTTGTCTTTGTCTTGTCTTTGTCTTGTCTTTGTCTTGTCTTTGTCTTGTCTTTGTCTTGTCTTTGTCTTGTCTTTGTCTTGTCTTTGTCTTGTCTTTGTCTTGTCTTTGTCTTGTCTTTGTCTTGTCTTTGTCTTGTCTTTGTCTTGTCTTTGTCTTGTCTTTGTCTTGTCTTTGTCTTGTCTTTGTCTTGTCTTTGTCTTGTCTTTGTCTTGTCTTTGTCTTGTCTTTGTCTTGTCTTTGTCTTGTCTTTGTCTTGTCTTTGTCTTGTCTTTGTCTTGTCTTTGTCTTGTCTTTGTCTTGTCTTTGTCTTGTCTTTGTCTTGTCTTTGTCTTGTCTTTGTCTTGTCTTTGTCTTGTCTTTGTCTTGTCTTTGTCTTGTCTTTGTCTTGTCTTTGTCTTGTCTTTGTCTTGTCTTTGTCTTGTCTTTGTCTTGTCTTTGTCTTGTCTTTGTCTTGTCTTTGTCTTGTCTTTGTCTTGTCTTTGTCTTGTCTTTGTCTTGTCTTTGTCTTGTCTTTGTCTTGTCTTTGTCTTGTCTTTGTCTTGTCTTTGTCTTGTCTTTGTCTTGTCTTTGTCTTGTCTTTGTCTTGTCTTTGTCTTGTCTTTGTCTTGTCTTTGTCTTGTCTTTGTCTTGTCTTTGTCTTGTCTTTGTCTTGTCTTTGTCTTGTCTTTGTCTTGTCTTTGTCTTGTCTTTGTCTTGTCTTTGTCTTGTCTTTGTCTTGTCTTTGTCTTGTCTTTGTCTTGTCTTTGTCTTGTCTTTGTCTTGTCTTTGTCTTGTCTTTGTCTTGTCTTTGTCTTGTCTTTGTCTTGTCTTTGTCTTGTCTTTGTCTTGTCTTTGTCTTGTCTTTGTCTTGTCTTTGTCTTGTCTTTGTCTTGTCTTTGTCTTGTCTTTGTCTTGTCTTTGTCTTGTCTTTGTCTTGTCTTTGTCTTGTCTTTGTCTTGTCTTTGTCTTGTCTTTGTCTTGTCTTTGTCTTGTCTTTGTCTTGTCTTTGTCTTGTCTTTGTCTTGTCTTTGTCTTGTCTTTGTCTTGTCTTTGTCTTGTCTTTGTCTTGTCTTTGTCTTGTCTTTGTCTTGTCTTTGTCTTGTCTTTGTCTTGTCTTTGTCTTGTCTTTGTCTTGTCTTTGTCTTGTCTTTGTCTTGTCTTTGTCTTGTCTTTGTCTTGTCTTTGTCTTGTCTTTGTCTTGTCTTTGTCTTGTCTTTGTCTTGTCTTTGTCTTGTCTTTGTCTTGTCTTTGTCTTGTCTTTGTCTTGTCTTTGTCTTGTCTTTGTCTTGTCTTTGTCTTGTCTTTGTCTTGTCTTTGTCTTGTCTTTGTCTTGTCTTTGTCTTGTCTTTGTCTTGTCTTTGTCTTGTCTTTGTCTTGTCTTTGTCTTGTCTTTGTCTTGTCTTTGTCTTGTCTTTGTCTTGTCTTTGTCTTGTCTTTGTCTTGTCTTTGTCTTGTCTTTGTCTTGTCTTTGTCTTGTCTTTGTCTTGTCTTTGTCTTGTCTTTGTCTTGTCTTTGTCTTGTCTTTGTCTTGTCTTTGTCTTGTCTTTGTCTTGTCTTTGTCTTGTCTTTGTCTTGTCTTTGTCTTGTCTTTGTCTTGTCTTTGTCTTGTCTTTGTCTTGTCTTTGTCTTGTCTTTGTCTTGTCTTTGTCTTGTCTTTGTCTTGTCTTTGTCTTGTCTTTGTCTTGTCTTTGTCTTGTCTTTGTCTTGTCTTTGTCTTGTCTTTGTCTTGTCTTTGTCTTGTCTTTGTCTTGTCTTTGTCTTGTCTTTGTCTTGTCTTTGTCTTGTCTTTGTCTTGTCTTTGTCTTGTCTTTGTCTTGTCTTTGTCTTGTCTTTGTCTTGTCTTTGTCTTGTCTTTGTCTTGTCTTTGTCTTGTCTTTGTCTTGTCTTTGTCTTGTCTTTGTCTTGTCTTTGTCTTGTCTTTGTCTTGTCTTTGTCTTGTCTTTGTCTTGTCTTTGTCTTGTCTTTGTCTTGTCTTTGTCTTGTCTTTGTCTTGTCTTTGTCTTGTCTTTGTCTTGTCTTTGTCTTGTCTTTGTCTTGTCTTTGTCTTGTCTTTGTCTTGTCTTTGTCTTGTCTTTGTCTTGTCTTTGTCTTGTCTTTGTCTTGTCTTTGTCTTGTCTTTGTCTTGTCTTTGTCTTGTCTTTGTCTTGTCTTTGTCTTGTCTTTGTCTTGTCTTTGTCTTGTCTTTGTCTTGTCTTTGTCTTGTCTTTGTCTTGTCTTTGTCTTGTCTTTGTCTTGTCTTTGTCTTGTCTTTGTCTTGTCTTTGTCTTGTCTTTGTCTTGTCTTTGTCTTGTCTTTGTCTTGTCTTTGTCTTGTCTTTGTCTTGTCTTTGTCTTGTCTTTGTCTTGTCTTTGTCTTGTCTTTGTCTTGTCTTTGTCTTGTCTTTGTCTTGTCTTTGTCTTGTCTTTGTCTTGTCTTTGTCTTGTCTTTGTCTTGTCTTTGTCTTGTCTTTGTCTTGTCTTTGTCTTGTCTTTGTCTTGTCTTTGTCTTGTCTTTGTCTTGTCTTTGTCTTGTCTTTGTCTTGTCTTTGTCTTGTCTTTGTCTTGTCTTTGTCTTGTCTTTGTCTTGTCTTTGTCTTGTCTTTGTCTTGTCTTTGTCTTGTCTTTGTCTTGTCTTTGTCTTGTCTTTGTCTTGTCTTTGTCTTGTCTTTGTCTTGTCTTTGTCTTGTCTTTGTCTTGTCTTTGTCTTGTCTTTGTCTTGTCTTTGTCTTGTCTTTGTCTTGTCTTTGTCTTGTCTTTGTCTTGTCTTTGTCTTGTCTTTGTCTTGTCTTTGTCTTGTCTTTGTCTTGTCTTTGTCTTGTCTTTGTCTTGTCTTTGTCTTGTCTTTGTCTTGTCTTTGTCTTGTCTTTGTCTTGTCTTTGTCTTGTCTTTGTCTTGTCTTTGTCTTGTCTTTGTCTTGTCTTTGTCTTGTCTTTGTCTTGTCTTTGTCTTGTCTTTGTCTTGTCTTTGTCTTGTCTTTGTCTTGTCTTTGTCTTGTCTTTGTCTTGTCTTTGTCTTGTCTTTGTCTTGTCTTTGTCTTGTCTTTGTCTTGTCTTTGTCTTGTCTTTGTCTTGTCTTTGTCTTGTCTTTGTCTTGTCTTTGTCTTGTCTTTGTCTTGTCTTTGTCTTGTCTTTGTCTTGTCTTTGTCTTGTCTTTGTCTTGTCTTTGTCTTGTCTTTGTCTTGTCTTTGTCTTGTCTTTGTCTTGTCTTTGTCTTGTCTTTGTCTTGTCTTTGTCTTGTCTTTGTCTTGTCTTTGTCTTGTCTTTGTCTTGTCTTTGTCTTGTCTTTGTCTTGTCTTTGTCTTGTCTTTGTCTTGTCTTTGTCTTGTCTTTGTCTTGTCTTTGTCTTGTCTTTGTCTTGTCTTTGTCTTGTCTTTGTCTTGTCTTTGTCTTGTCTTTGTCTTGTCTTTGTCTTGTCTTTGTCTTGTCTTTGTCTTGTCTTTGTCTTGTCTTTGTCTTGTCTTTGTCTTGTCTTTGTCTTGTCTTTGTCTTGTCTTTGTCTTGTCTTTGTCTTGTCTTTGTCTTGTCTTTGTCTTGTCTTTGTCTTGTCTTTGTCTTGTCTTTGTCTTGTCTTTGTCTTGTCTTTGTCTTGTCTTTGTCTTGTCTTTGTCTTGTCTTTGTCTTGTCTTTGTCTTGTCTTTGTCTTGTCTTTGTCTTGTCTTTGTCTTGTCTTTGTCTTGTCTTTGTCTTGTCTTTGTCTTGTCTTTGTCTTGTCTTTGTCTTGTCTTTGTCTTGTCTTTGTCTTGTCTTTGTCTTGTCTTTGTCTTGTCTTTGTCTTGTCTTTGTCTTGTCTTTGTCTTGTCTTTGTCTTGTCTTTGTCTTGTCTTTGTCTTGTCTTTGTCTTGTCTTTGTCTTGTCTTTGTCTTGTCTTTGTCTTGTCTTTGTCTTGTCTTTGTCTTGTCTTTGTCTTGTCTTTGTCTTGTCTTTGTCTTGTCTTTGTCTTGTCTTTGTCTTGTCTTTGTCTTGTCTTTGTCTTGTCTTTGTCTTGTCTTTGTCTTGTCTTTGTCTTGTCTTTGTCTTGTCTTTGTCTTGTCTTTGTCTTGTCTTTGTCTTGTCTTTGTCTTGTCTTTGTCTTGTCTTTGTCTTGTCTTTGTCTTGTCTTTGTCTTGTCTTTGTCTTGTCTTTGTCTTGTCTTTGTCTTGTCTTTGTCTTGTCTTTGTCTTGTCTTTGTCTTGTCTTTGTCTTGTCTTTGTCTTGTCTTTGTCTTGTCTTTGTCTTGTCTTTGTCTTGTCTTTGTCTTGTCTTTGTCTTGTCTTTGTCTTGTCTTTGTCTTGTCTTTGTCTTGTCTTTGTCTTGTCTTTGTCTTGTCTTTGTCTTGTCTTTGTCTTGTCTTTGTCTTGTCTTTGTCTTGTCTTTGTCTTGTCTTTGTCTTGTCTTTGTCTTGTCTTTGTCTTGTCTTTGTCTTGTCTTTGTCTTGTCTTTGTCTTGTCTTTGTCTTGTCTTTGTCTTGTCTTTGTCTTGTCTTTGTCTTGTCTTTGTCTTGTCTTTGTCTTGTCTTTGTCTTGTCTTTGTCTTGTCTTTGTCTTGTCTTTGTCTTGTCTTTGTCTTGTCTTTGTCTTGTCTTTGTCTTGTCTTTGTCTTGTCTTTGTCTTGTCTTTGTCTTGTCTTTGTCTTGTCTTTGTCTTGTCTTTGTCTTGTCTTTGTCTTGTCTTTGTCTTGTCTTTGTCTTGTCTTTGTCTTGTCTTTGTCTTGTCTTTGTCTTGTCTTTGTCTTGTCTTTGTCTTGTCTTTGTCTTGTCTTTGTCTTGTCTTTGTCTTGTCTTTGTCTTGTCTTTGTCTTGTCTTTGTCTTGTCTTTGTCTTGTCTTTGTCTTGTCTTTGTCTTGTCTTTGTCTTGTCTTTGTCTTGTCTTTGTCTTGTCTTTGTCTTGTCTTTGTCTTGTCTTTGTCTTGTCTTTGTCTTGTCTTTGTCTTGTCTTTGTCTTGTCTTTGTCTTGTCTTTGTCTTGTCTTTGTCTTGTCTTTGTCTTGTCTTTGTCTTGTCTTTGTCTTGTCTTTGTCTTGTCTTTGTCTTGTCTTTGTCTTGTCTTTGTCTTGTCTTTGTCTTGTCTTTGTCTTGTCTTTGTCTTGTCTTTGTCTTGTCTTTGTCTTGTCTTTGTCTTGTCTTTGTCTTGTCTTTGTCTTGTCTTTGTCTTGTCTTTGTCTTGTCTTTGTCTTGTCTTTGTCTTGTCTTTGTCTTGTCTTTGTCTTGTCTTTGTCTTGTCTTTGTCTTGTCTTTGTCTTGTCTTTGTCTTGTCTTTGTCTTGTCTTTGTCTTGTCTTTGTCTTGTCTTTGTCTTGTCTTTGTCTTGTCTTTGTCTTGTCTTTGTCTTGTCTTTGTCTTGTCTTTGTCTTGTCTTTGTCTTGTCTTTGTCTTGTCTTTGTCTTGTCTTTGTCTTGTCTTTGTCTTGTCTTTGTCTTGTCTTTGTCTTGTCTTTGTCTTGTCTTTGTCTTGTCTTTGTCTTGTCTTTGTCTTGTCTTTGTCTTGTCTTTGTCTTGTCTTTGTCTTGTCTTTGTCTTGTCTTTGTCTTGTCTTTGTCTTGTCTTTGTCTTGTCTTTGTCTTGTCTTTGTCTTGTCTTTGTCTTGTCTTTGTCTTGTCTTTGTCTTGTCTTTGTCTTGTCTTTGTCTTGTCTTTGTCTTGTCTTTGTCTTGTCTTTGTCTTGTCTTTGTCTTGTCTTTGTCTTGTCTTTGTCTTGTCTTTGTCTTGTCTTTGTCTTGTCTTTGTCTTGTCTTTGTCTTGTCTTTGTCTTGTCTTTGTCTTGTCTTTGTCTTGTCTTTGTCTTGTCTTTGTCTTGTCTTTGTCTTGTCTTTGTCTTGTCTTTGTCTTGTCTTTGTCTTGTCTTTGTCTTGTCTTTGTCTTGTCTTTGTCTTGTCTTTGTCTTGTCTTTGTCTTGTCTTTGTCTTGTCTTTGTCTTGTCTTTGTCTTGTCTTTGTCTTGTCTTTGTCTTGTCTTTGTCTTGTCTTTGTCTTGTCTTTGTCTTGTCTTTGTCTTGTCTTTGTCTTGTCTTTGTCTTGTCTTTGTCTTGTCTTTGTCTTGTCTTTGTCTTGTCTTTGTCTTGTCTTTGTCTTGTCTTTGTCTTGTCTTTGTCTTGTCTTTGTCTTGTCTTTGTCTTGTCTTTGTCTTGTCTTTGTCTTGTCTTTGTCTTGTCTTTGTCTTGTCTTTGTCTTGTCTTTGTCTTGTCTTTGTCTTGTCTTTGTCTTGTCTTTGTCTTGTCTTTGTCTTGTCTTTGTCTTGTCTTTGTCTTGTCTTTGTCTTGTCTTTGTCTTGTCTTTGTCTTGTCTTTGTCTTGTCTTTGTCTTGTCTTTGTCTTGTCTTTGTCTTGTCTTTGTCTTGTCTTTGTCTTGTCTTTGTCTTGTCTTTGTCTTGTCTTTGTCTTGTCTTTGTCTTGTCTTTGTCTTGTCTTTGTCTTGTCTTTGTCTTGTCTTTGTCTTGTCTTTGTCTTGTCTTTGTCTTGTCTTTGTCTTGTCTTTGTCTTGTCTTTGTCTTGTCTTTGTCTTGTCTTTGTCTTGTCTTTGTCTTGTCTTTGTCTTGTCTTTGTCTTGTCTTTGTCTTGTCTTTGTCTTGTCTTTGTCTTGTCTTTGTCTTGTCTTTGTCTTGTCTTTGTCTTGTCTTTGTCTTGTCTTTGTCTTGTCTTTGTCTTGTCTTTGTCTTGTCTTTGTCTTGTCTTTGTCTTGTCTTTGTCTTGTCTTTGTCTTGTCTTTGTCTTGTCTTTGTCTTGTCTTTGTCTTGTCTTTGTCTTGTCTTTGTCTTGTCTTTGTCTTGTCTTTGTCTTGTCTTTGTCTTGTCTTTGTCTTGTCTTTGTCTTGTCTTTGTCTTGTCTTTGTCTTGTCTTTGTCTTGTCTTTGTCTTGTCTTTGTCTTGTCTTTGTCTTGTCTTTGTCTTGTCTTTGTCTTGTCTTTGTCTTGTCTTTGTCTTGTCTTTGTCTTGTCTTTGTCTTGTCTTTGTCTTGTCTTTGTCTTGTCTTTGTCTTGTCTTTGTCTTGTCTTTGTCTTGTCTTTGTCTTGTCTTTGTCTTGTCTTTGTCTTGTCTTTGTCTTGTCTTTGTCTTGTCTTTGTCTTGTCTTTGTCTTGTCTTTGTCTTGTCTTTGTCTTGTCTTTGTCTTGTCTTTGTCTTGTCTTTGTCTTGTCTTTGTCTTGTCTTTGTCTTGTCTTTGTCTTGTCTTTGTCTTGTCTTTGTCTTGTCTTTGTCTTGTCTTTGTCTTGTCTTTGTCTTGTCTTTGTCTTGTCTTTGTCTTGTCTTTGTCTTGTCTTTGTCTTGTCTTTGTCTTGTCTTTGTCTTGTCTTTGTCTTGTCTTTGTCTTGTCTTTGTCTTGTCTTTGTCTTGTCTTTGTCTTGTCTTTGTCTTGTCTTTGTCTTGTCTTTGTCTTGTCTTTGTCTTGTCTTTGTCTTGTCTTTGTCTTGTCTTTGTCTTGTCTTTGTCTTGTCTTTGTCTTGTCTTTGTCTTGTCTTTGTCTTGTCTTTGTCTTGTCTTTGTCTTGTCTTTGTCTTGTCTTTGTCTTGTCTTTGTCTTGTCTTTGTCTTGTCTTTGTCTTGTCTTTGTCTTGTCTTTGTCTTGTCTTTGTCTTGTCTTTGTCTTGTCTTTGTCTTGTCTTTGTCTTGTCTTTGTCTTGTCTTTGTCTTGTCTTTGTCTTGTCTTTGTCTTGTCTTTGTCTTGTCTTTGTCTTGTCTTTGTCTTGTCTTTGTCTTGTCTTTGTCTTGTCTTTGTCTTGTCTTTGTCTTGTCTTTGTCTTGTCTTTGTCTTGTCTTTGTCTTGTCTTTGTCTTGTCTTTGTCTTGTCTTTGTCTTGTCTTTGTCTTGTCTTTGTCTTGTCTTTGTCTTGTCTTTGTCTTGTCTTTGTCTTGTCTTTGTCTTGTCTTTGTCTTGTCTTTGTCTTGTCTTTGTCTTGTCTTTGTCTTGTCTTTGTCTTGTCTTTGTCTTGTCTTTGTCTTGTCTTTGTCTTGTCTTTGTCTTGTCTTTGTCTTGTCTTTGTCTTGTCTTTGTCTTGTCTTTGTCTTGTCTTTGTCTTGTCTTTGTCTTGTCTTTGTCTTGTCTTTGTCTTGTCTTTGTCTTGTCTTTGTCTTGTCTTTGTCTTGTCTTTGTCTTGTCTTTGTCTTGTCTTTGTCTTGTCTTTGTCTTGTCTTTGTCTTGTCTTTGTCTTGTCTTTGTCTTGTCTTTGTCTTGTCTTTGTCTTGTCTTTGTCTTGTCTTTGTCTTGTCTTTGTCTTGTCTTTGTCTTGTCTTTGTCTTGTCTTTGTCTTGTCTTTGTCTTGTCTTTGTCTTGTCTTTGTCTTGTCTTTGTCTTGTCTTTGTCTTGTCTTTGTCTTGTCTTTGTCTTGTCTTTGTCTTGTCTTTGTCTTGTCTTTGTCTTGTCTTTGTCTTGTCTTTGTCTTGTCTTTGTCTTGTCTTTGTCTTGTCTTTGTCTTGTCTTTGTCTTGTCTTTGTCTTGTCTTTGTCTTGTCTTTGTCTTGTCTTTGTCTTGTCTTTGTCTTGTCTTTGTCTTGTCTTTGTCTTGTCTTTGTCTTGTCTTTGTCTTGTCTTTGTCTTGTCTTTGTCTTGTCTTTGTCTTGTCTTTGTCTTGTCTTTGTCTTGTCTTTGTCTTGTCTTTGTCTTGTCTTTGTCTTGTCTTTGTCTTGTCTTTGTCTTGTCTTTGTCTTGTCTTTGTCTTGTCTTTGTCTTGTCTTTGTCTTGTCTTTGTCTTGTCTTTGTCTTGTCTTTGTCTTGTCTTTGTCTTGTCTTTGTCTTGTCTTTGTCTTGTCTTTGTCTTGTCTTTGTCTTGTCTTTGTCTTGTCTTTGTCTTGTCTTTGTCTTGTCTTTGTCTTGTCTTTGTCTTGTCTTTGTCTTGTCTTTGTCTTGTCTTTGTCTTGTCTTTGTCTTGTCTTTGTCTTGTCTTTGTCTTGTCTTTGTCTTGTCTTTGTCTTGTCTTTGTCTTGTCTTTGTCTTGTCTTTGTCTTGTCTTTGTCTTGTCTTTGTCTTGTCTTTGTCTTGTCTTTGTCTTGTCTTTGTCTTGTCTTTGTCTTGTCTTTGTCTTGTCTTTGTCTTGTCTTTGTCTTGTCTTTGTCTTGTCTTTGTCTTGTCTTTGTCTTGTCTTTGTCTTGTCTTTGTCTTGTCTTTGTCTTGTCTTTGTCTTGTCTTTGTCTTGTCTTTGTCTTGTCTTTGTCTTGTCTTTGTCTTGTCTTTGTCTTGTCTTTGTCTTGTCTTTGTCTTGTCTTTGTCTTGTCTTTGTCTTGTCTTTGTCTTGTCTTTGTCTTGTCTTTGTCTTGTCTTTGTCTTGTCTTTGTCTTGTCTTTGTCTTGTCTTTGTCTTGTCTTTGTCTTGTCTTTGTCTTGTCTTTGTCTTGTCTTTGTCTTGTCTTTGTCTTGTCTTTGTCTTGTCTTTGTCTTGTCTTTGTCTTTGTCTTGTCTTTGTCTTTGTCTTTGTCTTTGTCTTGTCTTTGTCTTGTCTTTGTCTTTGTCTTGTCTTTGTCTTGTCTTTGTCTTGTCTTTGTCTTGTCTTTGTCTTGTCTTTGTCTTGTCTTTGTCTTGTCTTTGTCTTGTCTTTGTCTTGTCTTTGTCTTGTCTTTGTCTTGTCTTTGTCTTGTCTTTGTCTTGTCTTTGTCTTGTCTTTGTCTTGTCTTTGTCTTGTCTTTGTCTTGTCTTTGTCTTGTCTTTGTCTTGTCTTTGTCTTGTCTTTGTCTTGTCTTTGTCTTGTCTTTGTCTTGTCTTTGTCTTGTCTTTGTCTTGTCTTTGTCTTGTCTTTGTCTTGTCTTTGTCTTGTCTTTGTCTTGTCTTTGTCTTGTCTTTGTCTTGTCTTTGTCTTGTCTTTGTCTTGTCTTTGTCTTGTCTTTGTCTTGTCTTTGTCTTGTCTTTGTCTTGTCTTTGTCTTGTCTTTGTCTTGTCTTTGTCTTGTCTTTGTCTTGTCTTTGTCTTGTCTTTGTCTTGTCTTTGTCTTGTCTTTGTCTTGTCTTTGTCTTGTCTTTGTCTTGTCTTTGTCTTGTCTTTGTCTTGTCTTTGTCTTGTCTTTGTCTTGTCTTTGTCTTGTCTTTGTCTTGTCTTTGTCTTGTCTTTGTCTTGTCTTTGTCTTGTCTTTGTCTTGTCTTTGTCTTGTCTTTGTCTTGTCTTTGTCTTGTCTTTGTCTTGTCTTTGTCTTGTCTTTGTCTTGTCTTTGTCTTGTCTTTGTCTTGTCTTTGTCTTGTCTTTGTCTTGTCTTTGTCTTGTCTTTGTCTTGTCTTTGTCTTGTCTTTGTCTTGTCTTTGTCTTGTCTTTGTCTTGTCTTTGTCTTGTCTTTGTCTTGTCTTTGTCTTGTCTTTGTCTTGTCTTTGTCTTGTCTTTGTCTTGTCTTTGTCTTGTCTTTGTCTTGTCTTTGTCTTGTCTTTGTCTTGTCTTTGTCTTGTCTTTGTCTTGTCTTTGTCTTGTCTTTGTCTTGTCTTTGTCTTGTCTTTGTCTTGTCTTTGTCTTGTCTTTGTCTTGTCTTTGTCTTGTCTTTGTCTTGTCTTTGTCTTGTCTTTGTCTTGTCTTTGTCTTGTCTTTGTCTTGTCTTTGTCTTGTCTTTGTCTTGTCTTTGTCTTGTCTTTGTCTTGTCTTTGTCTTGTCTTTGTCTTGTCTTTGTCTTGTCTTTGTCTTGTCTTTGTCTTGTCTTTGTCTTGTCTTTGTCTTGTCTTTGTCTTGTCTTTGTCTTGTCTTTGTCTTGTCTTTGTCTTGTCTTTGTCTTGTCTTTGTCTTGTCTTTGTCTTGTCTTTGTCTTGTCTTTGTCTTGTCTTTGTCTTGTCTTTGTCTTGTCTTTGTCTTGTCTTTGTCTTGTCTTTGTCTTGTCTTTGTCTTGTCTTTGTCTTGTCTTTGTCTTGTCTTTGTCTTGTCTTTGTCTTGTCTTTGTCTTGTCTTTGTCTTGTCTTTGTCTTGTCTTTGTCTTGTCTTTGTCTTGTCTTTGTCTTGTCTTTGTCTTGTCTTTGTCTTGTCTTTGTCTTGTCTTTGTCTTGTCTTTGTCTTGTCTTTGTCTTGTCTTTGTCTTGTCTTTGTCTTGTCTTTGTCTTGTCTTTGTCTTGTCTTTGTCTTGTCTTTGTCTTGTCTTTGTCTTGTCTTTGTCTTGTCTTTGTCTTGTCTTTGTCTTGTCTTTGTCTTGTCTTTGTCTTGTCTTTGTCTTGTCTTTGTCTTGTCTTTGTCTTGTCTTTGTCTTGTCTTTGTCTTGTCTTTGTCTTGTCTTTGTCTTGTCTTTGTCTTGTCTTTGTCTTGTCTTTGTCTTGTCTTTGTCTTGTCTTTGTCTTGTCTTTGTCTTGTCTTTGTCTTGTCTTTGTCTTGTCTTTGTCTTGTCTTTGTCTTGTCTTTGTCTTGTCTTTGTCTTGTCTTTGTCTTGTCTTTGTCTTGTCTTTGTCTTGTCTTTGTCTTGTCTTTGTCTTGTCTTTGTCTTGTCTTTGTCTTGTCTTTGTCTTGTCTTTGTCTTGTCTTTGTCTTGTCTTTGTCTTGTCTTTGTCTTGTCTTTGTCTTGTCTTTGTCTTGTCTTTGTCTTGTCTTTGTCTTGTCTTTGTCTTGTCTTTGTCTTGTCTTTGTCATGAAAATTTCTTTAAAACACTTGCACATGGTGATACATTTCTCACCTTGCAGTACAGGGTAACAGAATCATTATGCAAGGTTTCGTAAACAAAAATATTTCTTTCTATAAAAATCAATTTGATCGTCCTCCCAATTTTTTTCCAACCCACCAATTTCCACTGGTGATCATGGAAATTTCTTGAAAACACATGGCGATAAAATTTTCTTCTTCTGATGGATATAGGATAGGCAAACAAAATCATCCGGCAAAGTTTCCTAAGCAACAACAATTGTTTCAATAGAAATCAATTTTATTGTCCTCTCAATTTTTCCAACCCACCAATTTCCACTACTGATCATGGAAATTTCTTGAAAACACAAGGCAATAAAATTTTCTTCTTCTGATGGATACAAGATAGGCAAACAGAATCATTCTGCAAGGATTCTTTCTATAAAAATCAATTTGATCGTGCTCCCATTTTTTCCAACCCACCAATTTCCACTACTGATCACGGAAATTTCTTGAAAACACATGGCAATAAAATAATTTCCACTACTGATCATGGAAATTTCTTGAAAACACATGGCAATAAAATTTTCTTCTTCTGGTGGATGCAGGATAGGGAAACAGAATCATTATGCAAGGATTCTTTCTATAAAAATCAATTTGATCGTGCTCCCATTTTTTTCCAACCCACCACTTTCCACTGGTGATCATGGAAATTTCTTGAAAACACAAGGCAATAAAATTTTCTTCTTCTGATGGATACAAGATAGGCAAACAGAATCATTCTGCAAGGATTCTTTCTATAAAAATCAATTTGATCGTGCTCCCATTTTTTTTCCAACCCACCAATTTCCACTACTGATCATGGAAATTACTTGAAAACACATGGCGATAAAATTTTCTTCTTCTGATGGATACAAGATAGGCAAACAAAATCATACGGCAAGGTTTCCTAAGCAAAAACAATTGTTTCAATAGAAATCAATTTTATTATCCTCTCAATTTTTCTAATTCACCAATTTCCACTACTGATCATGGAAATTTCTTGAAAACACATGGCAATAAAATTTTCTTCTTCTGATGGATGCAGGATAGGGAAACAGAATCGTTCTGCAAGGATTCTTTCTATAAAAATCAATTTGATCGTGCTCCCATTTTTTTCCAACCCACCAATTTCCACTGGTGATCATGGAAATTTCTTGAAAACACATGGCAATAAAATTTTCTTCTTCTGATGGATACAAGATAGGCAAACAAAATCATCCGGCAAACAAAATCATTCCTAAGCAAAAACAATTGTTTCAATGGAAATCAGCTTTATTGTCCTCTCAATTTTTCTAATTCACCAATTTCCACTACTGATCATGGAAATTTCTTGAAAACACAAGGCAACAATTTTTTTTTCATCTGATGGATCCAAGATAGGCAAACAAAATCATCCGGCAAGGTTTCCTAAGCAAAAACAATTGTTTCAATGGAAATCAGTTTAATTGTCCTCTCAATTTTTCTAATTCACCAATTTCCACTACTGATCATGGAAATTTCTTGAAAACACAAGGCAATAAAATTTTCTTCTTCTGATGGATACAAGATAGGCAAACAGAATCATTCTGCAAGGATTCTTTCTATAAAAATCAATTTGATCGTGCTCCCATTTTTTCCAACCCACCAATTTCCACTACTGATCACGGAAATTATTTGAAAACACATGGCGATAAAATTTTCTTCTTCTGATGGATATAGGATAGGCAAACAAAATCATCCGGCAAGGTTTCCTAAGCAACAACAATTGTTTCAATAGAAATCAATTTTATTGTCCTCTCAATTTTTCCAACCCACCAATTTCCACTACTGATCATGGAAATTTCTTGAAAACACAAGGCAATAAAATTTTCTTCTTCTGATGGATACAAGATAGGCAAACAGAATCATTCTGCAAGGATTCTTTCTATAAAAATCAATTTGATCGTGCTCCCATTTTTTCCAACCCACCAATTTCCACTACTGATCACGGAAATTTCTTGAAAACACATGGCAATAAAATTTTCTTCTTCTGGTGGATGCAGGATAGGGAAACAGAATCATTCTGCAAGGATTCTTTCTATAAAAATCAATTTGATCGTGCTCCCATTTTTTTCCAACCCACCAATTTCCACTGGTGATCATGGAAATTTCTTGAAAACACAAGGCAATAAAATTTTCTTCTTCTGATGGATATAGGATAGGCAAACAAAATCATCCGGCAAGGTTTCCTAAGCAACAACAATTGTTTTAAGAGAAATCAATTTTATTGTCCTCTCAATTTTTCCAACCCACCAATTTCCACTACTGATCATGGAAATTTCTTGAAAACACAAGGCAATAAAATTTTCTTCTTCTGATGGATACAAGATAGGCAAACAGAATCATTCTGCAAGGATTCTTTCTATAAAAATCAATTTGATCGTGCTCCCATTTTTTTTCCAACCCACCAATTTCCACTACTGATCATGGAAATTACTTGAAAACACATGGCGATAAAATTTTCTTCTTCTGATGGATACAAGATAGGCAAACAAAATCATACGGCAAGGTTTCCTAAGCAAAAACAATTGTTTCAATAGAAATCAATTTTATTATCCTCTCAATTTTTCTAATTCACCAATTTCCACTACTGATCATGGAAATTTCTTGAAAACACATGGCAATAAAATTTTCTTCTTCTGATGGATGCAGGATAGGGAAACAGAATCGTTCTGCAAGGATTCTTTCTATAAAAATCAATTTGATCGTGCTCCCATTTTTTTCCAACCCACCAATTTCCACTGGTGATCATGGAAATTTCTTGAAAACACATGGCAATAAAATTTTCTTCTTCTGATGGATACAAGATAGGCAAACAAAATCATCCGGCAAACAAAATCATTCCTAAGCAAAAACAATTGTTTCAATGGAAATCAGCTTTATTGTCCTCTCAATTTTTCTAATTCACCAATTTCCACTACTGATCATGGAAATTTCTTGAAAACACAAGGCAACAAATTTTTTTTCATCTGATGGATCCAAGATAGGCAAACAAAATCATCCGGCAAGGTTTCCTAAGCAAAAACAATTGTTTCAATGGAAATCAGTTTAATTGTCCTCTCAATTTTTCTAATTCACCAATTTCCACTACTGATCATGGAAATTTCTTGAAAACACAAGGCAATAAAATTTTCTTCTTCTGATGGATACAAGATAGGCAAACAGAATCATTCTGCAAGGATTCTTTCTATAAAAATCAATTTGATCGTGCTCCCATTTTTTCCAACCCACCAATTTCCACTACTGATCACGGAAATTATTTGAAAACACATGGCGATAAAATTTTCTTCTTCTGATGGATATAGGATAGGCAAACAAAATCATCCGGCAAGGTTTCCTAAGCAACAACAATTGTTTCAATAGAAATCAATTTTATTGTCCTCTCAATTTTTCCAACCCACCAATTTCCACTACTGATCATGGAAATTTCTTGAAAACACAAGGCAATAAAATTTTCTTCTTCTGATGGATACAAGATAGGCAAACAGAATCATTCTGCAAGGATTCTTTCTATAAAAATCAATTTGATCGTGCTCCCATTTTTTCCAACCCACCAATTTCCACTACTGATCACGGAAATTTCTTGAAAACACATGGCAATAAAATTTTCTTCTTCTGGTGGATGCAGGATAGGGAAACAGAATCATTCTGCAAGGATTCTTTCTATAAAAATCAATTTGATCGTGCTCCCATTTTTTTCCAACCCACCAATTTCCACTGGTGATCATGGAAATTTCTTGAAAACACAAGGCAATAAAATTTTCTTCTTCTGATGGATATAGGATAGGCAAACAAAATCATCCGGCAAGGTTTCCTAAGCAACAACAATTGTTTTAAGAGAAATCAATTTTATTGTCCTCTCAATTTTTCCAACCCACCAATTTCCACTACTGATCATGGAAATTTCTTGAAAACACATGGCAATAAAATTTTCTTCTTCTGGTGGATGCAGGATAGGGAAACAGAATCATTCTGCAAGGATTCTTTCTATAAAAATCAATTTGATCGTGCTCCCATTTTTTTCCAACCCACCACTTTCCACTGGTGATCATGGAAATTTCTTGAAAACACAAGGCAATAAAATTTTCTTCTTCTGATGGATATAGGATAGGCAAACAAAATCATCCGGCAAGGTTTCCTAAGCAACAACAATTGTTTTAAGAGAAATCAATTTTATTGTCCTCTCAATTTTTCCAACCCACCAATTTCCACTACTGATCATGGAAATTTCTTGAAAACACATGGCAATAAAATTTTCTTCTTCTGGTGGATGCAGGATAGGGAAACAGAATCATTCTGCAAGGATTCTTTCTATAAAAATCAATTTGATCGTGCTCCCATTTTTTTCCAACCCACCACTTTCCACTGGTGATCATGGAAATTTCTTGAAAACACAAGGCAGTAAAATTTTCTTCTTCTGATGGATACAAGATAGGCAAACAAAATCATCCGGCAAGGTTTCCTAAGCAAAAACAATTGTTTCAATGGAAATCAGTTTTATTGTCCTCTCAATTTTTCCAACCCACCAATTTCGACTACTGATCATGGAAATTTCTTGAAAACACATGGCAACAAAATTTTCTTCTTCTGATGGATACAGGATAGGCAAACAAAATCATCCGGCAAGGTTTCGTAAACAAAAATATTTCTTTCTATAAAAATCAATTTTATCGTCCTCCCAATTTTTTTTCCAATCCACCAATTTCCACTAATGATCATGGAAATTACTTAAAAACACATGACGATACATTTTTAAATTTTTGTTTGATGCAGTATAGTGAAACAGAATCATTCTGTAAGGTTTTCTAAGGAAAATTAATTCTTACAATAAAAATCAAATTGATAGTCCTTCCAAATTTTTTCCCACCTTCCTATTTTGGGATCTTGAAATAAAAAAGTGTGTGCTCACTAGCGCCGCCTTGAGGGTGATATCCAATTTAATCATTACATCATTAAATATTCCTTGCCCCAGTAACAATTTAGGCTTTATGGTGGTTTTATAGCCACTCATGCAAGCTAGATTGCACTTGTAGCGTGCTATAAAACTTCAATTGTGACGTAGATTACATTACAGTAAACGTCATTTTCCTAAATTAATAAACTTTACCTAACACGAATTGGAAGTTTTAGTCTCCCTAGCGCCGCCTGATGGGCGAATTCTGTAATTATCTATTCGCCGTCGGGTAGCACTCGACTCGCTGATGAATATTGCCGAAGACATCACACTTCTAAATAATGTTCTCGAGATTCAGAAATTGAAAAATAATTCATGCTCACTAGTGCTGCCTGGTCTATCTATTTCAATTAGTTTTGTCCATAATCGCGTAGCTCTTAACCTTCTCTAAATTTTTTCCGAGAGCACCATCTCCTCTAAGTTATTAGACGTTTGTGACATTCTAAATTCCACATTGTGCTGAAAGCTGGTACGCTCACGTTAAACTTATTCAATGATAGTTGCGTTTACGAGAGGTTAGATTTATTTACTCAATTGTATAGCACCCCTGGCGCTGCAGTTATCAATTAATTGGATATCCAATTGCTCTAAATTTTAGGTCTAAGCAAACACAAAACAACTTTACCAAATAAAGTATGGTGCTAAATGTTAACTCAGATGAAATATTCGAGCCCCAATTAGTCGAAATCCCATAAGCTAAGTGATTCCTATTAGGTGGGTACCGCACAATACGAATCCACGTAGTAGGAATCAGCGTAGTAGGAAAAAATGAAATTGATCTAATTATTATTTCCTTATTTCAATGAACTTTAATATTCAATAAAGCGATAAAATATTATCAAGTGATTCATTTGCAATCGTCCTGGTCGGGACTATCGATTGATTCATAAATGAAATACGATACGGCCGTTATAAAATATACTTCCTGAAAAACTCAAATTTTCATGGTGTAATAACGCTATGGAAACAAAAAAAAAGTTGTTGCTTTCAGCGTGATTTTCGTGATACCTACTCTCGAATCTCAATAAAACAAAAGAAAAAGAAATATTATCAAAACAAATATATTATTTTGGTTCACAGTCTCGCAAAATGCGTCATTTAAATTTTTTTAAATCCAAGTATCAGTATGATAATTATTCCATGAGAATCTGAGGAAACTTTGCTAAGATTTCTGTAAACACGAAACAACATCTGTGTTCAAAAATGTTTCAAAGCAGTCAAATCCAGTATGAAAATTAATTATAGGGATCCCAAAAATTCGTTGGTATTTGTGGAATGTCGAAAATATTTGCTTCAACTGTTATAAATTTCATCAGGTTTTCATTAATGCTGTGTGGAAATCGGTTTCTGAGAAATAAAACCAATCTTACAAAAAATTGTGACATGTGATAATTGATGGAACTTCTAAATAATTTTCAATTTGGCAAGCCTCCATTATTGTTTGGAATAAAGCCAAAGATGTTTTTAAATATGTGTTATCAATTCAACACAAAACCATTGGTTTCAAACGATCATTAGTTTCAAAATCATCAAATATCAACATGCAAATTCGACATAGAAAATGTTTTTCCATTATTTGGCGTATAAAGATAAAATAGCATCGCGGTTTGTTTCAGTCTCGTAAAATAATAAAATATCATAGATCTCCCAAGAGAATCGAAAATCATCAAGTTTCAATGGAGAAATTTATTTGAAATCATTTTCAACTATTTCTACATTCAGAATTACTCACAAACAGTTGTGCTAAAAGCTTTCGATATTTCGAGCTTTCGTAGCACGCCATCTGCATCAACCCAAGGATAACTTTTAGTACACTTGTTTTTCTTTTCGTATCTTTCCACGCTGTTTCGCGTGCGACGGTACATTACGTATCGCGAGGAAAATTGAAAAACGCTGTTATGAAGTTTTCCAAAACGAGTTTTTCTTTGTACCATCAGATTCCTTGGTTTCTAACGAATCCGTATATATGCAACACTTGGGTAGTTTTGTAGGAAATATCGAAGAAACAGCAGGTTAAAAATATTGCTCCACTTTTGCGCACCTATACATACAAATTTTACTTTAGTTGTGTCTGTGCGGGTGGAAAAACTGCTTCTAGTAAAATGGAAATTTTTCAATGAAAAGCGGAAAATATGGAAAATCGGAGAAAATCACGTCCTAGAAAAATTGTTTAGCTATGTTGTGTTGGAAAAATCAAAATTTTAAACACATGATTGCAAAAACTGTGTGCTTTTTCAACCGGAAAAAGCACACAGTTTTCCGAGTTGGAAAATTTTGAATTTTCCATTTCGGCCAATTCATAGTAAAAACAATTATCTAGGTCGTGATTTTTTTCTTTTTTCCATATTTTGTCATCTTCTTTGAAAATAAAATAAAAAACCGCCAAAAAGCACGAAAAATGGCGGATTGCCCGACGGGGGCCTTAAGGAAGTTGCTTAAGGTGTAAGTTGACCTAAAAATATTCGAAAATTGGCAATAACTTTTTTGTTTCTAGAGCTACAGATCCATCGTCTTCACCAAAAATGTGTATTTTATCGCTCTGAACAACTTCGTAGAAGAATTTTTTAATATAAAAAATAATCGTAAGAAATTATATTAGAAAAACTGGTTTAAGGGGTCTATCGCAAGTAACCCACCATATTTCGCTACCCTTGCTATATAGAGCTTTAGTATCTTCAGCAAAGTTCTTCATAACAGCATTTCCTAGAACTATGCAAAAGACAGCAAGCTGCAATCTAAATTATTTCGGAAAATAAATTTTCTATCTCACTTTTAGATGAATTAATCACTTAACTCATTACATCAAAAGATGCGTCTATTTATATGCAGAAATTTCTTCGAAGAAGTCCAATCTCCAAATCCAACGGTTCAAGAGTTATTGAATTTTGATCGTAAAAACGACGTTTTGAAACACTGTGCAGTGACTGACGGGTCCCTTATGAGAATCTTGTCATCCTTTTCTTAAGCAACTTTTTTCTACCGCGTATAGGGTTCCAAAACTATTTTTCCTTAGAACTGTTAGAGTCACGAAACAGGAAAAATCTAGCTTAATAAGGACAGGTGTTTTTCGCAGTGGTAGAAGCTGCTCAATATTTACCTTCCGATCTAGTCTAATTGCATGAAAGGCAGCCTTCAACTACCATTTTCATGCAATTGAAAGTTTTATCAGTTTTCAACAATATTGCCAGGCAATGAAAAAATATTCCAAAATTCCATTTTCACCATTAACAGAAATTATCCCTAGCAGCACCACTTCAGCGGAATCCAAACAGATTAATTGTAATAACTTCTGTTCTTCTGATAATATTTTACCTGTTAGTGCTCAAATGAAAGATATTATTAGCCTTACTTGTCGTTGTAAACTAATGTTGTGTAATCCAAAAATTATAGTCGCTTATAAACGTGCTGTTTATCAATAACATGGACATGAAGGGGTTAAAGATGCCATTGAAATTCTGAGCAGGAATCAATTTTTGAGGGGGATAATGGGAGAAGAGCAATATTGTGGCAAAGTTCGCTGTAACTCAGAGCAGGATATTCATCAGAATTTTACACCGGATTTCAATGAAAAATAGGAACATGACTTTATCAGCACAATGGTCGACAATGACTGGGCAGTGCGTAAGCCTCTTGTACCTGAAGGCATAAAATAGACCCCACTTGCGGTCCTTAGCTTCCTGCCCAGTAACTCCAAGCCCTGGCCTCCTCGTGGCGTCGACTGGGATACGAGTAACCTTAGTGAAAATCGGGTAACCAACCCCGGTGGGAACTTTGGTCGTATGCTGGCAGGGAAAGGAGGGGGGGTTACCCTTCTTCGGAAGGTGTAAACCTGTCCTGATGTCCAGGTGGGACCTTAAGCATTCCTGGCACGACGGCCCACCGGCGAGACAGGTGGTTGGCGTAGGCCCTATAAGCCGCCCCTTAAAAAACCCACATAACGAACAATACAGAAAAGAATACGACCCAGAACAATCGGCAACGACCCAGGCGACGAATAAAGGATCACGATTGGAAACTCGGAACATGGAACTGCAGATCGCTCGGCTTCGCAGGATGTGACAGGATAATCTACGACGAGCTACACCCCCGCAACTTCGATATCGTGGCGCTGCAGGAACTTTGCTGGACGGGACAGAAGGTGTGGAAAAGCGGGCATCGAGCGGCTACCTTCTACCAGAGCTGTGGTACAACCAACGAGCTGGGAACCGGCTTCATAGTGCTGGGCAAGATGCGCCAACGTGTGATCGGGTGGCAGCCGATCAACGCAAGGATGTGCAAGTTGAGGATCAAAGGCCGTTTCTTCAACTACAGCATCATCAACCTGCACTGCCCACACGAAGGGAGACCCGACGACGAGAAAGAAGCGTTCTACATGCAGCTGGAGCAGACATACGACGGTTGCCCTCTGCGAGACGTGAAAATTGTCATCGGCGACATGAACGCACAGGTAGGAAGGGAGGCAATGTACAGACCGGTGATCGGGCCTAACAGCCTGCATCCCGTATCAAATGACAACGGCCAACGATGTGTGAACTTCGCAGCCTCCCGTGGAATGGTAATCCGAAGCACCTTCTTCCCTCGCAAAGATATCCACATAGTCACCTGGAGATCACCGGACCAAGTAACAAAAAATCAAATCGACCACGTTCTAATCGACGGTAGATTCTTCTCGGACATCACAAACGTCCGCACTTATCGCAGTGCGAATATAGATTCGGACCACCACCTGGTTGCAGTATGCTTACGCTCAAAACTTTCGACAGTGCATAGCTCTCGTCGAAGCCGAACGCCGCGGCTAAACATCGAGCGGCTACAAGATGGCAGAGTGGCTCAAGAATACGCGAAGCAGCTGGAAGTGGCACTACCAACCGAAGAGCAGCTAGGCGCAGTTGCCCTTGTAGATGGCTGGAGAGATATCCGATCCGCCATAGGTAGCACCGCAGCCACTGCACTAGGTACGGTGGGCCCGGACCGAAGAAGCGACTGGTACGACGGCGAATGCGAGCAGTTAGTCGAAGAGAAGACTGCAGCATGGGCGAGAATGCTGCAACACCGCACGAGGGCGAACGAGGCGCGATATAAACAGGCACGGAACAGGCAGAACTCGGTTTTCCGGACCAAAAAGCGCCAGCAAGAAGACCGAGATCGCGAAGCGATGGAGCAGCTGTACCGCGCTAAAGATACACGGAAATTCTACGAGAAGTTGAACCGCTCGCGCAGGGGCCACGTACCACAGGCCGACATGTGCAAAGATACAAACGGGAATCTTCTCACGGACCAGTGTGAGGTGATCCAGAGATGGCGGCAGCACTACGAAGAACACCTGAACGGCGATGCAGCAGACGACGAGGATGGCACGGTAACGCACCTGGGAGCACGCGCGGAAGACATTACACTACCGGCTCCGGATCTCCAAGAAATCCAGGAGGAGATTAGCCGGCTCAAAAATAATAAAGCCGCTGGGGTTGACCAAATACCAAGCGAGCTACTAAAACACGGTGGCGAGCCAGTGGCTAAAGCGCTGCACTGGGTGATTACCAAGATTTGGGAGGAGGAGATTTTACCGGAGGAGTGAATGGAAGGTGTCGTGTGTCCTATCTACAAAAAGGGCGACAAGCTGGATTGCTGTAATTACCGAGCAATCACCCTGCTGAACGCCGCCTACAAGGTACTCTCCCAAATACTATGCCGTCGACTATCACCAATTGCAAGAGAGTTCGTGGGGCAGTACCAGGCGGGTTTCATGAGCGAACGATCTACCACGGACCAGGTGTTCGCTCTTCGTCAAGTACTGCAGAAATGTCGCGAGTACAATGTGCCCACACATCATTTGTTCATCGACTTCAAAGCCGCATACGACACTATCGATCGAGATCAGATATGGCAGATTATGCACGAGTACGGATTCCCGGACAAACTGGCGCAATTAGTGAAGGCGACGATGGACCGGGTGATGTGCGTAGTACGTGTCTCAGGGACGCTCTCGAGTCCCTTCGAATCACGCAGAGGGTTACGGCAAGGTGATGGTCTCTCGTGTCTGTTATTCAACATCGCGCTGGAAGGTGTAATAAGAAGAGCAGGGATGGACACGAGTGGTACGATTTTCACAAAGTCCGTTCAGCTACTTGGCTTCGCTGATGACGTTGATATTATTGCACGAAACTTTGAGAAGATGGAGGAAGCCTACATCAGACTGAAAAGAGAAGCCAAGCGCGTCGGACTTGCCATCAACACGTCGAAGAAAAAGTACATGATAGGAAGAGGTTCACGAGAAGAGAATGAGAACCGCCCGCTTCGAGTTTGCATCGGTGGCGACGAAATCAAGGTGGTTGAAGAGTTCGTGTACTTGGGCTCACTGGTGACCGCCGACAATGATACCAGCAGAGAGATTCGTAGACGCATCGTGGCAGGAAATCGTGCTTACTTTGGCCTCCGCAAGACACTTCGGTCGAACAGAGTTCGCCGTCGTACGAAGTTGACCATCTACAAGACGCTGATTAGACCGGTAGTTCTCTACGGGCACGAGATCTGGACCATGCTCGTGGAGGACCAACGCGCACTTGGTATCTTCGAACGGAAAGTGCTGCGTACCATCTACGGTGGAGTGCAGATGGAAGACGGCACATGGAGACGGCGAATGAACCATGAGTTGCATCAGCTGTTGGGGGAGCCGCCCATCTGTCATACCGCGAAAATCGGACGACTACGGTGGGCCGGGCACGTAGCCAGAATGTCGGACAATAGCCCGGTGAAAACGGTTCTCAATTGCAATCCGACCGGTACAAGAAGACGTGGCGCGCAGCGAGCACGATGGATCGACCAGGTGGAAGACGATTGGCTGGCGACGCGCGGCCATGGACCGAGTGGAATGGAGGAATCTTTTGTATACGGCACAGGCCACTTCGGCCTTAATCTGTTAATAAATAAATAACTTAATCAGCATGAATAAATCGTAATCCTCAGCAGAATTCTATCTTGAGAAGGATTCCACCAGACGTCTAAGAAGCTTTTCTCTAGAATTCTGCAAAATCATAGAAATGCGGATAAGAACTTCAATCGAAATTCTAAAATGGATTCCATTGGAATGCTACGGAAACTTCAATCAGAATCCTGAAAAGCAAGTTAACAGAATCCTGAGAAACATGTCATTATTATCCCAAGAGAGTGCCGGAAACCGACAGATCAAAGTGTGACATTTATGTGTCAAAAAGACCTGCAGTAACCGATATGTGTATTACGAGAAAAAATATAGTTTTTAAAACTAAAAAATTGCATATTTGGCAACACTGCCGCCAAAAGCTAGTATTTTTTTCTAGATTTCTTGAACAAATCCTTCAAAATTCTTCTCGCTGATTGAGAGCAAACAGGACCAGAGATATAATCAGAAGTAAAACATTTTTATAAACAATTAGTTAAAATTAGTGTTTCTATGGCGCCGACAATTTTGTACCTGCAATCGGCGCACACCTCTAGTTAAAACGACACAATAATTTAGGTTATTATATATTGGCTCTAGATGAACAATTTCTTCAAAACTGGTTCCAATCCGAAAAGCTCGGTTCCAAGTTTTGGTTTTTTGGTCACTTTGCGCGGAATAACGCATATATAAGCTATTTCTGAGGTAGGCCAAAATTTGAGAGGGCGTTAACCCTAGACCCCCCATTCCTCAAAAAAAAAGTTCTATTGACTGCATAACTATCGAATTAGCACTATAATCAGACATTCTGGTTGAAATTTGATTTTTTTTTTGAAACACCCGGATAATCGAATTATTTTCCCCGGATAATCAAGTCCGACCTGTACGAAGATGCTAAGATTTATCCACGTACTATATACACCCGTGTATTTGCTGTTATGAAGAAACGTGCACAGTAGTAATAGGACTAACGGTTATAATTTTGTCTGTACTTTCAATCAGATACCAATTGCTGCTAAATCGTATATTAATCAATCAATCAAATAAGTATCTAACAATACTTGCTTCTAATTTTCACTCTTAAAACAAACATGAATAGCCCAAAAGTACATGAATCCCGAAATCACGCAGAGCGGTTAAAATGATGCGACTGGCTGAATAAGGGTCAATAAGGGATTAATATTTCGATTTTATGTTTTCTGTAGGTGACAGTTTCTCGTTCCTTTTTCATGCGGGGGAGAGGAAAAATCAATCAATCACTTTTCGGTTGAATAAAATAACATTTTCGAAAACACCTTAGGGGCCATGCATAAATGACATAGCATTTTGGGGGGTAGGAAGGGTGTACCAAATTTGTGACAAAGTGTGACGAGGGGGAGGGTAAGGTCAGAAGTTGTGCGACGTAGCATTAAGTTTAATTTTTTGACAGCTATCAAATTGATTAGAGAAAACAAGTTATTGTTCCTCCATTCCCAAGAGAAATAAAATTAAGCTCATACAAGTTACTTTTCACACAGTTTTTCATATGGTAAATTTTACGATTCGCGGAATTGCAAGCTCACAAAAAACGAAAAGAATTTGCATGCGGATTTAACTTGCTACATTTAGTTAGCAAATTTTGCTAACTAGTAGACTAGTACGGTAGCTAAAATAAATTTCCTCCTCGGATTCAACCAAACAAAAATTAATAATTTAGATGAACGTTGCTTCTTAGAATCATTGGCAAATGAAACAAATCCTCAATAAAATAAACATTACAGCCTTCTCTAAGAAGACGAACATTTATTCCAACCTGTATTCAAAAATAGATCAATTACTGAACAGAATAGTGCCAATTTATTTGTTTAATGAATTGACAAGTTTATTTTGAAAATTTTGCTGAAGGTGTTAAATAATATCAGATCACAATAACTTTTATTGTTTTAAAGAAAAAAATCTAAAAATAAATTCCTTCACGCAAAATCAAACCCAAAAATGCACTATTTCAATGTTCTTATTTCTTATGATCTTATTTCGCTGTTTGTGCTTTACTCACAGAAGCTATAACTATAGTTTCGTAAAGTCAGAATCATACCCGATCAGAAACACATAACAGAAATATATCAAAGCTATAACTCGCGTTGTTACTTGTTAGAAATTTCTGTTATTTTAACTACTAATGAGACCTAGTTTATAACACAACGTGTTACAAAAAAATGTGTTCTGTTATAATCTTATTATTTCATTCTGGTCGGGTAACCACAAGGTTGATACGGCTACTCGATGACATGTAAATCATCATAGTAAATCCAAATGCCATAAAGAACTAGAAAGCTGGCCATATACACTGCTGTTGACAAAGATTTTGTAAAAGTTTCCCTGGAATCGAATATACATATTGCAGTAATTTAAAAACAAAGAAATCCTAAGGAAAGCCTCTTAAACGAAGAAGAAAGTGCGATGTGTTTTCTACCATGCTGAAATGATTGGGCTCATCCATAATCAGTGTTAAATATTAAATTGTTTTATCTGGATTAGTGAACAATTTCATCTGTGAGAAACATATCATTGATTGAATATTTCAAGCAAACTATGTGTTTATAGGTGCCTAGATGTCGCAAAGAAGCCTGTCAAATTTTCGGTTTTCGATAACTATAGTCAATTTACTAATCAATCTAAAGCGTCGCAATAAATATCCTTAATAAACGAATAGAGGAAAGCATTGGCGAAATTTGAAGGATCATGCGAATGTCGCCCATACTTTCCTCCATTCGTTTATTAGGGAGTGAGTCCCTAATAAACGAATGGAGGAAAGTATGGGCGACATTCGCATGATCCTTCAAATTTCGCCAATGCTTTCCTCTATTCGTTTATTAAGGAGTGAATGGCAGTTACGTTAAGTTTTACCTGAATTAGTCTAATAACAGCCTTGATTTATATTGCTGCTGATCAAAACTAAGATTTCTATCCAATAAACAACACTTACGAACCCACCGTGTTCTCGCCAAATTCTATTGCAAATCGGCGAATACCAGTGACTAATCCATCATATGTTCACTAAGCGTGTGACCTTCGTTGGCCGGCATTCAACTTGTTCCAGACCCCCGGCCAAGAATTCAACAGGTTTTATAGCTTGAAGTGTGAAGCAGACCCTCCAGGCAACAGTGGTGATGCTCTTTGTGTCCGCCATGTGCATCAGATCTATATAAAGTACGCTAAATTCTGACTGTTACATCACACTTCAGCAGCAATCTTCCTTGTGTCAATTTCGAGTTTTAGAGCAAATTGAAAAATGAAAGTAAGTCAATTTATAACTCCTATACGCAAACTCTTGTCCTGATATATCTTTTTCTCGCAGCTTTTCGCATTTATCCTGATCACCCTGGCCCTAATCAGTCTGACCACCAGTTCACCAATCCTCCTTACATTAAAACTGAAGAAATGGGCCCGACCCGCGATTATCAAGGCATGGAACAAACATGTGGTACCGACGGTGCAGAACTTCGCCCATCAAGTCGTCGTGGGACCACCTGCAGTTGTTCCCGCCATCTAGACCCCTAGACTGCTATACGGAACGAACGAATCTGTAACAAAAAATAGTAATAAAGTGCAATTTGAAAGTGACCCGCATTCCTGTCGTTTGCTTTTACTGCGTGCGAAAGAAATGAACAATTAGACGAACTTGCTAGCAAATTGCTCGTTGCTGCGTGGTGGCCTGTATCGCGTCGCATCAGTCAGTCAGTCAATCAGAAGAGTCTGTTGGACGGAAAGGTACCTTCATTATGTGCTTGGTGGTCAAGATGATTTTATTGTCAATTTCGAAGCAATTTGAATTATGTAAATGCATTCGAGCTGTGAGCACTCGACCGTAAGTATCAGAGGAAACTAGATCACATTCCATCTCGTTGACGAGTTATATGGGAACTGTTTGGACACTCTTGGGGTGACCTGTTGGCTACGCTTACAGGTTTGGCTTACCACGGTTAAAAGTTGAAAACATATTTTAAATAATGCTAATGGGGTCGATTTCTAGAGACTGTGTACCTAAAAAGATACATTAATCGAGTTTTTGTCGTGACTAACGACTTACCTTTCAATATAGGGGCCCCTTTTCAAAATTTCGGAAGAAAAATGATGTAAGATTTTGAACGCTTATATCTTTTGTTGTACTGAATGGATTTAATCAATTTCTTCGGCATTTTGTCGAAAATATTTGTACCAATGTTGTATTAAATTTTGGAATATGTAGGACATTCATTATCAACGGAAACATAGTGTTTTGAATAATCTTTCGAAAACGACTCGGAAAAGTGAAAATTTTCAGCCCATCCCGCACACAGCCGTCAATATTGTGCAGCAACCGAACAATAAAATAATGAAAAGTTTATATATAGGTCCACTACATGTTTGTTCCTATGATTATTCGTATTGGGTTGCTTGACGAGAGCAGTTGGTGGGGGAAAGCCGGCATATTAGTTTTGGTTATGCCATTAGAAGCCGGACGGAAAGGAAAGGCCCATGCACGCCACGAGAACGAGCGAGAAAGCGATAGTAGTGAATATTAGCGAAAGCGTTACGTACAATTTGAACCTTAATAACTTTTCTTCTACTAAACGGATTGCCAATCTTGTTTCATAAATCGGAAGGAAAACGTTCAACGCTTGCTACCGATACGTTGTTTGCTATATAAAATTTGTTTAAATAGTTCAAAAACTACTTTAAATGAGAATCAACATTAATGATAAAACCTATAAATAGGGGTGTCGCAGCTTTTCTCAAAGCCAGACGTGTGTAAGACGCAGTGCATAACAGACGTGCGTGGTCGTGAGAAGCTGCATCGGACGACCAATCAAATTGGCTACCACCGGAGAGAGGAAAAACGGTGGTGGCGGTGAGAAGGCCAAAAAGCCAAAGGCTAAGAAACGCAGTCACTGAAAAGGCGGTAGTAACTGCCACTAAAAATGCTACCAAAACATCGAAGGCTGCAAAGCGTACTCATTCGGTGTGAGCTACGAAAGGGGAAAGATCGTATGGATGTACGCAGTAAAAACAATCGTCGGCAAGGTTTGAATTGTTTCAAAAGATTCCCGTCTTGTATCGACATAGTTATCTACAAACCGTCCTTATTAGGACGAATGCAAAATGGAAAAAGAATTTAATTAGAAAGTTTCTTTTATTAACCAGTATTAAGTTTGCGCTTGGTAATTCTGTACTTTTACCAGTGAATCATGAAAAAATGTTTTTCTAATCTACAAATCCGAAGGTTTTTGCAAATCCTTCCAAGAAAATCAGTGAATGTGGCAACTGCCACTAAGCGAAAGCTACACCAAAACGAATGATGAAAACATTTTCATTTATCGAACAAAAGGACGGCCTTCCATCTGCATTGTAAAGTCTATAAATAGGAACACCATGATGAAAACTGTGCTCATTCGGTGTGAGCTGCGAAAGGGGAAAGATGTATGTACGCAGTAAAAACAATCGTCGGCAAGGTTTGAATTGTTTTAAAAGATTCCCGTCTTGTATCAACATAGACAAACATAGAATTTAATTATAAAGTTTTATTAACTAGTATTAAGTTTGCGCTTGGTAATTCTGTACTTTTACCAGTGAATCATGAGAAAATGTTTTTCTAATCTACAAACTCGAAGGTTTTTGCAAATCCTTCCAAGAAAATCAGTGAATGTGGCAACTCTGCTACTAAGCGAAAGCTACACCAAAACGAATGATGAAAATATTTTCATTTATCGAACAAAAGGACGGCCTTCCATCTGCATTGTAAAGTCTATAAATAGGAACACCATGATGAAAACTGTGCTCATTCGGTGTGAGCTGCGAAAGGGGAAAGATGTATTTACGCAGTAAAACCAATCGTCGGCAAGGTTTGAATTGTTTTAAAAGATTCCCGTCTTGTATCAACATAGACAAACCGTCCTTATCAGGACGAAGGCAAAATGGAAAAAGAATTTAATTAGAAAGTTTCTTTTATTAACTAGTATTAAGTTTGCGCTTGGTAATTCTGTACTTTTACCTGTGAATCGTAAGAAAATGTTTTTCTAATCTACAAACCCGAAGGTTTTTGCAAATCCTTCCAAGAAAATCAGTGAATGTGGCAACTCTGCCACTAAGCGAAAGCTACACCAAAACGAATGATGAAAATATTTTCATTTATCGAACAAAAGGACGGCCTTCCATCTGCATTGTAAAGTCTATAAATAGGAACACCATGATGAAAACTGTGCTCATTCGGTGTGAGCTGCGAAAGGGGAAAGATGTATGTACGCAGTAAAAACAATCGTCGGTAAGGTTTTAATTGTTTTAAAAGATTCCCGTCTTGTATCAACATAGTTATCTACAAACCGTCCTTATTAGGACGAATGTAAAATGGAAAAAGAATTTAATTAGAAAGTTTCTTTTATTAACTAGTATTAAGTTTGCGCTTGGTAATTCTGTACTTTTACCAGTGAATCATAAGAAAATGTTTTTCTAATCTACAAACTCGAAGGTTTTTGCAAATCCTTCCAAGAAAATCAGTGAATGTCGCAACTCTGCCACTAAGCGAAAGCTACACCAAAACGAATGATGAAAAGATGGGTTGGTGATGTATATGACATAACAGGGGTGTCGTGACCACACTTCGAAGTTATTTCAAATCTTGCAAAGCATAAATTGACATAATTTCAATGATTGTTCCTTTATGAATGAAATGACAAATTTTCAGGTCAACGCGGCAATAACTTTGCAATTTATAGAACAATTTTATATTTTTAGTTATCATATATTAACTGTCATCTCTTCCAAACAACTTAACCCTCTGCTGCCAACCCCGTGGTTTTGCAGGGTTAAGGAGAATCATTGTAAAATGTCCAATACATGATTTTATGTTGTTACCTCCACTAAAACTACTTCAGAACACTCCCACCTGTCATACATGCACATTGTCTGCTTGTTGAAATCATTATATGAAATTATTGACCTGTATTCAATGCGGAGAACTCGGTAATAAAATTGTTTTGCTGAATATACCAACGAACGGGATCCCCAGGAAAATTTCGCTGAGCCCGGTGAATCGAACTTAATGCGTAAAATTTAGCCATTTGAAAGAGATACAAGCAGAATTTTAAGAATATGATCATCGCGGTTATGTCCCGGACATTACCCGCTCCTAGTTTTTTGCTAAGTGTGTTCATTTCTGTACGAAAAAGATTCCGATGGTTGTTTCGAGAGATTTTAACATTGATATTTCAAAGCAAGAAAATTGTTCATTTCATGAATGAATGTCTCAACCAGCTTAGAATCCAGCGCATCCCCTATCAACGCAGACGCCAACAATAAAGGTTCTTTTCAAAACCACCATAATTATTATAAAGAATAACTTGAAACATTCCCACATATTTCATTGAGTATCATTCGATTTGAATTACAAGTCAAACGAGTAGTCACGACACTCCGGTTATGTCCTAGACATTACCTACCCATCTTTTTATTACTTAAAATAGATTAACTAACTAAAAATATACCACGACAATTTCAGAACCCAATTCGAGTGTCTTTTGAAATATTATTTCTAAGAACTCCTTCTACAGCTTGGGGAAAATATTAATAATAACTTCATTGCTAGTATTTGCAATAACTTTTTTCCCTTTTTTCCTTTTTTTATTTCGACTATGTTAGTCACATTTTTTTTATTTCGACTATGTTAGTCACATTTTCTTTTTTACATTTTAACGACATTCAATTAGCTGGGATTACTGGGAAAGTTATGAAAATTAGAGCCATGGTACTCAAGTGAGAGCAAGGATGTGAAGTAAACAGATCGGAAAACTAGAAGTGGCAGGGTCATTAGAACAGGCCTAATATCGTACGGGCTTAATCTTTGTCTTCTGTTAATGAGGGTCGGTTGTCACGGTAAAGATAGACACGTCTACCTTTATCAGGACACATGTTAGTGAACTCGGGTGATTCGTAGTTATACTGCCTAAGCTCGACCCTCATTAACAGAAGACAAAGATTAAGCCCGTACGATATTAGGCCTGTTCTAATGACCCTGCCACTTCTAGTTTTCCGATCTGTTTACTTCAAATCCTTGCTCTCACTTGAGTACTATGGCTCTAATTTTCATAACTTTCCCTACCCAGTAATCTCTAGCTAATTGAATGTCGTTAATATATATAAAAAAATAAAAAAAATTGCAATAACATTATACTTTTGAGGAATATCAGTATATTACAATGTATTGCATATTTACATTAAAATTACAAAATAACTATTCTGATGAGCTGTACTCACGCCTTCGACCCTCTAGAATCTAGTTTGGTCATTTGATAAATTGGTGAATGGTATGTGATGTATCGAGGTTATTAATACGTCTGCTCATATCAATATCTGTTAAATTTGAGCACCACACTGAGAAAAAAACTTCAATTTTTCCGCACCATGTGGAGATGGACTGCTCACCTCTATTCGATATCACCGGAAAAAATCAGTACATTTGGAACATGTCACTGACCTTCGGAATACGGATACGGCAATTAGTTCATGATGATTCATGAATTAATATATTAATTAATTAATATTCATCTGTACAAATATTAAGCTTGACTCAGTACCACCAGACCAGGAGGAACACCACATGGAAAGGCTTTCTTCAATTATTAAATTAAAAGGTAATCTGAGGAAATGTCATCCCGATTCCGCACTGTCCAAACTATTCGCCATAACGATCACTTTGCAGAGAGGTAAACTTTGACCACAACTCTATCCTTTCACTTTTACTAGGCTGCCTGCATAAGCAAGTACCCTGTGGTTTGCATCCGATTTGCGCTGACTGACAAACCGCCGTCGGACGGATGGACAGCACTACGATGAAGTGTCCCCATCAACACCGTCATCATCTCGACGCGAGGAAGAGTGACATTGCACTTTAAGCAGGTAATAAAATTTGATGTTTTTTCCGCTCCGCATGCACTGGGAAACAGAAAACCAAAAAAAATGAGACAATTATTTGCTGCGCGAAAAGTTGTTCAACAATAAATTACCAACCGATACACTACTCAATCTGGGAAAATGTTGAAAGATGTTGTACCTAGCTTGTACCGATCTGAAGACCAGGCCTGCTGGGCCGTGTAATTAGCAGCTAAATCAAGTTGAACACCTTTGGGTACCCTTAGGCATATCTATACAAGTAGACAGCAAGTAATGTACGTGATATACATACGACCACTTTAAGAAGAAAAGCGGATGTGGAAAAGTTACGTGGTACATTGTTTGAAGCTTGAAAGTATACGGAGTGTTTTATACACCAATCGTGCGTAAAGATTTACGGATAATGCGCATGTTGGCGATAAACGACAGCTACCAAAAGCTAATGAAGGGATGACATACAAATTTTGACTCGTCTTTTGAAAGTAGTTGTAGAAACGTTTTGACGTAGGACTCTATTCGGTATGAGAGAGCTCTTTGCGAAGTCAACAAAATTGATATGTAACAAAATGTGGATTTAAACGTTTGTAATTCAGTCATTACACGAAAAATTTTCTAATTGTTTGCACATATCGTTCAGGTATAGCTTTGAGGGCCCAATTAATTTTTATTTTTTGATATAATGCGAAGCAAAATCATTTTGATTAATGCCAAGCCATACCACAATACAACGCATTATCCCATAAAAAGCAGCGCATCCCCAACCGATCTACGCCTCTCGGGCAACATTTTTCCCTTCCATGTTTCTGATTGACTGAAACACTTCGACGAATAACATCATCCTCGGTTTTGCTATTTATTCATCACATGACAGATTCTCTTGTGACGTTACAACGATTTGACGCACCTTCATTTTATAAAATTGCCTTAACTTTTTCAAATGAACTCCTACATCAAATATTGTTACAGATTCAGAATTTAGATAAAATTGTGTATAAAATTCGATCTATAAAACTTTAATGCACTGGAATTTGAGTCCATAATAAACGATTGTGCAGCGTAACGCGTCGCAAATTCGTACTGTAAATGAATTTCTCTTAAAGGTTAAAAGTCTGCTATATAGGACTTTTTATCAAGAACCAATTCTCCATGATTTAATTTCAAATCAATAATGAACATCTTGGCAAGATAAAAAATATGTATTTTTTATTAGTTTAGTTTAGCATCATTTTTATTTTTCATGCTGTTACAACGCTTCTTTCTCAGCAAAACGATATCTCATTATGTTGTAACATCTGAAAATCTACAGCTTCTCTATAACTCTGTAAATCATGCATAGCGCCATTTTTCTGCGTGAAATTTGAAATATTAATAACAGTTGCTACATTTAATGACAATTCACTTGAAGAAAAATAAGGGACAAACGAAAAATCACGATGCATTAAGGGGGTCCTCTTATATAAGTGTGGCAAAAAGTACCTATTGTTTAATATTTTTTTGAAGCAGTAAAATGACTTAGACATGTGCGATATTATGCAAAATGCTTATTAAGGGTTCATCTATAAAATTAAAAGTGTAAGGTGTCAAAAATGCCTGCTATCTCGAAACAAGATTTTTCGAATCTGCAGGCATTCTTCTTTTTGAACTATTCAACCAATCAACTTTGGGTTTTGCCCGCCTAAAAGAAGACAACATTCTCGGGCGCTGTAACCTACACAATCGCAATTTTTTAACGATTTTTTACAATCAGCAAAAGTGGAAAAATCATGCGAAAAAACGATACTTTATTTTCAAGTGGCCGTGATTTTGTTTATATATCGAATTTTTCACGTTTTTTAGGTTGGAGCGCCACTACGGGATGAAATCTTCACGATCGCCTTGGTTTGCTGCTTGTACACGACGAATTGAGACCTGTATCGAGCCCGCAGATGAAGTCGGTTTTCAGAACACCTTTTGCTGGAGCCACCATTTTGGACGCCATTTTTGACACCTTACACTAGAAAATTTTTAATTCATAGATGAAACCGTAACCCTTACATGCCCAACTTTTTTCTAGTGCATGTAGGTCTTCAAAACTATTTTTCCTTGAAAACGGTGGGGTCAAGAAACACGAAAAGCCTATTTTCATAAAGTTAGGTGCTTCCATGGCAGTGCTAGAAGCTGATCAATTTTTACCTTCTAATGCTCAATACAATTCTCATAGAATAATTACAATAGTCCAATTACATGGAAAACGTAGCCAACGACAGCCTACATTGATAAGTTTTATCATTTTTCAATAATATTGAACCATAATGAAGACATATGAAAAAATTATTTTCCGTCGTCAACGTAAACTGTCCCTGGCAGCACTGTTCCATCTGAATCCAATCAGACTAATTGCAATAACTTCAGTTCTAGAGCTGATCCTTGCAACTGTTAATACTGAAATGAAAGACAATAGACACATTTATTAGCCTTACTTGTTTTTGTGAGCACATCTCGCCTCAATCAAAAGTTATGGCTGTTTAAAAACATTGTTGTCCACAAACAACATGGGCATGAATGGGTTAATAAACATTTTGCGGAATAGCTTTTACTTCTTCAAAAAAATATCAAGCATTATTTAAGAGGACCCAATTATTTAAGAGGACCCCCTTAAAAGTTTAGATGGTTTTTGTATTATCAAACTAAAATTAACTGACACAATTATTTATTTGACAAGACTCAACACAGTAACGTATCGAAGCCGGTATATTAGGTTTTATCATACCTTTCACAAAAAAATCAAGCTTATCATTAGCGGCGAAGAGATGGAGATTTCATTGAATGTTTTAGAAATATTTTTGGTTCTATATGACATAAGTTATGCTTTGTTGATTTTGTTAGGAATATGGTTCCCGATTCGACTAATTTGAGTCACCTTGTACAATCATTTCTTGTTTTTCGTTGGTTTGTTTGTTTATTGGGGCTTTAACCTCCTTGTCATTCGCCCGGGACAATCATTTCTTAAAAGTTCTTCTTCCAGTGCATTCTAGTTTTGTAGCATGAATCTCATATGAAATTTTGTCTACTTCTTAATCTGTAACAAGCTAGATTGCATGGTTCATTTGAAAAAGTTATAGCATACGGATTGAACGCAGGCGCTAAGATCTTGGTCTGCTATATACAATAAGTGAGGATTTGTTATAAAACAAGTCAGGATAAGTGTGCCATTTCCAGATACACCCTAAATTATTTGTCGAAAGTGGACCTGAAAATGAATGTCAATGTAAGCACTAAATGGGCGCACATCTGAGACTTCAGAAAATGCCCGAAAAGGCCACGCTACGGTCCTGTCAGTCCCATACAACACAAAAATTTCAACTGCAAAGAATTCAAATTAAAAAATAACGAAAATTATTGCAAACTTTATCGCTTATCTTCTCCATTTCATAGAAACGAAAGTTGGATTGACGTGTGAGCATATTATAAAGTTGCCGTTGCCCAACATAGGGGAATCCAGTCCTGCACTAAGTTGAATCTCCAGTTGACATGTCACATCAGTTTTTTTGGTATTCCTGGAAACTCCTTGTTTGATATCAAATTTCTAAAACTAGAAGATGTTTGATCCGGTTTAGTGTCAGCGCTTCCTCGAGCTTTTGTTTGACAGCCTCTCAAGAGAAAAGTATTAGCCTTTACAAAGAATTCCATCTTCCTAAAGCTTTTAGGAGCAGTAAAAGATGTGCCCACTTGAGGATCGTCAGAGTTACACTCTTCCTGAATGCGCATAATGATTTGTCGTGCTTATAACGTCTTTGAACGGAACGCCTTAGATTCCTTGGGTGCTGTATGTACACGGGGCATGGTAATAGATCATGTAGACATAATTACTGCAACGCATAGCGCGCGGTACGATCCGCCAAACATGCAATCGAACCTTGTCGATGAAGACGTAATTAAATGCAAACCTGTCCCGCCAAAGGTAACCCGATACGATACACAATTTTAACCTGTACGACCTGAAGGTACACACAATTTTGACTAGTACGATTACCATTCAATATCTCCGCTCACTAAAGCAAGGTGTCCTTGAAGTAGCCAACCCCGTGCTTCAGTAGCTACACGCATGATAAACTCGAATCGTTGACCACTCCGTTGATCTCAGCTTTGTGAGCGGGAATGTAGAGTAGACGCGGTAGTCCTTCATGAAAAACTTGTTGCCAGCTGCGAATATCACAGTTCTGAGCTTATCTGGGCAGACTTTCGAGATATCTGTCACGGATTATCTTTGATCCGAAAGAATATTAGACATGGCTCGACTAAGTTCAATGTTTATGCTTTCGAAGTCTCTGATGACGAATCTTGCGCGATATCGATTTTACGAACAGCTAGTACTGATTACAAATTAGTACCTTCATCACACATCTTCAAAACATGGTACTAGATATCTCTTGGTTTTGCTTGTAATTCGAGAAATAATTATTTTCTTATGAATACTCAAGTACGCACTTCTGCCCCATGGTCATGGCAAGGGTGCGCAGTGACTAAATAGCCGATTTATTACCATCTGTAATTTAACCCATTCATGCCCATGTTGTTTGTGGACAACAACGTTTTCAAACAGTTATAACTTTTGATTAAGGCAAAATTTGCTCACAAAAACAAATAAGGCTAATAAATGTGACAATTGCCTTTCATTTGAGTATTAATAGTTTCAAGGACCAGCTCTAGAACTGAAGTTATTGCAATTAGTCTGATTGGATTCCGATGGAGCCGTGCTGCCAAGAACAGTTTACGTTGACGACGGAAAATGAATTTTTCATTAATCTTTGTTATGTTGCAATATTATTGAAAAATGATAAAACTTATCGATTTAGACTGTCTTTGGCTTCATTTTCCACGCAATTGGACTACATACACGAGAAAAAAAAAGTTCGGCATGAAAGGGTTAAACTAAGCATTTTAGGATCCATTCCCTCTTACTCTTTCTTCACAACAACAATGTAGCCACCCCTCTGCCTCGGTTGACGGCGTTCAGTTTTCCATTATGTTTGAAAAAACTTGGATATTTTATCTTTTAGACAATGTCGTTCATGATTAAATTGCCACTTCATTATTTGTCATAGTTGGGTGGATCATCGCAAAAATTCTTGCAAATATATTAATATTGGAAATATATCTTTATTTTCATACTCATATTTTTTGGTTTCTTTTTCAAATACTCTGAGCTTTCGTCACTCTATATTTTGCTTTGAAACCAGTTATGCTGATGCTTTTTTTCCCTGAACCGCGTATTTTAGTCTTCCTTTGACCGGTGAGCTAGCAGTTATTGAAGATGTTGGTCCCTTCCTTTATTCACGGAGGAATTGGTTAAATTTTTATGCAGTAAGCCTACTTAAACCTTTTTATTGAGGCGGATATACAATGCGCACTTTTGCCCCACCATCAGTTTTTTAAACTTATTTGATTTTCTCGAAAATTACGGAATGTTTTCCATCAAATCATGCATAAACCATATGTTGAAGATTTTTAGGGTACTATAGATTTACAGATCCTGATTTATTGAAACATCGAAGATCCCCAAAATTCAAAAAAATATATCAAAGCTGCGAAAAATGGTCCACCTTCCTTAATGTCAAGCCGCTATATATGCTAAATCCATACAGAATTGTCAGATTCTTGCATGCTTCAAAAATCCAGTGCGCACTTTTGCCCCACACGCACTTTTACCCCACTTTACTCTATATATTGGACTGCCCACAAAAATAATGTATTTTTGAAAACTTTGTACTCTGACGGGTTACAAAGTTTGTATGGGATTTTTTATTAATTTACATGGAGTAAACTCACAATCTCGCATTTCCACCACTAGGTGGCACTGTATGCATCAGATTATCTTTGCAAGTAAAACTAGGAAGGATAAATTAATTGTCTACAACTTTGTTGAAGTATGATCGTCGCGCAGTAACGCTCGAATCTTTCACTAATAAAACACCAGAATCATTACTGGCCATCTACAGTTGGCCATCGAAAGAAACGACAAGGATCAATTTGTCAAAACATTTTATACAAACTATGATGTTTTCTTGATTTCATGATAAATACAAAAAGTAGTACTGTATAGATATGGTCACACACCGCAAACCGATCGTGTAGCCAACATATGTCCAACAAATCGCCATCTATCGCATCACTGGCTGCTATTTGCAAGACACCGACCGCGTACATGTTGGGCTATGCTCGACGATACCGATGTTTGTAGCTTTTACGAATGGATGCGCTGTTTGCTACACATAAGAGGAAGTTGTGTGGGAGAAAACAAAACGAAGATTGTATACATTTCCGAAAAAAAACTATAAACTTTCTCCCATGTATGGGCGTGTTTGGTTTTCCGTCGTCGATTGTTCGGAAGCGAAAACCCATAATTTGTCCTGCAAAGTGCAATCGCCCCATGCGCTGCTTTCAACAGTTTCGTTTCCGACGCACTCAAGCGTACGCTACGCATCGAGCATTTTTCGGATGCAGGAGAAAATGTTTGCGTTTGGCGGGAGTTTCGTCACAATTGTTGCCGACCGGGTGCCCGCCGGGTGTCTGTTGACAGACGCTGTGTGTACCACTTTAGCCTCGTTGAGCATGATGTGAAAATGTGTCAAGCTACTTTGGCTTACCTTCCGGAAAGTATTTGCTCTAAGTGAATGCGAGTCGAGCCTTACCTGCGAAGAGAAATAGGAAAAAAATGCGAGTTAGTTGTGATATGGGCTCGAAAGGTCAATATTTGTTGGTACGGAAATCATGAAACCAATTTCTACTGAAAAATATGCCCTTTATTATTTCTAGACATCAGAGCTTATATACTAGATTCATTATTCCGATTTGTGTTCAGATCTACTAACACCACCATTAAAGTCAAATTATAGCTGTTCCCTTATAAACAAAGTATTGTTCTTATTTTCACCTTACGCATACTACAATGAGTTGATAGTTTAACAGCACACTCTATCACAATGTTCGAAATGCTTAGCATCGATTCAGCAACAATTTCATCGTCTAATTGCTAACAGATGAAGTTAATTACTTAATCGATTCGACACTATTGCTGTTATTAGCAATTAAAATACTACCATTCCAATTTGACCGAAACTCAACGAGGTAGAAATTAATCTGGTTACTTTCGTACTAATTTTACGCAACTGTAATTACTGATGCATGCACTTGTGCAACCGATTCAACTTTTATCACAAATGATTATTGCACTTATATGGAAACGATTTTTTAATTCGATAATGACCGCACTAATTGGGCAATTGTTTAAGATTATGGGCAATCAACATTTGGGGTGATTTACCTGCAGCTCGTCATTAAGATATGCGATTTGTTAGTGCTCATAAATACATAAAACTTTATGTTTAACTCGTAATCAAACGAAAATCTGATAACAGATGTTCGCGGTGGAAAGTGTCGGAGAGAAACACTGCTAGTAGAGTGTGTCTTTGCTGTAGTACGAGTGTACAATTGTCTCATTTACTTCATTTGCAGGACCGCACAATCCAAATGTTGTTCCGTATTCAATTTGCTTGACTCGTGCTAATCAGATGCAACATGCTGCTTTCGGCTGACTGCGACGATCCAACAAGATGCATTTAATAGCAAGGTTTTCAAGTTATCGTTGTCTAAAAGAATTAGGGATCTACTGGGTACTTAACTGACACTATCTAATGCTGCATCCGAGAGAAGCGCACGAAATTTACCATATATTTAGTGACAGATGAGAATTACAGTAAAGCCAACTTTAGAATTCGTTTCTAACTTTTGACTACACAGTTAAGGAATTTTTCCATATTAGTGCATAATGTAAAACTAATTTAGAGTGCTTTAGTCGGAATCGACTAAAACGACCGAACATGAAAAGAAACGATAATAAAATGTCAATATACGACTATAAGTAGGTCTCATTCGCAAAGCCGCAGCGGTCTTCTGGCGCCCTTGGCGGAGTCTCAGTTTTGCGCCCCTTTGGTGATTATTTTGGCTTTCTTTTTCAGTTCGACGTTTCATGGATTTCAAAAACATTTGGCAAACAAAAATCAAATAAAAACTGCATTTTCAAACTCCAGTCCCATCTCAATTAAAAAAAAAATCCTTGTATCATAAAGGCATTTTTTCAACATGACACCAGATCTCGACGCTTCATGACATTTTTTTCGATTGCACTCAAATTTAGCTTGAGGAATTTTTTTCCGAGGTGCCATATTTTTGAGATGTGTCCGGTTTGAAAATTCAGAAAGACCATAAATATTGACACTCTACGGTATATACTGAGGGGAAGAGCGGGGCGGGCATAGCGTAGTTGTTAAATCGATTGCTTTGTGAGCAGCTCAACTGGGTTCAAGTCCCAACCCCGCACATAGGGTTAGAGATTTTTCTTAAGAGATTTCCTGTATTATCAAAATAAAAAAAAATATACTGAAGAGACAATTTCAGGAGCTTTGAACTGGTTGGTGCTTATCATTAGATTTGAATTACCATGTCAAGGGCCGTGACGTCATTCCGGTTATATTCCAGCAGCACCCACCCATCTTTTTGCACAAGCAAGTGAACCAAAGATGTTTTTATGTTCTATTGCTGATTATGTTTTTCACATATTCTTCGTTCCAGTTTCTAAAAAAAAGTTGCATCCAGTCATGTATCGAATGAAGATAGATGACCAAATCAATCCTTTATTCAGGCTTGTCTTTCAAATTATATCCCCCATGACTTCTGTCTCTTCCTTCATAGTCTACAGTTTTCATTTTGCATCTGGCTCTAGGCCCATAAATGAAACATAAATGAACTCTCCTGAAATGACCCAAATGATTCTAAAATGGATGCCGAACAAGATTCGTCATCAAAGACTTCAAGTTTCCATTTAAAATCAAACACTTTGAACTGGGTTCGACCGTATCCGATCTTCTTTTAGATCAAATCCGATAGTCCGCTAGGTTTTCTAAAATTCCATAAGACGTAGAAATATTCAGATAGGTGTCTGATATCTTGAAAGTTCGCTTAGATTACTTCAGAATTGTGATATTTTATCTAAAGTAAACTCATGACATTGCTGGCGACAAAGACTTTTATGAAGAACTAACGCGTTTACATACCAGCTCACAAAGTTGAGATCGATGGTGTAGTTATAGATTCGAACTTGGCATGCGTGGATCTACTGAAGACGGTATTGGCTGTTTTAAAGACCTCTTGCTCCCGTGAGCGAAGATTTTAAATGGCAATTGCACTGGGCAGAGCAAAATGGTGTGTTCCTTAAAACTAGTACCGGGTGACTTTCTGCGAGACTGCTTTGGCTCTTCTTCGACAAGGATGCTCTGCATGATCGGTTGTCGGTCTGTGCCGCGTGTTAAGCATGCAGTCTTCCACTAATTATATGCAACTCAACTTCAATTATTCTATACAGCAGACCAGGATTTTAGCGCCCCCCTAAGTTTGGCGGTGAAATAGATGATCAATTCTGAAAAAAAAACTGTATTCAAACCTGTGATATTCAAATGAATATATCTTTTCAGTTAAGATTCCGATCGGAGTCGATCTGGTTTCATTTGAAAGGTTATTAGTTGGACTTATACATTCCATTCGATTTAGTCGATACAAGCCTTTCTTCTCGCTTAGACACGAAGTACAAATAATAAATCGTGCATTAAATTAAAATAACAATGTTCAAAGTGGCTGAACTTTTTTTGAAACAGTTCGGAAAGAACGCTTGTAGATGATGACACTTGAAAATTAGTGCACTTTCCAAAAATGAATGCCTTTCTGCCCCGAGGTATGAAAAATGATGATTTTTCATAATATGTATGAAGGATGCTAGTGTTTGATTACCCTGGGTTCGAAATATAATTCATAAATGTCTCTCAGCATTATCATCGATTGAACAAATGTGTATTCTGATAAAAATCCACTACACCATTTTTTTTTTTTCTGAAAATGAGTTTTCAGATATAGTGTATTTTATATAAGTAAATGTTGAATTTTCGAACCACCATATGTGCCAAAATTTTGAGGCTGAAGCAAAATATAAAAAATAACATCAAATATGAATTCAGCGCCACAAAATTACCCTAATGTGAAGTTTCCCTCAAATTCGGGCCACTTTTGAGGATTTGTCCGACTTTTGTACGGAAAATGATCACTGTAGATCGATACCGGTGATAGGACGGATTAAACGAGAATTATTTATACAACAAAGTGAGAAATTCGGAGTTTTGACGACTTCGACAAGGCAGATTTTTCCAATTCGGAAGTATTGATCGACAAAATGTTTCAAACGTTTTCTACTACTATTGAGCCTTATAGAAAGGGCACATATTTCAGTCTTTGGGCTGAGCGATTAGATTTTTTCTTTATCGCTAACAAAATCGCGTAAGAGAATCGCAAAGCGCACGTCATAACGCTGAGCGGCCTTGGCGGAGTCTCAGTTTTGCGCCCCTTTGGCGTTTACTTTGGCTTTCTTTTTCAGCTCGAATTTCGAACAATAATTTAGTGTGTACTTGGAAATGGCGCACATCGTTGCTGTCTTATGACAAACGACATTTAGCACTTTTCGAGAAAAACGATTTTTAAAATTTCTGATTGAATATCTTGAAATTTATAAATGTTAGAAGCCTTTCGGATAAGGCAATCGATGCTTATATCTTTTCTGTAGATTAGCATGCAGCCAAACATCGAGTAAAGATAGACGACCACATTTTCGTTCTATTATCCCCTGATTCGTCTTTAAATTTCTTGTTACGCCCGTAATTTCTGTCTCACCATTCGTATTCTTTCAGTTTTGACTTTACGCTGGGCTCTAGGCCCGCGTAAAAATGAATTCTCTTGAAAAAGACCCAGTGAGCGAAATGGATGTAGAGCAAGATTCCTTATCGATTAGAGTCCAATTCTCATTCAAAAAATCATACGCATTGAACTCGGTTCCGCAATATTCGATCTTCTTTCGGATCAGAAATAAGTACTCTAAAGCTTCCGAAAGAAATATTCAGACGCAGCAGATATCTCAAATGTTTAACCAGATAAACTCAGAATGGTGGTGATGTCTAGAACAAGAAAACGATGTTAGATACTGACGACAAGTCTTTTATGAAGAACTACCGTGTCTACATGTCCGCTCACATAGTTGTGATCGACTGTGTGGTTGCCGATTCGATCTGATCATGCGTGAGGTGAATAGGGTTGTCTGTTTCATGAACTCCTTTCTCCAGTGAGTGAAGATTTTTAAAGATAGTAAAGGATGGGGCAAAATTGTGTGTCCCTTCAAACATAGGAGACCTTTAGCGCGATTATCTAGCCTAATTAAATGTTCGTCTGCGTGTTCGTACTGCGCGTCATGTTCAGCACTAAATAGAAAAAAAACCCTGTGGGGACATCTGTTACTGCTCCTATTAAACTGCAGAAAAATGAAATTTCATTTTTTTCTTGAAAGGTCAACGAATGTCACAGCTCGAACAAACCCGGACATAAAGCTGGAGAAAACAACTCCTGGTCTTGGAAATTTGACAGCTTACGTCGTTTCCATGAACAACAAAAATCCAAAGAGGCTCAAAATTTCAACCGGAGATACATCTTAGTGCAGGGCTGATTGGGCCAAGGTTAGTTACCGGGAACTTTATAATTTTGGGGAACATCTTCTGGCGCTGAGGAATCTTCAATTCATGAAGTTTTCTTCACAATGATAAAAGATCTTTTTTCACGATATTTTCTACAGCATTAAGGTTCAACTGAGAAAGCTTAGAAAAGCGGCCATCTTTCAAAAACGAAAAAAGCAGTTTTTTTCTCACACCGTTCAAAAAATCTTCATGAAAATCAATCAGCTATATTCTACCAATTACCCGAATATATTGATTCATTATCATGAAGATTTTTCCAACGGTGTGAGAAAAAACTGCTTTTTTCGTTTTCCAAGATGGCCGCTTATTGAGGCATTCTCAAGTGAACCTTAAGGAGGTGACCAACTTTCGAAAAATAATTCATGATTTATCCTTACTTATTTAATAAAGAAGATCAAGTTTCAGCGCCCCTCTAAAATTGGCGCCCTTGGTGGGGCCAACCGCACGCTACGGCTCTGGCGGCCCGTTCATGAATGCTGAATTGAAACTTCTGTTTCCTACTAGCAGCTTAACAGAGGTTCCTTTAGCGACAATGGTATAAAAATTGAGGACGAGAATTGACAAGACAGCCTCCGAGGTTTGTCAAAGAATTTCATTCAATCAACAAGTTCGAAATGTGAATGAGTCGTTAAAAGATTTTCTGTTGACTCTAAAACCAGAAGCCGAATTCTGTGCGTACGGCGGGTTTAAAGTTTAGGCGATACATGACCGTTCTTTTAGCAGAGTTGAGGGACGTTCCCCTGAAGTAAAAAAATTGCAGTGAAGCTGACCAAACATTAGAGGCAGCAGAAAAAATCAAAAGAACTTGGGAAGCGGCGAGAAGTAACGTCCAGGAGGGACTGACTGCGAAAGCAGTGCCCTTGCGCAGGTTGAGGATAAAAAATAAAAATGGAGGTTGACTGTGGTCCATCCGTTTCGGTTATGAGTAAAACACAGCATTTCTCTCTTTTTGAACATCCTTTGCAAAAACCCAAAAAACAACTTGTAGTAGCAAATGGCGCAAAACTGATTATTGAAGAAGCTAAAGCTATAGTTGACTTTAGAGAAAAACGAAATATTTTAAAACTGCGAAAACCATTTTATTCCTCTCTTTGGTAGGCTATAGTTAGATCGTTTTATTCCGGGATGGAGAATTTTTTTCTCAAATTTTTCGGCGATCAATAATGTAGCTGATATAAGCACTTGTTCAGTGTTGCCAGGAATTAAAGAAAAAATTGGTCATTTATTTAAAAAAAAAAATTTCTTCACAAATTCTTGGTTTTCCCTATCGCTTAAGGGATAAAATTTTATTGTATTTCGACAAGCTGGATCGGGAGAAAGTAATTATTCCTATTCAAACTAGTGAATGGGCACCGCCAGTGCATGTAGTAGCAAAGAAAAATAACGATATCAGACTTGAAATAGATTGCAAAGTTTCTATCAATAAAGTAATCATTCCAAATATTTATCCACTTCCAACAGCCCAAGATCTTTTTGGTGGTTGTAAAGTTTTTTGCGCATTAGATTTAGAAGGCGCTTTTATCCAGTTGTCACTTTGAGAAAATTCATGGAAGATTATGGTCATAAATACAATTAAGAGTTCATTCTCTTATAATGGCCTGCCACATGGAGCTTCCTCCAGTGCGTCTATTTTCCAGCAAGTTTTGGATTAAGTATTAAAGGATTTAGATTTTGTTTATTGCTACTTAGACAATTTACAAATTGCTGGTACTGGATTTCGCCCGCCAATGGCAACTAAAGGTCAGATAATCATGAATAGCTCAGCCTATTTTTGGGACTTGTTTCAGTGACAACTGACACTTAACCGTTTTTCAATAAAGAATGTATGTTCTAAGGGATTTGAAAGCATTTAGAAGTTTAAACATTTAAAAATAAAAAAAGGAGAAATGAAAATTTAAATTTGGAAATACAAGAATTCAAATATTTGAAGCATTTAAAAGCGCCATCTAGACACCAAACTCAAACAGTTCTCACATTGTATGTGAACGTCTAAAGCAGCTAACCGGTCCTGAGTGATGTCTCGGTTAGCCAAGCACAGAAGTTCTGGTTTGCTGATGAATAAGCGGAAGCTAACTCATCTATTTCGGATTCAGAGCCAAACGCCTAGAATTATGCAACATTTTTTAAATCCCTGAAGAGGAAAACACGAACACGAATCATTCAAACCCAACTTTTATAAGTGGGCAAATTGGTTCATCCCTCTATTTTCATCAGTGAGTTTAAAAAAATTTGAAGATCCAAAAATTTTAGATTAAGAATTTGAAAATTAAAAAACTAAAACGTTTTCGTTAGAATTTTTAAAATTTAAATTTTTAAAAATATATGGCGTCAAAAAAAATAATTTCGATGATATAAAAATTTAGATTGAAAAATGTGAATTTTTTATTCAAGAAAAAAAAATTTAATTTTAAAATTAAATAATTAAAAAGTTTAAATTTCAACAATTAAAAATTAAAACTGGAAGAATTAAAAATTTAAAATTCAAGAATTTTAAATTAGGGAAAATAAAAATATGAAAATTTCAAATTATTTTATATTAAGAGCTAAGAAATTCAGAAAATTTTAAAATCTAATGAAAATAAAAATTTGAATATTCTTTCATTTAAAAATATGAAAATTTAAGAGTTATTAAAAAAAAATAATTTTACAAATTATTTAATCCTGTATTTTAAAACGTTTGATGCTTTGAAATTCGAAAACACAAATTTACATAGATATTAGCATATAAATTACTAGAAATGCCTCGACACCGTAAAAGTAGTGCCTTTCTCGTTAAACTGAATGGTTCTTGGAATTTCGTATTGCACCGAAATAAAGAAACAATGAATATTAAAATTTCACATTCCGTTTGATTTAATTTAACAAAAATAACCCTTTCGCGAATTGGCTGCCCGATGCTGAAGTAGCATTTTTCTACTTATTTAGTATTTCTGAATTAATTCAACAAAAGACAGTCACTCAGAGCACTAAACACATAATGACACTTCTAAGAGTTACATCGATCACATTATTTATCAAGGTAAATCCAGATTTGTGTAACTTATTTCCCCATCCCACAAAAATTAGAGGCCCGTGCCGTGGCAAACCGGGATATATGTAGAGGTTTACACAGTCTCCATGACACTTTATTACACTAACATTTAATTCTCTTCCCGATGACATAACGAACGTAGTCGGGGTTATTGATAATTCAAAGTATGTAACACTTATTTATTTATTTATTTATTTACAGTCAATATCAACAGACACTTCGAGATCTTTGACACAATTCGCTCTGTTAATCGTAGATTGCTATTCAGTATTCTAACCGAATTGGCGCTTTATCGTGACTAATAGGGGGATCCTTTTAAAAATTTCGGAAAAAAGTTATATTAGACGGTTTTAAAAAAGTGAAAATTTACAGCCCATCTTTGTCAGAGCCATCAATATAGTGTAACAAAACGAACAATAAAATTACGAAAAGTTTTAAATATAAATTTACTACAAATTTGTTTCTATTATCATTCATATTTAGCTATTTGAAGCGAACAGAGCATCTCCTTAAAGAACTGTACATTACCGGATGGTGGGGTAAAGGAGACATACTCGTTTTGTGTATGCTAGTATTAGTAGCCGAACGGAATGGAAAGGCACACGGAACGAAAACGAGTGAGAGAGCGATAGTAGTGCGCATTCGTGCGACTATCCAAAAATAGAGGTCGGTCGGTTTTACTCATCATTCGTTTAACCGTCGTTGTACTACCAGCACCAGTAGTAGCGGAGCAACATTTTTCGCAAAATGGCTCGTAACAATCAGTCCGACCACACTCCACCGGAGGAAAAGCTTCCCGCAAGCGTTGGCAACGACAACCGTCCGGAAAAGTGCCTCAGCCACTGCACGGTGGATCCACTCCATACAAAAACTGGACAAAACCTCAAAAGTAGTTTAAAATGTCTGAAAATATCATATAAGGGTAATTTTGGTGCGCTGAACTCGATTTTGAACAAATTAGGAGGCTAAAATGAAAATTAGACAGCCGGGGGTGGTTCTAAAAGTTTTTTTAAATTTCGCAAATGTGAATTTTATTAACTTCTCACAACAGATACTTTGTAAGTGAACAGAAACATTTTTATTTCCTAGGGTAGCCCTTAGTAACGAGTTAGCTAGGGTGGTTCCAATTTATCGAAATCTGGTGAAGAAAAATGATGTAATTTTATACATTTGTTTGTAGATCTTCAGTCCAATCTGAAAACCATCGTAAAAAAAATCATCCCTTCATAGCTCTTTAAGAGATAATCCTGTACTAATTTATGAACGTTTGCGTTTAGAATAGTTTTGAAAGATACCATATCTTAAGGTGTTTAAAAGAATGCCTTAATTTTGTTTTATTGGTTTATTTATTTATAGTTATCGCCAAAGCTATTAAAAGATGACAGGTTTATTTGATTTTAATGGAGATCTCAAATCGTGCCCTATCATGCTCTATTCACAGTTTCTCATACGATGCATACTGCAGCTAAGCCGCTCAATACTTTTCCATTGTTTTCAATTCCAATGATGATATGAATATCTCTCCTTGTGGGTACTGACTTGGTTTTTTGTACGAAAACAACCTGAGCATACCTTGTACTGTATGTGTATGCTTTGAAATAGAGGCGTGAGCGTTTTTGCATGAAACTCTCATCAATTTGGAAGTAAAATTTTTGAAGGAGATTTTGAATTTGATTGTTGATTGTGATAGATTCAATAGGGAGTTTGCACTTGAAAATAAATGTTGCATTACTAGCCGATAACTAAAAATCGGGTAAAAAAGAACACATCCCACACTCACGTGTTTACCTTAAATCGGTCACCAGTAAAGCTATCAACCGATACCTACTAAAGAAATAGTATTCATGGAAAGATATGATGATAGTTGCAGTCAGTTTGCCTCGTTGGCTTGTATTTATTTGAATTTTTCTATACTGCAGATAACTGTGAAAATGTAGAAACACGAGTCATAGTTGCAAGACGGTTAATGCGTATTTATATTTGTATCAAGAAAATCGCCCCAAACCCTGAATTTACAAGCAGCGTTCAGAAAAAGAAATCCGCCGGTGAATAATAATGCAAAACTTTATGAAATCAAAAATACCATGCGTCTCCATGAAAAAACTAATTTTACAGATGTCCTAATATCAACCTTCAGCGCAAAATGGCACTATGATTTTTGAAAACTAGATAAAATTCTACGTCAGTTGTACTAGATGTGATCCTTCGCTTTTACCGATAAAGAGATGACACTCTGAATGTAAATAAGTCCGCGTTAAACAACATAGTTATATTGATTTTATTGGTAACTTTTGAAATACTCATTATTTCTCAAATCGAAATACACAATTGAATTCCTGATATGATTTTCTATTAGAAACGCCTATATGTGTTGTTAAATTATCATTGTAGTACTTATTAAAGCGAGATGAATTAGAATTAACAAAAACTTTTTGTCACTCAAATTCTTGCAGATTTTGAAGACCTTGTACGGTTAAAAAAATGTAGCACTTATATTATTCAATCGATTAACTCAAAAATTTGGCGAATACAGCTTTGGGTAATGTACATTTAGAAAAAAAAAACCTGTTTTAATCCACCTAGCGCTTTCTCATTTCTCTAAACTATGGCACGGAGGCTTTTTATGTTCAACATAATTGTGGAAATGTCCATTACATTCTTAGTACACTTTGCACTTATACACAATGGCTTGCCAGCCACGAACTTGATGAGCTACGCATCGACGGTGAAACACTTGAAACAAAATAATATCGTACTTCATTAGCCTAATCAACATTAGATCAATGTTATCTGCTTGCTAACTCAGTTTGTCATGCGGGGGTGGGTGTGTAAGGAGGGCGAAAGTCCCATGAACGAACGACTCCCCAGCTTAATTTGGTATGCTTTGTGATATAGTGGTGGTTTAAAGATGATGGGGTTGAAAGGGAGGGGTATGAGGGCTGGATGAGGTGATGGTCTGAGGGGTGATTTAAGAAGATTTTTTAGGGAAGGGAGAGAACAGTAGAGGGGGGGGGGTGTAACCCCTCTCCTTAAACTATCAACTACGCCCCTGTTAAAATCCAGAAACCTTATGCGAGTCAAAAAAAAAATTTGGCCGGGATTAGGTTGACGTTTTTCAGAGTGATTGTATAACCTTTCTATATGAGAAACGCAAAAAAGTGCCAAAATCCAAAAAAGTGAATCGTCGTCTAATTTTTTTTCGAGTTTGCATCAAATCTCGACGTTTCATGCTCCTTGAAGACATTTAGCATCAAAAATAAAAATTCTATTTTTAATTTTTCCTATAGTTTATATGAGAAATTTCTGTGTGGCCGCACTCTTAAGCCCGTAATTCCGGAACAAGAATTCCGATCGATCCAAAATTCAATAGCAGCCGATGGGAAGCACCTTTCATTTGAGACTAAGTTTGGGCAAATCGGTCCAGCCATCTCTGAGAAAAATGAGTGACATTATTTGACACATACGCACATACATACACACACATACAGACTTTTTCCGATCTCGACGAACTGAGTCGATATGGCACTTGGCCATCCAGGCCGGGATTGGGTTGCCGTTTTTCAGAGTGATTGCATAACCTTTCTATATGAGAAAGGCTAAAAATATAAAAGGTGTGAAAATCGACAATAAATTTTGGAGGTTTTGACCGGCCCGGCCACACTGTTCACTGGTGACGTTGAGAAACCCCATCGACTGTCGACCTGCCAACAATTCTCCGTATTTAAACGTCAACGAAGCAACTAATTCGCAGGCTGCTCTTCTAGCGTCTGGTTCGTGAGATTGCGCAAGGCTTCAAAATCGATCTACACTTACAGAGCTCAGAGGTACTGGCACCCAAGAAGACCGAAAAACACTAAAATCGCGATTTTCGTGAACCCACTCGTCAAACAATTCCGAAAATACGCATATTGAGTGAGCTATAGCGAATTCCGTTAAACCGAAAGTCTCTGTCCTAGCTTTCAAAATGGCGTAAACCATCGATCTCCGACATCCAGTAGCTATGACGATTGCCAAAATATACCCATACTGTTGAGATGCGGGCCACAAGAAGCTTTCAATACCCGTCTCTTCCATTTTGCCAAAAATCTTCAAAATCTTTTGCTTTCAATAGAAGTTTGAACATTTTTGCCAAACCCGCGTAAATTGATATAGGCGCGCAAAAAAATTCTAAATATTTAAAAAGTTCTTTTGCATTCAAGCGGACTTAGAAAACTTTTCAGCAAAGACCGTTTTAATTAGAAAATCCACATTAAAAAACTGCGTTGATTGCAAAACCCGCGCAAAAAAAAATTTATAATAGCGTGGAAAAAACATGTTAAAAAACCTGAGTGTATAGTGCATAACGCCGAAAATAATTGTTTGTATGGGGCTTTATAACTATAACGCCCCATGTATGTATGCAGAATCTATAACAAAAAGTAGATAGATATTCGACCCCATTACTTATTACATTTCAGGGATCATAAACTCAGATGCAAGTTGTACAACCAAAGCTAAAAACTATAATTTGCACAAAGTATTTTTTTTATGCTGCACTAGCCGAGTTTGTAAGTCGAAGCTAGTCTAATGTGATTTGGTCGCATAATCAAGGCCAAGGAATCGAAGCGGTTCGAGGCCTCTAGATGAGGAGAGTTGGCGGCCCCTTGCAAGCAAACCTGTGAACCACTAGTTTGCTCGGCGTACTCAAACCACCTTTCATTTATTCAGCCTTTCATAATTTTGTCCATTCGACCTTTTGTCATTCGCCTGTTGTCTTTTCCACCCTTTTGTCTTTTCGACCTTTTGTCTTTTCGATAATGGCCTAGCTGTTTTTTTCTCACTAGTGAGTTAAAAAACCTTGCATTTAAAAATCCAAAAATTTAAAAATTTTAGATTGAAACTTGAGAAATTGAAAAACCTAATATTATTTTTAAATTTGAATGAAACAATATATATTGAAATCGTTCACATTTTGATTCAGTTAAACATAAATTACATTTCCGACAATCCGGAGAGGATATTGCAGTTCTCTACATATTGAGTATTTCTGAATTAATTCAGGAAACAATAAATTCCTCATGAATTCTCGTCAGCCAGCTACCCAGAGCTCTAAACACAAAATAACATTTTTGAGAGTTACATTATTCGTATCAGTTATCAAAGTGAATCCGGATTTATGTAACCATTTTTCACATCCGACTAACAAAAACACCTTCCCGTGGCAAACGTGGAGATGCAGAGGTATACACACTCTCCACAACGTTTATTACACTAACATTTTCTTCCTTTCCCAATAACTGTAAGGACGTGACAGCTGCCGATATCGACATTTTAAAGTATTTAACTCTCGAAACGGGTACATTCAAGATGGATAGCCACCTTCCATTCGTTCAATTTGTGGGCAATTTGGCTTGTTCTGTTAAATCACGCAGTAGGAACAACTGTCCTTATGCTCAAAATGACGAGTTACAATCTACTCAATTAATATGATTTTGGAAGAATAGGTTTTAGCTTTCATTTTCCACCAATGCAAAGTATGGTCTAGAATACATGTGAATGAAAGCATTTCGATTTTAAATCAGTATGCTTTTACCATAATTGCAAACTGCTTGCCAAATGTTGTGATTTTTGGCACAAAAACTCAAAATTTTAAACTAAAGTATGTAACAATAAAGTCATTGGTGTTCGCTGAAGACTATATAGATCGTTGAACAGGGAGATTTATCGTTGTCGCATTTGTTATTTCGAAAGGTTAAAAATAACACAGTCTATTAACACCATCCGCTATGAACTGAAAATACTTCAGCTTATCATAATCACATAAAACCACGCATTTAAAGTGACAGTAATTTGGGCACACCGATTCATTGGCAGTGTGTGGAACGAACCTTGAAAGTCACACTCCATATATTTAATCGCACCTTCGACTTGAGCGAGCGAAACCGATGCAGCCAACAATTAACCACGCATTTGTCGCCAACCAAAGTCCTAGCTGGAGTCTATTAAAAATGGTGCGATGCGCGATATGGTTGGTCACAGCCATTCCTCAACGCACGCTGGCTGGTCAGTTCAATGGCGGTTAATAGCGTTAGCCAAATTCGATTGTGGCCTGATTGTTTCGGGTTTGGAACGGCCTCACAGTTAATTCATTACCGCAAGCAGTACTGCTAGAGCGAAGAAATAATTGCGCGATATTTTTGGCTGAAATCAGCATCTATAACGCGACGACGGCACTGGACTGCATTTTAGAGCATAGACGGCAAAAACACATACACACCCACACATCGGAAGGGACCGTTTTGTTACTCAGTCGAGCGAATCCAGACGAGTGTATAAACGTTGAGGCGTTTGCGGACATAAATTTTGCTCGGAATTCTGCTTAGGAATGTCGAACGAGTTTTTTTTCGTTTGAGTGCTACGATGAAATATAAGACTTTTGATAAATCAATTACGGAGCATGGATCAATAAATCTGTCCCTGTAGTATTTCTGTTGAGCCAAAATCAGTGAATAATTTGAAATTCAAAAATACCAACCAGACATAATAATTAATTGGGCAGAATGTATAGAGGAAGATGTGGTAAAATGCGCCCGGGGCAAAATACTCCAGCAGGGATAAAATACCCTCATCTTTTAACTCGCTGACTTTTTAATCGAAAACAGAAAAATCATTCTAAAAACCCAATAATTGCATAACCTAAAACGATTTAATGGCACACTTTTGTGAAATCCTGACGGTAAACAAATTACCTGCTTGTTTACCGAGCATTCTGTCCCGTTGTTGCGGGACATTCGGCCCCTTTGGTGCAGTGCATTCGACCCACGCACATATGCGTTTTCCCAAGTCTATTCTTCTAATTAAATTTTCCTAATTATTGTTCTATAGCTAAGTTAAGGTCATATTTCCTTAACTAGGTAACGAAACACACATCTATCGACCAACACAGTTTCATGTAGGGTTCGTCGCGGTTGCGATAATTACCGCAACCGCGCGGTATTTACCGCACCCGCACCGCAAAAACTGCGGTGCGGTGAGACTCTTTTTCCCGCGGATGCGGTGCGAGAAATGAGCTTTTACCGCGCGGTATTACCGCAACCGCACTTCAAAAAATAATTGATGAAGTCTGCAGTCTGCATTAAAAAGTGAATTAAAACTATAACTTTTGGCATTTGTGAAGGACGCAACTAGATTTATTTTCTGAACGAATGCTTAGCAATGTCATTATTAGAAACATCTCTCTGTCAGAACGTTCGAGTTTTTTATTACTCTAAAATAGAGAAACATGATAAACCTCTAATTGCTCTAATTTCCATAGACTTGACAATGACTTAAAAGGAAATCCGAATATAATCTGTATTCGAGCTATCGCTACTTGATTTTCTACATTTTAGTCAAATATGATAAAACATACTGTTACTAAGAAATAAAATCTATAAGATGTGTCCAATGTAATTTGGCACCATTATTTTACTACATATTTTGAAAACTATTTATTTTATACTTCAAAGAAAAAAACTACAAACGAACATTTTCAAATACATAAAACGCAAAATCCAATCATTGAAAAACAATTGAATTTTATTGTTAAATCCAATTACAAAATGCATCATTTCTCCTGATTCCTCTTGGCAATCGTGGAATTATGAATCGGTACTATGGCTTAAAAACAATCCAAAGAATGTAATTATCATCATCATACCAAACGAATTTGGAAGAATTTTTTTTTCTCGCGCGTCCATTGTTCGTCCAACTGGGAATATTTTCTACCAAATTAACAAATAATATTTTTCAGTTAGGAGTATTTTGTAACTTTTTGAAAGTAAAGCTTTCGAAGCTAGGCATTGCGATTTTTTTGTCTTCCTCAAGGTCTTCCTTCATATTGTGACAAGTGTCAAAGTTAGCCCAGATGCCAAATTTTGCATAGTTTGGACAGTTTTTGCGATAATTGAAAATTTATCTCAAAACTTTGACGTAGGGGTTAGGTATTTTTACATAGAATCTGTATACAAAGTTTGAAAGAAATCGGTTAAGTAGTTTTTGAATGGCAGGTAACACCGCAAATCATATTTTTCCAGAGACGTTCTACAAAAAGCTTCGTCACCGAGTCGTTTGTCGATATTTTTGCATAGAAAAATTACAGCATGTTATTGAAATGATACACTATAATGTACAAAAGTTTTGATCAGTTCGTTTCACGCAAAGCTTAAAAAAAATCGAGAAAAAGTGTTTTTTTCACGCCAAAACCCTTACCCCTCTTAATAAAACTTGCAAAATTGAATATTTTCATAAATGTTACATTCTGAGGAGTCCGTCAAAGATAATTTTCGTGTAAATAAGAATAACATTTTACTATATATGGCTATACAAAACAAATGAATAATTTTTCAACATAATTTTTAAAATACATGATTTTTACCGCATTTGCCGCATTACCGCGCGGTGCGGTGCGGTAAATACAATGCGGTTGCGGTAAGCGGTGCGGTTTTATTATTTTTTTGCGGTTGCGGTGCGGACTATCCATTTACCGCCCACATCCGCACCGCGACGAACCCTAGTTTCATGGAGGCAGTTAAACTGGTATTTGAATCAACGTTCTTTGTACATCGAGGTGAAGTATATGCACAAACGTTCGGAGTACCAATGGGCTCCCCACTTTCACCAGTCATGGCAAATCTGGTAACGGAACGCCTGGAACAACAATGTATAGCATCATTAGAAGATTAGAAGAGGAACATATTTAACCAACGGTCTAAGGCAGAAAAGGAACACATCCAAGAAATTTTAGCATAGTTCAACAGTTTCCACAGTAAACTTCAATTCACCGTCGAAGAAGAAAATTTCTTGACATGATGCTGACCAGCAACCAGAATCGCATTGAACGAATATGGCTTCCTAAACAATCCGAAGGTAGATATCTGGATTTTAATTCAGAAAGTCCATACCCGCATAAATGCAACACGGCAATTGCACTCGTCGATCGAGCAATAAAACTCTCCGATTGCAAAAACCGACCCGTAGCAATCAAAACGGCTAAAACATTTTGCGAGTAAGCCATTTGCCGGATTTGTTCGTCCACAAAATTCTAAAGGAACGAGTACAAAAAAATTACAACAGCCTTCAAACTGAAAAAGACCACCAAGCTGAAGGACCCGATTTCATCAGGAAACAGTGTATTCGATTCCATGTTCTACAGATGACGGTAAGGTATACATTGGACAAACGGGAAAGAAACTGGAAACGAGAGTAGCGGAGCACAAAAATGACAAGAAGATCTTTCCAGAACCGGACTATCACAACACACACTGCAAGACGACATCTTCGACTTTGCAAACAGGTAGATACTTGAGCGAATAGAAAACCAGGAGAGCCGAACGACGGCTGAAATGTTCCATATCAAAATGCTGGGGAAGATAAAACCGTAAACCTCCAGAGAGAATGTGGAACGTTCTGCACAACGAATGAAGGGTTGGTAACCAAGCTTCAACAGTATGTAAACAGCAAGGAAAGCAGACAGCCGAATAAGACAAATCGTTCGTCAGTCGGCAGAAGATGTGAATGAATGGAGTGTAATTGGAGCGAATTTTTGTGAGTTTGATTGTTATGTTGTAATGTATTGTGAATGCGTTGTAATGAATTGTGAATTATTGTAATTTGATGTGAATAATTTTTCGAAATAAATGTTTGTAGGCGTCCGACGATGGCTGAAGCGTAGTAGGCCGAAACAACAAAGAATGGAGGTTTCGTTTTATAATTTCACCGAAAAAAAGTCAATAAAACGAATACATAAACTTTTTTTTTTTAATTTTGATTAAAAAATTTTAACTTTAGGGTCATTCGCCGTTCTTCGGGCTAGAGCAATCTCTTTTGGAAAAATCGCTAATTCCATGTGCGGGTTTGGGAATCGAACCCAGGTGAGCTGCGTAGAAGGCAATTGATTTATCAACTACACTATGCCCGTCCTCCCGACACAATTTGTGTCCTGAGCAAACCCCTACACAGTGGGACGAGCCCGGACTTAAGTCCATACATGAATGTTATGCGATATTCTCGCTAGTATTTTTCTCCTATCAGCTGAGCCATCAGAGACATTTTTGCGAGATTTTAAGTGATTTGAACGTAAAATGAATTTTTGGCAGCTTTTTTAAGGGCATAATTCAAGTGTTTGTTGCATAATTAGACCAGGGGAACTACATCCGGTTATTTTCAGTTTTCAAAGAAATGGTTGATTTTATGCATTGACCTTACCAAAATTATCCGTGTGATACAATTACATCGTAAAATTTCCAAAAATAAGTCACTAGTTGAATTCGAACTTCTAATGCGATAACAACAACGACACCCGTGAATGCCCGCGATCACACTATACTCATTCGAAAGCTTTTAATTTTCTCTTTAAAATGAGTATATACCAATTTTGCAAAAACTTGCAATAATCAGTCAAAATTTAAAAAAAAACTGTGAATGGAGACGCATGGTTATTACTGATATTGAATTTGAATGATCACATTATAGCTAGAATAATGACACGAATACATGCACAGCTTTCCAATATCATTGAGAGCATGATCTACAAGGGTTTTACTAGTGATCAAGAGTAAGGAGCCGAGTGGGAAGTATGTTTTTTAGATGGTAAAGGTATTAAAAATGTTTGAAAATCAGTAAATATTTTCAACCATCTCAAATATGCCATAAAACGTTTCTGCAATTATATCTTGCTAACTTGCGCAATAACTATAAAATAGAGTGGATACGGTTGAGTTCTAGTCGTTTGGTGAGACTAATTTGATCCGAATTTGCATAGCACTGATATAGCTTAAGGGTACGCGATATTACCCAAATAAAATAACACAATTTTTAAATGAACCATATACGCGAGAAAAGGGTTTTGGATTTTTCATTTAAGATATGAAATAAGCAATCTAAGTAACTTAAAACACACCTACGAAAAAAATCGTTAGCCATCTTGTTGATTAGTGAATGTAATTAAACATTCCGCTAAAACGCTCAAAATGTTTGTTTTGAAAATGATAAAAAAAAATGTAGCTTTCATATCAAGTAACCCACTAATGAATTAAATGTTCCAAAATTAGTCGAACACATTTTATTTGATCCGTAAAAGCAAAATAGTCATTTCTGAAGCCCCATAATGAGATGTCAATTAATTCGTTTCAATATGGAAAATAAGTTCCAAAATTACTATTGAAAAAAAAAATCATTATAAAAGGCAAAAATTCTTACTTTTTGAGCCACTCTAATAAGTAGTAAAGTTAATTTCTATTTTTATAATCAAAATGGAAATTCAAAATTTCTTTAAAAAAATTTGAACCTTCACAAACATATTTATTTTTTGAGCCACCCTAACGTATAACGATTTTTTTACATGTGTTATCAAAAACGATTTAGCATACGAAAATTAATATACACAAATTTTAAGAGCGATTTCGAAAAAAATATATTTTTTAAAACATACTAATGAATAGTAAACGTTTATTTTTGAAATGTTTTAATATCAAAAACGAATTCAGAGTACCAAAATTACTCAAAATCGTCCTATTTGAACCAATACGTCAAAGTTTGGACTGACTGATCCAAGTCGTGCCACTGTGCCCTAGTCAAGCGTTATGTCCCGCAAGAAAAGAAACTCTAAGGAGAACTATAGCATAGTGCGTCTTGAATTGGCCTGCTAAACGAAACCAAATGATTCGATTTCGTTAGTACTCATCAACTTAAAATGAGCTTCAATTCTTGCGGGCCATTACGCTTGAATAGGGGTTTGCTCAGGAACATAAATTGTGTCTCCGTTTTATGCAGCTAGCGTCAATGCGGCGCTAGCTTAGTCCGTTAACTAAGAAGTCTAAACGCAAATTCCATAATTGATTTAGTCGAAAATCCGCTGTCGGAACTCCGATGTCGGAAATCCAACGTCAGAGTTCCGATGTCGAAAATTCGATGTCGGAGATCCGATGTCTATAATCCGACGTCGGAGTTCCAATGTCGGAAATTCCTATGTCGGAAATCCAACGTCAGAGTTCCGATGTCAAAAATTTGATGTCGGAAATATGATGTCGGAAATCCGACGTCGGAGTTCCGATGTCGGAAATTCCAAAGTCGCAAATCCTCAGGGACCTAGAGCAGCCGCTTCCCAACACGGTAACAGTTTGAATTCCTATGTCGACAATCCGACGTCGAAAATCCGACGACGGAAGAGCGATGTCCGAAATACGACCTTCCGATGTCGAAACACCGAATTCAGAATTCCGATCCCAGAAATCCGACGTCGGAAATACGGTGTCGAAAATTCGACGACGAAATTCCGCTGTCGAAAATCCGACGTCAGAATTCCGATGTCGGCAGTCCGACCTCGGAATTCCGGTGCCGGCAATCCGACGTTGGAAATATGATGTCGAAAACTCGATGTCGGAATTTCAATGTCGGAAAACTGACGTTGGAATTTCAGTGTCATACATCCGATGTCGAAAATCCGACATCGAAAATCCAATGTCGGAATACCTATGTCGAAAATCCGACGCCGGAATTCCGATGCCGGATACCCGATGAAGCAATTCCGATGTCGTAATGCCGATGTTGGAAATCCGATGTCGCAAATCAGACGTCAGAATTCCAATGTCGAAAATCTCTAGTCGGGATTCCGGTGTCGAAAATCCAACATCTGAACTCCGATGTCGGTAATCCGACATCGGAATTCCGATGTCGAAAATCTCAAGTCGAGATTTCGATGTCGAAAATCCGACGTCGCAATTCCGATGTCGGAAATCCAACACCGGAATTCCAATGTCGAAAATCTGACATCTAAATTCCGATGTCGATAATCCGACGTCGGAATTCCAATGTCGAAAATCTCAAGTCGGGATTCCGGTCTCGAAAATCCGACGTCGGAATTTCGATGTCGGAAATCCAACGTCGGAATTCCCATGTCGAAAATCCGACGACGAAAATCCGGTATCTGAATTCCGATGTCGGAAATCCGAAGTCGGAATTCCGATGTCGAAAATCTCAAGTCGGAGTTCCGGTATCGAAAATCCGACGTCGGAATTCCCATGTTGGAAATCCGTACGTTGAGCAGAGTCGACCCTCCAGGCCCTGGACAAAATCTTCAATTTTTGAGGCTTTCTATACATAAATGGCTGGCGTCCAAAAGGGGCTAACCCACATTTTGCATTTTTTACAGGAAATGGAAGAAAACTTCCGCATTTCCAAATTAACATTGTTTTGATTATGCTATATTTCACCCTAAGGAGAAAAATTGGGTAAACACCAATCTATTCCGACAAAAAGTTAGTGTCGGTTTCTGATGAGGCGAAGCGAAAACGCACCCGTGTAACATTTGACTGCTGCACTGCAATTTTGACTGCTAGTAGCAAAAAATCTAAAAAATATTTTCAAAATTCTTAAATGGCAGTACACGTAGATTACATAGAACTATCAAAAAATGCAACAATGTCGATTTCGAAAAAAATGTGGGTTAGCCCCTTTTGGACGCCAGCCATTCACATTATTATAAGAACGTAAAAAATCAAAGCCGGTCCGAAAAATGACGGCGGAAAATTCGCCGGCGATGAAAACTATTGAATAAATTTGGCTTTCTAAGCCTCGTATTTATAAATCAAACGACTTGGTTTTGAATTATCCGACGTTTCGGCCGTTTTTATTGGCCTTTTCCAAGGAAAATATCTGTCTGTCGCTTTTGTTAGGGGCACTATTTACCACCGTTCACTACTTAACGTTCACTTTGAAAACAGTAGTGGAACAGCAGTCCTGTTTTCAAGGCTATCGTTGAGTAGTGAACGGTGGTAAATAGTGTACCCGTGGAAAATTGCTTGCGCCAATGCCAAACTGTAAGCACACACATGAAATGTATAGTTATAACGTCCCAACGCTGGAAAAAGTCCCTAACAAAAGCGGCGCACAGATATTTTGCTTAAAAAACGCCACCAAAAACGGCCGAAATGTCGGGAAATTCGAAACCAAATCGTTTGATTTATATATACAAGACTTAGAAAGCCAACTATAAAGCACAAATAATCACAGTCGGACAACAAAAAGACAAATGAATAAAAAGATGTCGAACGACTCTTCGTATTAGGTCTTGTGCACGAAAGGGATTATATGTATGCGTGTATAAAGTTCATTTCCCATTAAAGAGTTGATTGTGTTCATCGAAGTTCGTTTGATTTACAACAGTGTCTCGTGAACTGGAATACTCTTTCGAAATATCATGCATATGAAGAAGAAAACATACAAGAAAAGAAATAATAACGCGAAAATATTAAAAAAAATTATTATGCGGTATAAAAAATGTTTGATAAACCTTTCATATTTTTTTCATATTTTATTACGACTAATAGGGTAAAGTGCCTATTTTCACCATACTAAGCAGGGTGCCTCATTAATTTATTAATTTCTCTGCCTACAATCAATGGAATGCGTGAAAATTGACATAAACAGCTTTGCTTCGCTGTTAAGAATCAATATAATAACACAAAAGCGCTGAAAACAGTGAAATTCTCGTGTTTGAGCTCAACGAAACCTCGAATCGAAAGCCCCTATTGTTGCGCTACCATTTGACTCAATGCGTTGAACAAAGATGGCAGACACTGCTCTAACCAACGGTGTCAAATGGGTAGGGTGATAATAGAAACATGGCGAAAATGGGCTCATCACCCTACGTAGTAACATTTTTCGATTCTAATGGTAAAAAGAGACAAGTCCGTCTTTGCCGTGAGACGTTTTGGTAGATAGAGAATTGAGTAACTATACCATATACCAGCAGACGATTTAAAGCCTGCTACTAATGATCCTTCCACTTCTAGTTTTCCGATAAATTTATTTCAAATCCTCGCTCTCACTTGAGTTTTTTTTGTAGAAGACGAACCACTGTGACCATTTAATTGAATCTTTTGTGATATTTTACTTGAGCGCCATAGTTCTAAATATTGATACCTTTCCCTATTTTTTAATCTCTTGCTATTTGAATATCAATCAAAAGAAAAAAACTACCCTAGAAAAATAATGAAATCGATCCTAACAGTCAACCTGCCAAGTTTTCAATCTCAGTTCACTGGAAGTTTACAATTAACGAATTGATTGTTGTAAAATCGTTTGTTCTTCATTACATTATTTTTGTAGTATAGAAAAAACTGTTATCAAGTAGGAACACAAAGGATTTTCTCCAATTGCCTAATGATAACATAATAATAATCGCTTGAGTTTTCTTTCAAACACATATTATATTGAATTGTTGCAGCACTGCATGTCTGCGACAAGCATACAATCAAGTATGGTAAACTAACTTCGAATAAGCTAATTATACATGCAACACATTGCATAACATTAATTAAAATATCTTAACAACACTTAATCACATAGTAAAATCGAACCTGCCGCGATAAAACAAATTTTATTCAAATTAAAGAGAAAGGCACCCAATCTAATCAACCGGTGAACAAAACAAAAAAGCGTCTGCCACACGATATGCAGCGCACATGGAGAAGAAACACCCCCTACCCGGGATCAGTATTGTTTTTGAATACTTAATCACACTTTCGAAAGCGAAAGGAATTCATCGCGAACCCCAGCAAACAGAAACCATTAGATGGATTAGAACGTCCAGCTGATCCGAACTAAGCTGAGCCGAACCGAGCCGATCCGAGACAAGCCGAGTCCAGCAATTACCGTGCCGTGGCATTAATTGAATAATTTCAGCTGTTTTTAATCGTACCGTCATCGTTACAAGCCCCTAGCGGAGTCCGAATCAAGACTCGGAGTTAATCATAATTCAGGAAACTACCACACTTCACTGAAGACACCGGCAGACACGGTTGCAGTCGAGTTGAAGAGTTCCTTTCGAAAGTAATTTGCATGGAAAATTTATGCTCCACTAGCCCATTGCCCAGGCGGGTGTTTTGGGGGAGGAAACAGTTTGAGCGTAGCTGCTGTTTTCGTACCTGACTGTAGAAATTTCCTCGTTGAACGTTTCCGGATATTTTGTTGGTTTGGTGGCGGTCAGATCGCAATTTGCTGGCTTCGATGGGGTCCAATTATCTAAAGAGCAATGTCGTCACCGAGACCGACCGTTTGCACTGGCAAGCAAAAAAAAATAGCAGCAGAGAATGGGGCATTTTGAATTATACTAATCGTGCAGGCAGACGAACGAGGAAGACCTCAAAATGGAATATCTATGATGATGGTCCTGATTGACGCCACCGTGTTGAAGTCGTACTTTTGAAACACCATATCGAACTGAGTTGCTGTTACAAAGGTAGTTGTTATTGATGACAGGGTTCGAATAGCAATGGAACAATATTGCGATGGAGTAACTATGAAAGGTACTTGAAGTTGGCCCATAATTATTATAGAAAATAATCGCTCCGTTAAGTAAGGATAAGTGCACCAAAATAGGCAAAATGAGCAGAACCGTGTCTGATCAACAGTTGTAAGTTCCCTCAATGTTTTAGCCACTTCTTCCCACGTGCTTTTAATATAGTATAGACGAATTTCGCACCAACTCGAACAAATGTTGACAGCACCCTCTCAGATTTTAATGAAACTTTCCGTACATGAGAGCTTTGTCACAAAAAGCTACTTTGCTTACTTTGTTTTTCCAAAAATGATCTAGTCTTTTGAAAAGGGTCCAACTTTTTTACCATTTTTTTTTCGAATTGCTATAGTCCAAAAATGACAAATCCTACAAAAAATGTTGTTGGAGTGATTTTCACAAAATTAGTCAAATTTTTTAATAAAAATATTGAAAATATTCTTCATCGACTCCTACACTGAAAAAAAATCGATTTTAAAAATTTAAAATCGATTTACAAAAAAACCCTATCTTTGATGTGGATGAAATTTTGTTCCCTTACTACCGTCAAAAATTCAAGGTCACTTTCAAGGAAAAAAAGGTTATTTGAAAAAAACATCCTTGTCCAAACTGATTTTTTTCAAACGTATTTTTATTGAAAACTAAACCAATGAAAATTATAATCATCTCAGATTCCAATTTCCCAAGTGCTAGTTGCCTGAAACATGCAAAAAGCATCAATAACGAATTGGGTATAGTATCTCGGACTGGACTGGAACAAGGCCGAAGGGATTCGTTTAACGGAGATCTGGTACTAAAATACTTAGCGCACGACCAGACAACATGTTTAATATCGCGATAACAGCCACCACATGCGCGGAGACCGCTCTAAACGAGCCTAATACGCCGGAGATGGACATTCTACGTATATTATTGATAATTATTGATCTGAGGTATCACCCGAATGAAGTCATGACTCTCATCCATTCTCTTGGACCAAGGTTTGTTGATACCTTTGGGATTGCTGAGCTACCATCGCTCCACGAAATTTGCCAATTTTCGAGCGTTCTCTGAGGAGAAATAATTAAAAACTCGTTGAAGCTACGCGATCTTTCATAAATATCACCGTCTAATGCCTAAATGTCCACCTTCTCATTATCATTCTAATCCAAGTGTCCGCCTTCTCATTACTCGGAATGAAGCACTGAGAAAGAACTCATAGTAAGGTAGTTTGGTATAATGTTTTGGATAATGCACTCAGGAACTCCTATGTTTTCTGCAGAAAATACAAGGAGTGCTTTCCATGTCCCATCGACCAGCGAGCCTCCTTGGAACTATAACGATGTGGGCATGGTCGTTCATACGTAAATATGAAACCATCAGTTTTGTGGGGAGAATGTTGGCAGCACAGCCTCTTTTTTATTGCACTCACCACTACTGTCATAATTATTAGCATAAAAGCGATGCATAGCTGTCATCATATGACGAACGTTCCGTGTATTCCAATCACAGGGTGAATCGAGTACACCACGTAGGCCCTAGCCACCAGACGAAACATTGTTTCTCTGATGATCCGTCCGTTAATCCGTCGACGAACCGGTGCCAATAATCGCGTTTTTCAACTTTCATCAAATTTTTCATTTGCATTTGCAATGCAATGTGTAAAACCTGGAGGGAAAAGCAGGGACTGAAATATAGGCACACTTGGTGTGTTTGATATCCTATGTGGAAATTCCTGCTAGGCGATTCTATCATTTTGTCAATTTCAATAGCAAAAACAAATTTTAATTTAATAATTTCAAATACTTTATGAAGTTTTGGGTTTCGATCACTGCATCATGCAATCTAGGATGTAAAAACACAATTGTTCTTAAATAGGAAATAAAACCAAGTCTGGAAATATTCACTGTTGATTTTCTTTGAATGGTATCACTGCTAGTATCGCCCTTTTCAAGAAAAAGCGTTGATTACTTAGTTCTCAGTCGCATTGGAAATTTGAGTAAAGTATAAACTTCAAATCGATTCAAAAAAAATTTCGATTTTTTTGGCTCAGTACAATATATAACCCCTTCAGGAAAATTCAGTTTTCCCACCACAATTTAGATATTTTATTAACAGAGCATTAGCAATCATTCGTTTGTATGTCTATTTTATGGGCCATTTTTTCGCTTTCCCATTGATTTGGTTTGAGATTTCTAGCACTGATGTTGTCCTATGCTGATTTGAGCGATTCTCTGAGTCCTGCCACTATCCCATGTAGTATGTGTATTCAAAAACATCGCGAAGCATAAAGTTCTAAATGCTCTCAAACGATAATATTCGAAGAGAGTGATGAAAGTTATAAGAAATGTCTCATAACACTGTTAGGTGGATTAAAAACGTTTTTATTTAAGCGTACGAAATTTTTTGCTCGAGATATTTTCATTCTCAAAACCATTTAAGCGGTGATTTTATTTTTCCTATAATCTTTGATTTTTTGGTGGAATTGAAGATATCACTGCATTTGGCTTTTTTGAAACCCCTGGGCACTTTTTGAAACCCCTGGGTTATAATGGGTTAATCGATGCAACAATAACTTGCCCCACATTTCCACATGATTTTGTAAAATAATACAATTTGTTGAAGAATTAATCGATTGCGTATATTGACTTCAATTTCATACACTACTCCATCCAAAATAAAATCGTAGGTAATTCTGTTACGAATATAAATCTATGGATTATCGTGTTGAATTATCTAATTCAGTCGATCCACCATGCTTTCAGAAGTATTGGTTTTATACGTAACCAACCCAGCAGTCTCCGTCAGACGAAGGTTTTTATATTTAATCGAGAGAATAAAGTTCTTTCTACGAATTTTTGCGATTAAGGAAGTTGCTTAAGGTGTAAATTGATCAAAAAATATTCGAAAATTGACAATAACTTTGATGTTTCGAGAGCTACAGATTCATCGTTGCTATAAAAATTTGTATTTTATCGCTTTTAACAACTTTGTAGAAGACACTTTTAATAATAAAAAGTAATCGTAAAAAGTTATATTCGAAAAACTGTTTTGAAGGGGTCTATCCCAAGCAAACCTACATATCTCGCTACTGTTACTATATAGAGCTTTAGTATCTTCAGTAAAGATTTTCACAATAATATTTTCTAGAACATTACCGAAGACAGTGAGCTTCTAGCTAAATTATTAGGGGAAATAAATTTTCTATCTCGCTTTTAGGGGATTAATCACTCAATTCATTATATCAAAAGATGCATCTATTTATATCCAGAAACTTCTTCGAAAAAATCCATTCTCCAAAACCAATGGATCAGGAGTTATTGAATTTTGATCGTGAAAACGTCGTTTTGCAACACTGTGCATCGCATGTGTTGCAATTGAAACTTTGTGTGCCTATTATCTTAGTTACTGCGCAACATCGACCCACCACAATTCATTATTCTCTCCGAGTTTTCCACAGCGTTCCTTGTTTCTGGCAGTTTATGCCTCGCGGCACAAATAGGCGAACAGGTAGACTAGCCCCGTCCAAAAGATCAAAGTTTGGAAGAGCAGATTCGGCGAAAGGTTCGAAATGAGGCCGATGGAAAATAAGTTGTTTTCAAATATTTTTCCCGAACGCAATTTCTTGGGAACCAGAATTCTCACTGGCCGAAGTAAAGGGTTCTTGAAGGAGCGAACCTCATACTTCGCAATTATGGCCCATATTGGAGACTACACCATCAATCTCTACTTCCCGGGCGGGTACATAGACAAGATACTTCTTCGTACACGACCAATTGGTATTTAGTTAAATCTCGGCTTATCTTTGCCCTCATTCAAGTTTGTTATGAATAAGTACAAACTTCGTTACTGATACTTTTTGCATGTATCAGGCAACTAGCAGTTAGGAAATTGGATTCTGAGATGATTATGACTTTCATTGGTTTAGTTTTCGATAAAAATACATTGAAAAAAAATTCAGTTTGAACAAGGAAAATTTCTTTTCAAATAACTTTTTTTCCTTGAAAGTGAACTTGAATTTTTGACTGTAGGTAGGGAACATAATTACCTATCTTGGAACAAAATTTCATCGAAATCAAAGATGGGTTTTTTTTGTAAATCGACTTAAAATTTTTAAAATCGATCAAAAAATTTAACTAATTTTGTGAAAATCACTCCTATAACATTTTTTTGTAGGATTTGTTATTTTTATACTGAGAAACTTATAGCGAAACTTCATGAGGCTACTCGCACTAGTGATGATAGTGATGGCCCCACGTCATACCCTCACAAAGGTGTGAGTTGAACGATTTATCTAGATGATACTAATTAATTATTAATATTTTGATTCATGACAAAACCAACCAGAGGAGGGTTGATCGGAAGTGCAACCAACCGCATTTTATACCTTCAACTTGATACTTGGTGTGTGAAACTCGGTTCAGTCATCACCGAATAACCGATATGATTTTCATTCGGGAATATACCCGAGACCCGGGACTACCAGAATTGTCTATAGTGGACAATAACAAAGAATCTTTAATTGGCCAACAGTAGGGCATCGCAAAATATTTTTTTTGAATTCTCAAAGGCCTCTCATATTGTGACAAATGTGAAAGTAAGCTCAGATGCCAAATTTCACATCATTTGGACAATTTTAGACCCCCGCCCACTTCGCTTGAATTTTTTTGAAATTGGTACTATGGGAAAATATGGAGGAAAAATACATTAAATGCTATAACTTTTAAAGTAGCAATCAGAAAATTACAATTTATATCTCTTTTGAAAGGAAATAATCATAGTATTTGAATTGAGATATTTTTGTTTCTAGGAAAATACGGGAAAGTGGGGTACTGGGTCGTTCTGGACCCAAATTCCCATATTTTTAATGATTTTTCTGCTCCGTGATGCAAATCGTACATATTTTGTAGTTTTTCTAATGTGAAAAATCTCAGAAATCGAACGGAACCCTTTTGACCTTAGTCCGAATACGAGAAGTTGGGGTTATAGGGCTTTTTGTCATTCATATTAAATTTTATTATTTTCTCATGCATATATCTCTATTGTTCTTCAATCAATTTTCATGAAATGTAACTTATTGAACGTGTAAAATTCTGAGGAATAAAACAAAAATAAAAACGTTAGGCGTAAAATTTGGAAACATCAAACTTTTTGATGTTTACTTTACAAATCTCATTATTTTTATTACTTGTCCTAATACCTCAACTTCCCCTATTTTTCCAGAAATGGAACTTTTCTCATGTGATCCCTAGGCATATTTTACACTTGAAGTAGTAAATTAAATAAGAATTTCGTTGTTAAATGCAGTTAATATGTGCGATTTTATGACAAAAATGTAAAATCGACACTATATGTCAGATAATTTGATGTTTCTGAATTTTACCGGTAACGAATCTCTTTTTGTTATAATCCTAAGGATTTTCCACGTTCAACAAGGTATAGTTTGTTGAAATTGAGTGAAGAATAATAGAGATATATTCACGAGAAAATGATGAAGTTTAATATGAATGACAAAAGGCCATTTAACCCCAACTTCTCGTATTCGGACAAAGGTCAAAAAGGCTCTGATCGATTTTTGAGATTTTTTACATTAGAAAAACTACAAAATATGTATGATTTGCATAACGGAGCAGAAAAATCTTTAAAAATAGAGAATTTTGGGTCCAAAATGACCCAGTACCCCACTTTCCCGTATTTTCCTAGAAACAAAAATATTTCCATTCAAATACTAAGATTATTTCGAGAATTCAAATTTTTTTTTTGCAATGCCCTAGCCAACAGTGATCCAGATCTGCAAATCGAAGTTATTTGAAGTCTATTTCAGTGTACTTTGAACCTCTGACGTATTACGATTTTAACGGTTTGTATGGGAAGTTGTTGTGTTACCACACTAATCAATCTATAAGTCCGGAACCAATATCTGATAAGATCTAAAATTCAATAGCAATTAAGAGGAATATTACCTCTTTTATTTGAAATCAAATTTGTAAAAATCGGTCAAGAATTCGCTGAGAAATAGATGGGACATTTACATTTAGAAATTTGGCAAGTTCCCCGAGGGCATCAAGAATCGTCATAGGCGGCCAACGTGATCAAAGCTACTTCATTTGGTCATTAGTGATCTAGACCCTCAAAATCCAAATAATGTTGCATACATTTTAATATGTATTGCATTCTTTGGGCACCATGGTGGGTATACATGGGAATTTGCTGTGTAAACGCACTGTTTAACCCATAACTCCGGAACCGGAATTCCGATCAACAAAAAGTTCAATAGCAGTCGATAGGAGTTTGTGCAAATTGGTTCAGCCATCTTTGAAAAACAGAAGAGACATTATTTTTCCAAATACACACATACACGCACAGACATTCGCCGATCTCGACTAACTGAGTCGAATGGTACATGTGAATCGGCCCTCCGGGCCTCGGTTAACACATCAATGTTTGGAACGATTGCATAACCTATCTATATGAGAAGGGCAAAAACTGTTCCGTAACGCTAAAACTATTCGACTCATAATGCGTGACACTGTTCTGCGCTAGAATGAGTTTTTAGGAGCTTGAATAAATTGAATCCTGAAATGGGCGCAAACATTATTCATAAGTTTATGTTATTCATTATTTCCCTATTTATTTATATTATTAATTTTATTATTTTTTATGTTTTTCTTCATATTCATTTTCATTCTTTTTTATTTTATACTGTTCATTCATGCATTCGTGTGGTTCATTTTCTTTCTTTCATTCTTCTAACTCTTTATGTTCATTTCATTTATTTTATAGCCTAATTTTATTCGTTTTATTCATTTTATTCATTTAATATATTTCATTCTCACATTTGTTAATTTATTTTGCTCAATTAATTCATTGTACTAATTATTATTGTTTTCGTTGTGTTCATATTATTCATTATTTATTTATTTCATTCATTTGAAATTAAAATATTTTCCTTATTTTATTTAGTTTAGTCAATTCATTAATCTTATACGCTTCATTCGATGAATTATTTTATTCGTTTTATATGTTTTGTTGAGTTATTTCTATTTCATTTTTTATTACGCAATTTATGTCTCTAGTTCCGTATGTATTTCGCATATTTTTTTAAATCCAAGGAAGAGCAAAGTAATAACATCAGAAATGTCTCATCTCACTGCTAGGTGGATCAAATAAGTTTTTTTTCTAACGATATCGAAAATATCAAAATATACGCAAATTACGAACAACCCTCTGGTTTCTAATATCTAAATATCAGTGCATTGCTGGCAAATTCAAGTAAGAAACTATTAAAATATACCACGTTGTCTCCAGTAGAAAACATTATCACAATGAAAAATCAGTATCACTGAAGTACGAACTTTGAGCCAGACACTACTGATAACCATAATTCAATTTAGAGTTCCTAGTAAGAGTTGGAAAAGATGGTATGTCCAGTTTGCTTATAGCCTTCATGGAAGCAGGTGTCAAAGTTGGCGTGGGGTTCATGTGTACCCCAGTGTACGGTTGCCGTTAGCATTTCACCTGGTTTCGTGCTGTCAGTGGAAATGTGACCGGTGACTATACCAGTTTAAATACTAGTTGTTTTACTACGTAAGTAAAAATTATTATTACACAATCGTTTTTAATCATTTATTCAATTAATTCCATTTTGAAGTAGAAGAAAAGTCGTTCTCATTTTTGCTAATTTTTATTGTTTTATTGTTTTTTGTTTATTTTTTATAGTTTTTTAAAACAATGGCTCGTAAGTATAATTTGCGCACAGTAACTGATGTAACAGTAAATTAGCGTGTTACCAATGTATTACTGGTCGGAAATATCTTTTTTCTGAATTCGAAAATCCATTTTATACAGTTTCTGCACCATTATTTCATCTTTCAGTATCATTTTTTTGTTGTTGAAATCGGTTTAATAGTAATTGCTTTAAAAAAATCAAACTTTGTACTTTCTTTTTTGTTCAAACCAATTTATGTATGATTGATTCAATAATTTCCGTACTTTCACTGACACAGCTGTTTTTGCAATTAAAAAACGAAGAAAATGATGTAAAGGGCGAACACGAAATGATTGCGACACCGAAAATGTCATGCCAATTTTCTTATGTTTAAATCAAACCAAAATTTTAGCGTAGTTTTATACATATATTTACTTCAAAAATCAAAAGAAAAGTTAATCGATGGAGCCTTGAGTGTAAAATTGAACGCATTTTCGCTTGATGCCCTCCATCAAAGTCTTCACAGTGTCATCCGGTACCAGTTTCTCAGTTTTTTTCCATTTTCTTAACATGTCCTTCTCGTCTTTGACTATCTTCTTGCTCTTCCGAAGTTCCCGCTTCATCATTGCCCAGTACTGCTCCACCGGGCGCAGCTCAGGACAGTTTGGCAGATTCATGTCCTTTGGAACAAAATGGACAGAATTGGCCTCATACCACTCCAGGACACTTTTAGAATAGTGGCATGATGCCAAAGCTGGCCAAAATAGCGGAGCTTCGTCGTGCTGCTACAAGAACGGCAAAAGGGGCTTCTCGAGGCACTCAGATTTGTAGATCTAGTCATTTACTGTGCCCTTTGTCACGAAAGGCTCGCTCTTCAGTCCGCAAGAGCAGATGGCCAGCCAAATGAGATATTTGGAGGCGAACTTCGATATTTTCTTCTTCTTAAATTTGTCGTCCACATAGAACTTGCTCTTGCCGGTGAAAAACTCCAACCCCGGAATTTGCTTAAAATCGGCTTTTATATACGTTTCGTCGTCCATCACACAGCAGCCATATTTTGTCAGCATCTTCTCGTAGAGCTTCCGTGCCCGAGTTTTAGCCGTCGATTGTTGCCGCTCGTCGTGGTTCGGGAGGTTCTGTACCTTGTATGTATGTAGTCCAGCTCTCTTCTTTGCATTCTGGACGTAACTCTGCGACATGCCGATCTTTTTAGCCAAATCACGGCTTGAGACGTTGGGATTTGCTTTAATCATCCGCTTCACCTTTCCCTCCGTCTTTTTGTTCTCCGATCCCGGTTTTCTTCCAGCTCCTTTGCTGTGGTCCAACGTCAACCGCTCCTGGATCCGCTTCAACACTCTGGAGACGGCTGAATGGTGAATGTTCAACATTTTTCCCAACTGCCGGTGCGACAGGTCAGGAAATTCCAGGTGTTTGGAAAGAATTTGTTCTCTCGACTCGCATTGGTTCACCTCCATTTTCGTTGTATCGAAAAACACGACTTCGAGTTTGACAGCATGTAAACAATACACATCAATGAGAAAGTGTGCAAAATTTGGTTGATTTTTACCCAATGGTAAAAAAGTTATGCCCTGTTGAATGTGTCGCAATAATTTCGTGTTCGCCCTTTATTATACATTGCTTTTGTTTGCATTTTTGCCTGCGAAAATTGCGATCAAACGCGTGGGATACATTTGTACCCCAGTGCAACGTTCTAGGGTGGAAAACGCAAGGGCAACGTTCTAGGGTTGAACAGGTTCAAATTCGCAAAACAAAACGTTTTTTTACTTTATTTATTGATTTTCTTTCTTTTTTTTTCAAAAAATATGTTTGCTTGCTTAGGTACTAGAAAAATAAGCAATGAACAAAACATATAATCACATTTTGAATAGTGCAACTCCGTGACTCCAATTAACATATTTTCACAAGTCTAGCCCAACCAACCACCATCTCCAACATTCAGCACAAATTCAATCTATCGTTTTTCTAAACACAAATCCATCAAGCTTTGTTTTGAATGAAAGTCGTTCGCTACGACCTGGTACACTTCCCATCAATTTGACAATGTAGAATCTAAGACACCATGCGGTGGGCAAAAGAGACCTGGCCTACCACACGCGATCACGTTCACTGACTCCAGGTAGGCAGCAACCTACCTGCTTTCTGTTGGTACACGCAATACCGAAAAGCAGCACACGAAATGCTGAACCCTACCGTGTATTGTGGTGGAGGATGATTTGCAATGTGTGAACAAACTCATTAAATCATTTGTGTGTCAACTTGAAAATTTTGGGGTCAACGCGACGGTACAACCGAAAGTTTGAACACATCATAGAGAACTTTCCCAAGCCTGAATAGGCACGTGGATTCACGAACAAAGCAACACGAGAGAACCTAACAACGACAGCCAGCCTGATCCAAACTTCATTTTGCAGTTTCGCCGGAGGGGTACAAAGCCCGACCAAATGAACCAACCAGTCAACCCCCCCCCCCCCCCCCCCCGGGCAAATCGAGCCCAAAAGAACGACCAGATCTTCCTTTGCCTATTACTGTTCCCGTTCATCATCGTTGACGTCGCCCAAGCGGACAGGCGTGTAAATGGTGTACACACTGTTTATTGCCGTTTCCCGTACGTTTAATAAACGATGATTAATGACTCACTTCGGCTCGTCGCAGTTTGTTGAATGGGGCTGGGAATCTCGTATGAATGAAATGTCTATTGCTTGTACATATGGCGGAGAAAGAAAAATCAGCCAACTGGTCTATTGCCTCTTTAAACGCGTGACCCATTAGCGGAATAGAAGTGGAGTTTTTAAAAAATAAAAAGAAAAAAATAGTTACATTCGCTTACAAAATGCCTACCAATAAGTAAAATGTCCTGTAAAACTCAACATTCCCCCCACCAAGTATTTGCTAACTTGAAGATTGAACTACGTGAAAGTAAAAAGATTTAGTACAACTAAGACAATATTACTAGTAGAACAAACGGTCTAAGAAACATTACAATTAACCCTTGAAAAGGCAAGCGGACCTAAGAGACCCGACGGCTAATGATTTTTTAGTTATAAAGAGCTGTTTATGCAGTGATAGCTTGTACATGGAGATTTCTTCAACTGACATTAAAATCCACTGAAAAAATACGATATTATGAAAATTTAACATATGAAGTGCTTTGCAGGTTCGTAGAAGTTTTTTTTTTACATACACAAAGAGGCAAGGTAGGCCTATCAGGCCCGCTGTATGTTTCAACATCAACCGGTTGGTGTTAAGTCAGACCGAACTAAGTGACATTGCATTGATTTCGAGAAAAAATGAGTTTAAAGTTTGAATTGCAGCATCGTTTACATTAAAATTCGAAAATAATTTTTGCCATAAGTCATGCTTGTTTTAACATATAACAATTATGGCAAATGTGGAATGTAGCCGAAGAAATTCTTTATCCAGTGTTATCATTATCTCACTCTTTTTATATTTTGCGACTTAGTCCGGTCGGATTTAACACCACGCACGAGGTGGTTTGGTTTTTTTAAAAAAATAATAAGTATAATATTGAAGACGTACGAGAAACGTGTGCCTTTTTTCATTTCTTTTAACAACATTAAATTAGCTAGAGATTACTAAGTAGAAAAAGCTATAAAAATTTTAATTATGGATATGAAATATACAGATGGAAAAGCTGTCGGTTCTCAAGGTAGAGAGCGAGGACACTGCTGTTGCCGTGAGACATGTTGGTAGATTTGAGAAATTCGTAGTAACTTTGCCTAAGCTCGACTCCTACCAGCAGAAGACAAATGATTAGTCCCGAAGATTTTAAGCCTGTTACTATGGCTCTAAATTTTCATAACTTTCCATACTAAGTAATCTTTAGCTAATTTAATGTCGTTAAAAGGAAAAAAGAAAATGTGCAAGAACTCTTCGTTATACGAATGATAAATATGAAAAGAGGTTTTCGGGGTGCATCTTTAAAAACAATTTTTATCAGTTTATGGTTTTTTTGTTAATTTGTTATATTTTCATTTCAGTGTGATCTACTGAAAAAACAATAAATCGATATATGCTACCATAACAATTGGACTATTTGCCTTAGCATATAACCCATATATTGGAGTTAGAAGTTTTCTAGAAGATTTCGGTGAATACTTTAGGAAACAGAAAAAAAAATATTTTAACAAACATAGTTTAATAGTAAATACCAAAAATTATATGCTTAAATTTCTTATTTCATGGAAAGCATTATAATATATAATTCCGCCTTTGGGACAAAAAGTTTTGAGGAACGACCAACAAGAGATTGCCTGATCATAACGTAGCAGCAAGTTCATAAGACGATCAGTTCAGCAGTCACATGACTATCGGATAATACACGCGGCAGCTGGTTCGATGTGGAATACCAACTAGCAACAAATGAGAAAAATCAGACTGGGTACTTATTGCTCGCACAGGTTATATATTAAAACAGTGTAGTGAGATGAAAGCCTCTGAAAAAAACGATCATGACAGGGTCGCATCCCAAATAGCACTTGTAACAAGCAACGACTACGATTAGTTGCATAAGTATAAGCTTTTACACGTGCGCTTTTTTGGTTGCTAAACCACCTCAATAATCGTTGCCGTATACCTTTATGTGACGAATTATGTTGCTGAAACTGCTAGTCAACAACCGGTTTTGCTCGGGATAAGGCTTAAGGATTATGGACTAGAGGCAGTATAAAATGATATTTAGGAGTTGAAAACGGCATGATGGACGGAAAAAACTGCATTCGGAATGGTTGGAAGGCCTTATATGGCTTATATGCAGACTCCACTATGATCACTATCGAGACATCACGTGCCTCAATATCGCTTATAAGCTGCTCTTCCATGTTCTGATCACTTTTAACCCTTTATAAGGCCCAGAGTTTGGGGCTATTAATGGATATTATATTAATAGAAACACGGTTTTACATTTCTTATAAAAGAAATGTATAGAATTCGCTCAAACTTTCAAGATTTTTTCCGAGGCCCGGAGGGCCGAGTCTTATATACCAATCGACTCAGCTCGACGATTTGGGACAATGTCTGTGTGTGTGTGTCTGTGTGTGTGTGTGTGTATGTAACGGACAAATTCTCATTCGTGTTTCTCAGCAATGGCTGAATCGATCTTATCCAAACCAATTTTAAATGAAAGAACTAAAAAACAGTATGAACGCTATTAATTTGTTTTTGATTCTGATGTTTAGTTTCCAAGATATGAATGTTTGAATGCGTAAAAATGGCGTTCTTTGCAGTTTTTTTGAATTATCTATAGATTAACAATTTATATGTTTTTGGACAGCTTTAACGAATACCTTTCGAACAAGCTATAGATTGTTGAAATCGGACTATTATCAAAAGAGATATTTAACATTAAATGCGGACGAAAGATTTTTATCATTTCCCATTGCCAGTAATATGACCAAAACATGTAATCTATTATTAACGCCAAAACGGCTTATTTTAGGTCAATAGTATCTTCGGAGAATTTAATGGATGAAATATGCACTTTCTTTTGGTATTGTGCTTTTGCTGATTAATCCCCCTATGAGTGAGATATTTTCACAAATTTTCTTGGAAGTGATTATATCGAAATGATGCCTTCTACAAATTTGTAGCTCTTACTTTTGCGAATAACTTTACTGAAGACTTCAAATATCTATTTTGAATACTTTAAAAGTTATGACTTGTTGTTTGTGGATTACTCTTTGTCGCCTATTTATTGTTCAATATAGAAATAATCCATTGAAATAAGCCAAACATTATTTCGACAAATCGAATTTTGTATTTCATTTTTCTATCTACAACCGCAAGAAATAATCACCGAACACTTCCAAGTTGTCTGGAAGGAACTTGATAACTTATCAGTGCAAAAATGTTCATTTGTGCGAACCTTCTGACTGCAATTTTTCTAACTAATGACCATCGGATCGATCTGAAACATACCGGAAAATGAAAAGCGAAATAAATAACTCCAAGCAACGGCGTAGCCAAGAGAAGGTTTTGGCGTTTAACACCATACAACGCCCCCCACACCCCCCCCCCCCCCACCAAACTAAAAAAATATTGGATTGAAGTTGAAAATTTATTGATGCAGACTGATTTAATTCAATATTACAATAACAATTATCTGATCCGTAGATTGATAACCTGTTGTTGTAAACATCATGAGGACTTTTGATAAATTGTCGGAATGGGGTCCTGATATGTAACTGATCTATTGGTCTTGATTTCACAGTTGTCTAATAGCATCAATATCAAATTCCTGCCTGAAAACATTCCAATAGAAAATTACAGAGTTCTGTAATCAATCATAGTCCACAGATTTATTTTCAAATTGATCTCGTTTTTGTAGAGATGTACTGTAATAAGGGTCTTTATTTAATTGGAAGAGAAGTTAAAATTGATTTAATGTCTATGAAACATAGAACTGCTCACCAAAAAAATGCATAACTTTCAACATTTGCTAAAAATGTTCTTGCCTTTCTCATTCACTCTAAAATTCGTCAATCTAATCCCGACCCGGAGGGCCGAGTGTCATATGCCAATCGACTGAGTTCGTCGAGATCGGAAAATGTCTGTGTGTGTATGTATGTGTGTATGTGGAAAAAATGTGACCTCTGTTTCTCAGAGATGGCTGGACCGATTTGCACAAAGTTAGTCTCAAATGAAAGGTACAACCTTCCCATCGGCTGCTATTGAATTTTTTATTGATTGGACTTCCGGTTCCGGAGTTACGAGTTGAAAAGTGCAATCACACAGCAAATTCCCATATAAACTGAAATGAAAAATTTTCAAAATCAAATTTGTATTTTTGATGCCAAATGACTTTAAAATGCATGAAACATTGAGATGTTTGACAAAAATTGACTTTTTTTGGACTTTGGTACATTTTTGTCTTTCTCATATAGAAAGGTTATGCAAAAAAACTAGTTTAAAATTTCTTAACAAGTTGAAAAGTTTCGGCAGGATCTGGACCTCCCGGACCTTTCTCCATGATCCGCCGCTGGTTTCAAGCGATGTTTCAGTATCACATAGTATCTCAAGATCGTGGCTGTCGATCCATTGTATGTATGTGCAAATCGTACTGAACATGTAATATTCATTTCCACCATTGTATTGAACATAACCAGCCATGGAATCGTAGTCTGGACAAATGAGACAAGCACAATTGCACCACTAGGTGGATTAAGACAGGTTTTTATTTTGGGAATGCGTCGAGTTGAGACGAAAACGTAATATGATTAATAACGAGGATAACACTTTCCGAATGTAGAGAGAAATTTATGAAAAATAACGATTTCCATTCGATTCTAGCAGGTTCTGATCGATTTTGATGAGCATTTGATTTTTGTTGTATTACCAATTATATGTATAGGTCAAATGTTTAAAATCAGTAATTTAAGGTCAAGATAGCATCATTTTGAAACCGCCAACTTCGGAGGTTTAGTATCTTCGATGAGTTTTACAAACGTTAAACAGCGCATCATTTGATAAAATAATTTTGACGGTATATCGTCCAAGAAGTATTCATGGTGATTTTTCTCAGGTTAATAGTCATGACTACAATAAAGTCTCAACAAATTCGCTAGACACGAACTCTGTTACTATTTTCTGAAAAATTAATTCTGCATAATTTTAAAACTCCAAAAATTACGGTTTCGGAATTATGCCGTTTGGACAGTATGATCGATTTTCACCAAACCCCCACCAAACCGAATTTCTGGCTACGCCGCTGACTTCAAGTAAGTAGAAACAAAGTCGTTCTACACTCGTTCACAAGAAACTTCTTCGATTGCTGAATATCTATTATAATACATTGAAACCCTGATTTTATCAGCTAAATATGAACATATGTTTGATGGGCTCTAGCAGACGAACAAGACTGAATTCGAGTAAATCCTTTCTTGAGCATGTTTTCCTTATCATGAAGATGGAAATATGCAAAAATAAAAAGTTCATCATAATCAGAAATAGTTATCAGACTACATCAAAGGACGGGAAGAATATTTTAACAGCTTCGGTTTATTATAAAGAAAAAAAAATTGCCCGATTTAGTCAATGTCCCAATTTTGTCAGCCTAAAATATACCATGAGACTGATAAAAATGGGTCGTTATTGTATGTATTATTCACTGTGTTTCACATTAAAAGGTACATTTCATTTTTGGGGATTTTTTATTGTATCGAACTACAACAATTTTTAGGTAATTTTCAAGGGGTTTTTTATAGACTTCTTCCAAAATTTGGCGAACCTATTCCAATTCGTATACCAATTAATTGGTATACTTAAGGGTTAATATGTTGCAGATAGAGAAAATATTGAAATTTTCAGCTTTTTTCTTACACAATATTACGAAAGATTATTAAACTATTATTTAATTATTATTATTTGTCTTAATAAGTTTGTGAAAATTATAAATTATTTGAAATTTTTTAATAGTATATTTTTTTTTATTTAACCGTGATTTTTTAATAAATAGTGACCATCGCTGCACAACGTAGTCTATTTTTCATGGCTTGCGGTGAGCACGATCTCTCGAATTGCTGAACTGAAAATTATGGAATAGAAATTAATTTTTAGTATTCTTTACTTTACTCGCCGCGCAGATAGCTCTGAATTAGACCCGCTGGTGCCCTAAGACGATTTCGCTAGATTTTCAGAGCACTGTGCACACAGTGCATTAACGCAAGTGACGGAAGGTTATCGAAAAGTTGCGTGAAAATGAAAATTCCAGTAATGATGATGACTTTCCCAAACGGTTCGTTTTCGAGAGGTTTTTTTTTGTTCTTTAGCATTAGGATTAGCGATAATAATTTAAATCAAGGATACTACTGGGAAGTCACCTTTAGAAAAAGTCGATGTCGAAGTAAAATTTGGAACTATGCACGCATGCACTTCAGAGATAGCGTGATATCCGGAGCTGCGATTTCATTTCAACCCGTTTTTGTGAAAATGGCGATACTTACAAATGTAAACATAAGGCTTTTTTCATACATGCGAATGAGGGCTTTGAAACGCAACCAATTAACCTAAAAATTTTGATTCTACGATATTGCTTTCTTAAACTACAGCAAAAAATACAACGGGCGAAACTGTATTTTTGTTTGTTTATTTAAAGTTTCGCCCTCCACGCTCCATGCAAACAAACAGGGCGATACTTTTTTTTGCTAGCAGTTTAGAAGCGAAACTGTCATTTTCGTATTTTTTAGGATTATCAAGCTGATACCAGCTGTAAATAGTAACAATGATCGCTATTGAAAAAAACCCGGACGAAATCGGTGGTGTAGAACGGTAGTTATTGTAAAAAAACGTAAGAACGATACTTCAATGCTGATAGGTGGGACCGAAAAAGTAAACAATCGCCAAAGGGGCGATACCATCATTTTGTAAATTTCAATAGCAAAAACAAATTTTAATTTAATAATTTCAAATACTTTATGAAGTTTTGGGTTTCGATCACTGAATCATGCAATCTAGGATATAAAAAACAAAATAGTTCTTAAATAGGAAATAAAAGTCTGGAAATATTCACTGTTGATTTTCTTTGAATGGTATCACTGCTAGTATCGCCCTTTTCAAGAAAAAGCGTTGATTTCTTAGTTCTCAGTCGCGTTGGTAATTTGAGTAAAGTATAAACTTCAAATCGATTAAAAAAATGCGATTTTTTTGGCTCAGTACAATATATAACCCCTTTAGGAAAATTCAATTTTCCCACCACAATTTAGATATTTTATTAACAGAGCATTAACAATAATTCGTAGCTATGTCTATTTTATGGGCCATTTTTTCGCTTCCCATTGATTTGATTTGAGATTTCTAGCACTGATGTTGTCCTATGCTGATTTGAGCGATTCTCTGAGTCCTGCCACTTTCACATGTAGTATGTGTTATCAAAAACATCGCGAAGCATCAAGTTCTAAATGTTCTCAAACGATATAATATCCGAAGAGAGTGATAAGAGTTATAAGAAATGTCTCATCACACTGTTAGGTGGATTAAAAGCGTTTTTTCACTTAGTTTAGAATATATTTACATTTATTTCGTAATAAAATAATGTTTTGAAAATATACTTGGTACCGCCCGTACCGCTGTTAGAAAACGTCAGTCTTCGTAATGTTTGATGTAAGGGAATATAGTCTAGGTTGGGACGGGTTTGTTTAGAGGCTGATATCTTGTTTCCATGACAATATTTTTTAGCTTGTAGTACCCTATTTTGTAGATATATTATGTGTCTTAATGTCTGCGAATGGAAGATGTTTACTTGCAATTTTAAATAAGACTCAGGATCAATTTCTACATGACGGTAAAATGGCCCAAAGAAAAAGTGTCGTGTAGGTTGGGACACTTCAAACAACTTAAATAATTAAAGGCACTTCAAACAACTTAAAAAATTAATCAGCACAACACAAGATGTTTCGCTCGTTTTTTGACACTGCTTAGTGCAGCTGTAACAATAATGAACTATAACTTCAACTTGGTATAAAAAGTGAGCTACGATCGAGTCTAGTTTGTGCTAAAAATAACAGATGGCAACACTGCATAGGAACGAAAATATTGAGCTGTCCCAACCTATACGACAATCCCTTATTTCTAACGAGAATGGTGGAAATATAAAGACAAATCAAGCTGGATCGGAAATTCAGCAAGAAATTAAGGTGAGTTACTGGTTATTGCCTGATTAACAGTAAATAATCCCTAGATTCTGAAGATAAGTTGAAAAATGAGACCACAGATTACAGACGTTCATTTATTCATTTAATTTTTTTCTTTGCAATTTTTACCACTCATAAATCAAATTTTCGGATTAAAAATAATTGTTTTTACAAATTTGCAACACCAACTTATAGGGTCTAGAGTATTTTTTTCAAAATCGACCTAATTTTATTATCCAAAAGGAAATCGCCGCGTTTAAAAAAAAAACTTCACCAATCTGACTCTTTTCACTGTATCTCAATAAAAAGTAATAAGAAGAGTTGCCAGACTCCTAACAAGTGGATTTCATAAAATTGGAACACTTCTCACTTCATATTTCTACTTTATGAACGAAATGAAAAGGTGGCAATATAGTTGCCACTGCCTTATAAAAGGTTAACGAATACATTTCAATTTATGCCAATATTTCCTAGGTTTTTGTGGAATTTTTATTCAATAGAATTTGAAACACATCAACAATAATTGTAGAATTATTCCTTTAATTTAATTTTTCACGAGCAAATTTTTGTGACAAGTGAGTGGTTGGTGTAAACACAACTTTTTGCATTAAAAATATACTTTTGAGGACATTTTTGAAAAAATCTCATTTAATATGTCCTTTGGCCGAAAAGGTCGTTTGGACGAGAAGGTCATTGAAACGAAAACAGCCATTTTGTTGAAAACGGTCATTTGGCTGAAAACGGTCATTTGGCCGAGAACGGTCATTTGGCCGAAAACGGTAATTTGGCCGAAAACGGTCATTTGCCCGAAAACGGTCATTTGGCCGAATACGGTCATTTAGCCGAAAACAGTTATTTAGCCGAAAAGTCATTTAGCGAAAATGGTCATTTAGCTGAAAACGGTCATTTGGCCGAAAATGGTCATTTGGACGAAAACGGTCATTTTATTTATTTATTTCTCATTTTTCATCTGACCCTTGTTGGTCTACATGAAATTTAATGTTGTAGTATGGGAAAATACTTCAGAAGCAAACCTCGAATGCGCGTAAAAACTCATAATCTTTGCGTACGATTTTTCAACAATTACAATTATCTCACATAACAAATAACAAAATTACATACAAGGCGTACAGCATTACAATAACATTACAGAAATATTTTAACATAATCTCATAAGCTAAGTCAATCTCTTAAGTCTATTCCTGAAAACATTACTAGAAACATAAAAATCGAAATGGTCATACACACTATTGAAACATTACACATCGCCCTTAAGGGTTCATTCTGATCATACTCGGTGCGCTGCAAGTCGAGTCTTAAAAAGTTACGTGATCCAAGATTTCTTGAGGGTACGTTGTGAGAGAATATCTGGGGTATCCATTTGGCAATTCAATATTTTCCCAACAAATACCGCCTTTTTGCCAGAGTTTCCATATCGAGAAGACGACGGCGATCGATGTATGGTGGTAGCTCTGTTGGATTACGCCACGGCAAAGTTCTAAGAGCAAAGCGGAGGAATCTTGCTTGTACTGCTTCAATTCTGTTAGTCCAAATGCTCGTATAAGAACACCAAATGGCTGCGGAAGCTTCCAGGACAGACCGAACAAGTGAAAGATACAATGCCCGCAGACGATATGGATCAGTAAATTCGTTAGCGAGTCTTATTATGAAGCCAAGGTTGCTATTTGACTGTGCTATAACCTGCGAGTAATGGTTTCTGAATGTCAGTTGCGAGTCCAGGAGTACACCAAGATCTCTGATAACTAAAACTTTCTCTAGCAATTGGCCGGCGATGTTGTAGCTCAAGAGAATTGGATTTTTTCTGCGCGTGAAAGAACATTTGGAGACACCGACGGCCAACAAGTTGCGATTGCAGCAATTACAGAAAGCATCTGGATGTCGCTGAAGTTCGATACAGTCCTCTATTGACGCACAATGAGAAAGAGTTTGAGATCATCAGCGTATATAAGTTTGCAACCTGGAGGTATGACATAGCAGACATCATTGAAGAATAAGGAAAAAAACAACGGTCCGAGATTGCTCCCTTGAGGTACACCCGACAAGTTGATGAAACTATATGACACGTTGGGCCGAAAACGGCCATTTGATCGAAAACGGTCGTTTAGCCGAAAACGGTCGTTTGGCCGAAAACGATCATTTGGCCGAAAACGGTCATTTGGGCGAAAACGGTCATTTGGCCGAAACAGTCATTTTGCTGAAAACGGTCATTTGGCCGGAAACGGTCATTTGGCCGAAAACGGTCCTTTGGCTGTAAACGGTCGTTTGGCCGCAAAAGATCATTTAGCCGAAAACAGTCATTTAGCCGGAAAATATCATTTGGCCGAAAACGGCCATTTGGCCGAAAACGATCAGTTAGTCGAAAGCGGTAATTTGGCCAAAAGCGGTTATTTGACCGAAAACGGTCATTTGGCCGAAAACGGTCATTTGGCCGAAACAGTCATTTTGCCAAACGGGCATTTGACCAAAAACGGTGATTTGGCCGAAACAGTCATTTTGCCGAAAATGGTCATTTAGCCGGAAACGGTCATTTGGCCGGAAACGGTCCTTTGGCTGAAAACGGTCGTTTGGCCGAAAACGGTCATTTAGATGAAAACAGTCATTTAGCCGAAGAAGATCAATTGGCCGAAAACGGCCATTTGGCCGAAAACGGTCTTTTGGTCGAAAGCGGTTATTTGGCCAAAAACGGTCATTTGGCCGAAAACGATCATTTGACCGAAAACGGACATTTGGCCGAACGGCCATTTGGCCGAAGATCCATTTAGACGAACGGCCATTTGGCCGTAAAGGTCATTTGGACGTCTAAACTGAAAAATGAACAACTTTGACAATATTATTAACATTAAGGAAACAATCATAATACGAAATCGTTCAAGCTTCTTCAAATTTCTTTGGATTCATTTGTTGAGTCAAGAAACCTAGCAAACCAAATAAATGAAATTCAAACCTTTGTCAATGTGTGATTCGAATTTTGAAAAAGTACACTATCTTGTTAGCAAAAAAAAGAAATATTCATCGAATGGAAAGTATCGTTTAAATTATATTAAAATGCATAAATATTTCTTTATTACATTATGCTTATAACCACGTATTGAATTCATGTCATTTATCTATACTACTACCTCTCCTCGCTCTCTCTCTCTCTCTCTCTCTCTCTCTCTCTCTCTCTTTCAATTTTTTCGCCCTTTCTAAAAATTGAAGACCTTCTCGAGTTCCATGCAGAACATGGAACATATTGCCAATTTTCTTGAAAAACAGATATAAAAAGAAATGAATAGAAAGAACAGCTCATGCTAAAAAGAAGGAGAATATCCACAGAATCTTTAGACCAACAACAAATGTTGTAAATACAAGAATCCGTAAACAGTATTCAATTTAATAGAAACAAATTGCATTTGTTACTGATTGAGTCGTATCTATTTATTTCACTATTACAGATAATTAGTCAAATAGAATGGGCATACCTGTAAGTATTACTTTCAGCAAAATAACACTAGTGGGCACAAGCACATTCGACAAAATTACTCTCGACCAAACGACAAATCATCGATCAAAAGACCCATTCGGCAAATAGACGTTCGGTCAAGTGACAGTCGGTCAAATAGTGTTCAGTTAATCAGCATTCGGTCAAATGACTGGACACCAGAGAGAATCATGTTTCGATTACTGTTCGAATACTTTGAATTCTAGAATATTCATTGGTTTAGCTCGTTATAAAAAATAATAAAAATCTCATTCATATCACATTGCATCGATATACTACAGCCTTTCTAGTAGCTGGGATATTCTTGTTGGGATTTTTAGTTTATAATTTGTTCTTTTTTGGAATTGTTTTGTCTAAAACTTTTCAACATTTTCAATGACTATCTCAAGCCATCAAAATGTATTAAATTTTCAAGCCCTACCCGAAACAAAATCCTAGTTACGGGCCTGTAATGATTGACAATAGTTAATATTGGTTTCGACCGCTAGTGGCACGCAACTGTTCCGTTCGAATTGACAATCCTGTTCATTAACTTTCCGATAATTTAAATTTCTTTTGAAGTTCTTCATCTATTGATGATTATCAAGAATATCTGATATCGATATCCAGCAGCTACCAAAACCAAGTAGAGCGTTCCTTATGTTACAATTTTTTTTTCGAGAGTTGTCCTACTGGAGCTGTAGAGCTAGATTCTCGGAAGGGCTCCCCGTCAGAATCACATACTACAATTTGCAGACGAGACAGGCAATGTCGCCCAAAAAACACTGCATTAGGCCAATTGTAGCGGGCCGTGATTCTGAATGTGATATTCATTGTACGGTTCAGGTATGTGCGGGCGTAGGGACTCGCGATCGCGTGTATCATCGCGAAGGGCTCGAACATTTGTACGTTAACGTGCTCGATCGCGTGTGCGTTTGCATGTCGCGTGCGCGTTTGTATGTCGCGTGTGCTAACGTGTATGAACTTCGCGTATATAAATTCTATTTTATAACCGTGTGCCTTTCGCATATTCGCGTGTGTTCTAGAATGATCGCGCGCGGACCGTGAATCTGATACTTAATTTTTGATTTTTGGTGTACGGTTCAGATTCCAGAAGAAAGTGGGTTCTTACATATCATTAGAATTCCCATTCATGTCGCCGTAGAACGCGTGGTCTAGTGGATATGAGCTTTTTTTTTTTTGATTGGTCCAACTGAATGTATGGACCTAAATTGCTAGAATGAAGGCTAAAGATTTCCGGACGTGACCGATTCATGATCGCGCGCGTTTGCGGGTTCGCGTTTGAGACCGCGTTTGTAACGTTGTGAGTACTAAAACGTTCACACAATTGCCGGAGTGTTATCAAGTTTACGCGATCTCGGGCATAGGTGTGCGTAGATGATCGCGAAGGGCTTAAGCGTTCGTATGTTACGTGTTTGTCGCGTGTGCTCGCGTGTATGTGACTTCGCGTGTATAAATTCAATTTTGAAACCCTGCGGCGCTTCATATATTCGCGGACCGTCATTCTGATCTTTAGTTTTCGGTGTACGGATCACATTCTGACAGAGAGAGAGAGTTACCCCATATCACTAGAGTTTCCGGTCATGTCGCCATGGAACGTTTTGTCTAGTGGATATGGGAGTTATTTTTCAATTTTATTATTTTTTTTATTAATTAACAAGGACCTAGATTGTTTGTACCGAGGATAGAGACTTCCGGACGATCCCGATTCATGATGGCGCGAGCGCGGGAGTTTGTAGGTTGACGCTTGAGATCGTGTTGGTAAGTTTATGAGTGCTGAGATTTTCACCTTATCACCGGGGTGTAATCATGTTTGCGAGTTCGTAGGTTGCTTGGAAAATCACGAGGGGCTCTAACGTTTGTGCGCTGACGTGATTTTGTAACGTGTGTTCTTGAATGGTCTCGCGAACCGTGAGTCTGATATTAAATTTTCAGTGCGCGGTTAGAATTCTGGCAGAGAGTGGGATCGTTTATATCGATAGGGTTCCCGGTCATGTCGCCATGAGACGTGTTGTCTAATAGGTATGGGGGTATTTTCTTAATTGGTCCAGCTGAAGGCATGGACCTAGGCTTCTAGGATCAAGGATAGACTTTCGGACGTGACCGAGTCGTAATCGCGTGCACGATGGCATTTTTGTAGGTTCCCGCTTGAGACCGCGTTTGAGAATGTGTGAGTGTTAAGACGTTCACTATCACCATATTTGTTGACCCAGCTGAAGACGGGTGAAGAATGGCAGTATAGGACTCGGAAAGAAGAAATAAAAGACAATATATGAGAGACGTAATAGATTAGATAGGTACAAGATACAGCTGAAGTTATGATCATCACATGAGACATACATTAGTACTTCAAACACTACTAATACTTGAATAGCCAATCACCACACATAGCACATCCTTTCTCAATTATCTATTTGTTACTGGTTGGTTGTTGGTTATGAGCTGGTAAATAGAGGAAAGGTATAGAACAGATAAAAGGCTCATATCAGCCCTCCCGGCCTCCTCGACACACCACTATTGAGGCGTATTGTAATCAACATCTTGAAGCGGGCTTCTTATATAAATCAAATCCTCAGTAGTCATAATGTTTGGTGGATTATTAACATGAGAACTAATTAACCTCTAGGAGTAGAACTTGGCGCAAATAAAAACTAAAAAGAGCGAAGGTCCTTATATTTAGATAACTCTATTGAATCTATTGTGGCTTGATGATGTTTACAATACCGTCAATCCCATCAACCTGCGAGAGGGAGAGCGTTCCTTATGTTACAATTGTATAAAAAATCTGCTCAAAGATTTTTAAGGAAATGTCAACCAACAAAGCAAATTGTTTATGCTGAATGTTAATGGTAACGCTATAGGAAGCAAAAAACAATACTGATTGACTGACAGGGCGATTCAGGTAAACTGCACAATTTCCTTTATTTCACTAAATTGCTACCGGTTTGCTAGCAGACAGATATACTCGTGTCAATCCGTGACTTTACTCGTGACTTTGGTGCGATGGCACGGACCCGTTCCCAGTAAGCAACTTAGTATCATTTAATAACTGAATTCCTGCCATCAACGGAGCTAGGTTGCGACTCACGTCCAAAACTCTCGGCAACATGCTTGCTCCATTGCCGGGTGGAAAAGGCGTGCATCGAACGAGGCTCATCACGCCTTTTCCTTCCTTTCTTGGTGCTAGCGTGTGGCAGCCAACGGCACTAACAGAAAACATAACTTTTTCTATTTGCCTCTGTCACCGGCAATTTCCAACTACCGCTTTGGTTTCCTGCATGACGAGTAAACCTGCACGGATCGGTGCATTTGAACTTGAATAGCAGCTGCAAAATAAAGCCTCTGCCCGTTAACACCAATCGCGTTGAATGCTGTGAACTTGAACCTCCACGAGCCGTGTTAGCTCCTCTAGCGTAAGTTCATATGATGACGAGGAGCAAAAGCAGTGGACAGCGACAATTGAACTTCCTCCCTAGGACCGACTGCGATACCGAGACAAATGCCGTAGGCGATGATGCCGCCGTCGCCTGGACCATGTCATAAATTATTCTACGGGAAAGTGAAGTTTGCCATTACCCCGAGAGCCGCAATCAGCGGCGACGGTGGCGGTAGGCACAGCATATATTCAATGCAAACAAACAAACACAACCCCAATAATGAGGGTAACTTTGTCGGCCTCAATGAAATGACTTTTCTTTTATTTCACTTCAGACAATTGGGTCGCATGTGAGCAGTGCGCAATCGGGACCAAGCGCGGAATAGGCTCCGTGACCGCATAATTTATCTCCATACAAATATGCTGGGGAATTGGTAAAACATAAAGAAGACACAAAACGCTGTTCAGGACTCACATTCATAAGTATAGTAGGTTTTATTATTACGTCTCAAAAATATAAAAATCTTACAAGTTTTTCACTCACCCCGCCGATAATAGACGTACATATCGGAAATTTGAGTTGTGTGAACATTAATGGTCCATTGAAACTCAAAATAGTTGACATAGTCTCTAGTTTGAAATGAGTACGTATTGCGGACAGGTCTTATAAATTGGAAACAAGTATTTTATAATCATTTGTTTGAACATGGAAGTCTGTTCTCTGCGCTGACTTAGAACATAAATACGAACTATGATTTGTCAGATTCTATTAACTAGCCAACTTTAGACAAACCTCCCAGAAAGCCAGAAATCAGCTCTACTGCTAAATCCAATTTCTGTTTTGGAATTAGTTGAATTTAATAACAAAACTGTAAAACCAGCAAATTGTTTAGTTAAAATTAAACTTATATTTTTCTAAAAAAGATTCTTGTTTTTAAGAGAAAGTTTTAGCTGAGTGAAATCCGAGACACACTCCAGTGAAATGAAAAATAGAAATAAAATTCGCAATTTCAACTGCGCTTGAAGTTGAATTCAGGATATAAAACAGCATTTTCGAATAAAGTGATGAAAAATGCTATTTTGTTGTGAGCGCTATAGATTTGCTGTCAGAATTTAGCACGAGGAGTAACAAGAACCTCTAGTGAATTTATCAACCAGATATATTGTTAAAAAGCAGACAAGTTTTCGCCCAAGTCAAATTCAGTTGGACGCTTAAAATAATTTTGTTTTGGTTGCTGTAGGGGAAAGTTTGTTTACGAAATGTTTTCTGAATAAATGTTGTTCAGTTCCAGTGCAAAAATAGAAATAACTCATGGAACCTAGTGAAAAAGTAATTACTATATTGCATTATCCAGGAAAAGTGTAACTTGCGTTTCAGTTGAAAATCGTGTAAAGGTTTGATTTCACTTTTGAAGGTGGAAAATAACACAAAATGTGAAAAATGTCGAATCACAATGAAACTAAAACTACTTTGTAACCGCCTATTATAAGGTAATTCAAATGCAAAACTCCTTCTGTTATAAATTCTCTATACCAATCATTTTTTTTGCTGTTCATATTGGATCTTGGATTGCTTTAGCACAATGCTCGTTGAACTCTTTTTCGTTACCTAACATTGATAAAACTCACCATGCAAAAGCGTTCATGAAAATTATTTTGGATTAGGGTGCCTTCAGTGAGTTGTAGTAGGTTCATTAGAATTCATTGGCATTGTGCATTTATTATTGTAGGTACTTTTAGGATAGAGGACAATTATTCATTTAGAATTCATCTGATATCAAATTACCAGTCTGACCAACCCAATTTTCCGATCACATTAGGCCAAAATGCATCCCAAGTCGTTGAAATTAATTTTGTTTGACGCAGCAGCAATTGTACATAAATTTAATATCGGAAATTTTGGCTGTTTTGTTGATTCGTGGTAAACTCTATGAGCAAATAACTCTATGAGAACAATAACTCTATGAGCAAAGTTAGTAGGTACAACTTATTTTTTAAGGTTATTACCAAATAATTAAAATTTCTGATTTCCGACCCTTTTTATGCACCTACAACACTGATTTCAAAAAATATTTAAAAACATTTCAGTTACGCGGGGTAAAATTCTAGAAATTCGAGTCGAGTTTGAATTGTACTTTGGTACCAATTCCACATCAAGCATCTTCGACTTGTCCAACTTTTTACGTGCCATAATGGCGGTGAACATCGCCCAGTTGGTAATATGTTAGGAACCCTTATTCCGATAATAGTCCATCCGTCACTGCAAAAGAAAATCTTCCTATGTGCACACTTGAAAGTTTGTTCAATAAATACCAAACAGTTAAACACTGCTGTCGTGCTGGCTATTATCAGCATAGGCACTATTAGCCAATTACGAAGAAGATCAAAGCGGCCGCCAGTATGGCACGTAAAAAACTGAATAATCAACACTATTCATACGCATATGGCTAACACACTAAAGGGATGTTGTGTCTGAATCTTGATTTACTATTGATTTACGTTGTTTGATGTCTGCGAACCAGTATATCTGCATAGATCCCTAAAAAGAGTGTAGTACCATTTACATGATCTGTCAGCGGTACAGTGTTCATATCGACACTCCCTCGCAAGATCAAGGACACGTAATGTTATGCCTTCAATTCATTTTGACAGAAAGCTGGCGTAGCTTTAATGTTATGTTCCGTTGACATATCGTGCGAAACGTACTTAACTAGTGAATGTAGGCCACAAACCTTCTACACGGAATGTGACGTAGGACGACCCACTCCACTGCACACAATTTGTCTAACCTGATTCGAAAGCTACACCAGGTTTTTTGAAACGCCGTTTACCGTTGTACCAACTTAGGACATGCTATTATTTTCTGGTGTAAGAAACTGCCTTTTGCTGCCCTTTTCAGGGAAATCGAATGTTCCTCTGGGCGTTCCCACCGTAACAAGATATGAAGTTCAACAAGTTGAAAACGCAATCCACTGCAACATTTGTCCTAAGCGGTTTTTAATCTTCGTGCGATAGCTTTTTAGTTCAGGCATATTCTTGAAAGAAACCGTCCATGCAAAACACCTCTATACAAACATATTCGTAACGTCCTCCACGGAAGTTCATTGATATCGTTTGGCAAACTGATAGGCACAGGTAAGATGAATTATAAAAATTGGAGCATCACCCGTCGATTTAACGCTTCCTATCCAGACAAATTATAATCAGGCAATGCACAATTGGGGAATGTATTTGTATGTAACTTACGAAATTTCAACTCAACGATATCCACTTAGACATCCGTTTGGATAAATTTCTGTTTAATACTATTTAAATTTTATCCGTAATAAGGAAACCGAAAGAGCTAACCTTCTGTAATTCACTTTCCATTCCATTCAGAGATGGCAGAAACAGTGATGTCTTTTTTTACTCGATTAACGCAAATAATCGATTAATTTCTAAAATAATCGAAAAATCAATAATCGATTACAAGCTTTCGGTATAATTCAGTAGCTGCTATCAATTAATCGAGAGCATAATTAATGAAGGGTGGCATTAAAAATGAAAGTCGCAGAGCAAAAAATATGACCAGACTTCTCCAAATTTTTCAAAATGTGTCGAGTGACCTTTTTTTTTGGTTGACAAACTAGGATTTACTATGTAATCGATTATTGATTTTAATCGATTATCTTGGTCGATTAATCGAATGAATTAATCAAGCTCTCAAAAATCATTCGATTAACGGATAATCGATTATTCGCAAAAATCAGACATCACTAGGCAGGAACATTTGTGAAATTTATGCAACAGAAAATCTGTAAATTGGGTAAATTCGGAGAGAATAGGAAGAGAGACGAATAGTGTGAAGTCAAAAACACCTTATCCCGGTAAAAAAAATGCGGACGAACATGGTCAGGCGATATAAACAGTTTGACGATTGACTCAACTCGCCTGTGGTTATTGCCCCTAGGAACAAATACAATTTGCAAATGCGATTTAAAGGCAATTTCAACACTTGGACAAATTTTCTGGAGGCTGAAAAGAGATTTTAACTACCAGAGGTCGCATGTCGCTGTTAACACTGAAAATTTATCCTCTCGCTCTCACATATGCTAGGCCCATTAGTTTGACACCTATTGCCCCGGGCACACACATGTCAAAATAATGAGATACAACATGCTATAGCGAGACCCCATGTTTCAGTCCGTGAATACAGTAAGACAGTAGCGCTTTGCTCTCTCTAGTAGTTATAATCTGTTTTGGCGGCTGAAATGGACTTGGATGTTTTTTGTGTTTTTGAAACATGGCGGTTCATGTTGGGCTTAAGCTTAAAATTGTTTCATTTAGCCAACGAATGTGGGAAATTGTAGAATCGTGTGTAAGTATAGTGGAACAAGATCTCTGTCTTAATGAAAGTCAGATTATGGTAAGTTTTGGTGTGCAATACCAACTTCACCATTGATTCTTCTTATAGTTCGGTGGTGATTACCTAGTGTACTGAAAAGTATGCACAGAGAACAGACTTTCATCTTTAGCATTCAACTTGTGTAAAATCTAACGGTTTCGAAGGTACAGTCGTAATTCGCTGGTTGGGCTACATCCTTGTCCAACTAACGAATTTGATTCGCTAGTTGGACCTACTGACAAAGGTCAAAAACTCTCCAAAGGAGATGTTGGCTGTGTAAATACATCTGTTCACATCTCTAAATATTGTCAGATTGATTGTCAAAGTAAATTTGACATGAGATTTTGGCGTTCAGATGCTTTTTAATCGGACAATGGTCCAACTAGCGGAGGTCCAACTAAAAAGCAGTCCAGTTAAAAAGTGTCCAACCAGCGAATCACGACTGTAGTTGGGATATCCAAACCAGGTGCGCTGCTGTCGTCATGTTTTTTGTGGCTGAGTTTGACGGAAATGGTAGCGGTTATTCCTCTACCCAGTCAAACTAGTCCGGAACCGGTTCGGACTTCCAGCATGAATTCCAGCTCAAATGCATCAACCGATAGAGTCGGAATCGGTTGTTTTCTTTGAGCAAGATTCCATACTGAATCCATTCAGGATTTCGAATCGGTTCCGGAATGGATTTGACGGATAGTTGGGATAGGTTGGTGTGGCGGCGCTAGTGTTTATCGTATATTAATTCAAATGTTTACACACGTTTTATATTTGTATTATTTGTGATTTTCATATTAGGCAATTCATGGCGATTTAAGGACGGGTGAGCGGCAAAAAAATGACAGCGGCAAATCGCCCAAATGTTGCATTTGAAATAGCCCCCTAATTGCCCGCAATTTGCTGGCAAATTGAAAGGCAATTAGCGCATCCGAGTTGGCAAATAACCCCCCGTTAGCCAGCAACTTGCCCTTTTTGACTGGGATTGAGCAGACTAATCGAGCAAAGTAAATAAACATTGCTCATGCCTGCTTTGGAGCAGACAGAATAGGCAGAGAGACGAATAGTGAAAATTAGTCAATACGGCAACACTCCCTTTGTGATGATTTTAACACTACCATTTTGGCAACCGCTTCCACAGGCTGCACTTTAAATGACTCCTATTATATTTTGAAAACAAACCGTATGGTGGTGGTTGGATTTGCTTAGCAAATTATGTGCATTTCGAATCAAATAGATAAATTAGTTCTAAACCATATTTTCAATTATACATATACCGTAGAATGCACCTTACTACCATGATTTGACTAAATTCTGACGAAAATTAAAGTTTTTTTTTGATGAATGTACAATACTTATCTCTTCTAAATCAGGCATGAGTAATGTTTATTTACTTTGCTTGATTGGGCTCCTCACACTATTCGTCTCTCTACCTATTCTCTCTGAGTAAACCGTGCCCCAACCATCCCACTGAGACGTCCAAAAAATTGTTTCAAAATCGTTCAACACAGGTCCAACGATGGACGTTCGTTGAACGGTTATTTGGACGATGCCCAAATTGGTCCAACGAACGTCCTTCATTGGACGATTTTGAAACCAACCGTTCTTAGAGGGATAATTCTATTTTTCTCTCCGCGTGTCTTTATATTTAAAACATCGTCTTTTCCCAGTGAGACGTCCAAAAAATTGTTTCAAAATCGTTCAACACGGGTCCAACGATGGACGTTCGTTGAACGGTTATTTGGACGTTGTCCAAATTGGTCCAACGAACGTCCTTCATTGGACGATTTTGAAACCAACCGTTCTTAGAGGGTTGTCACGACCACACCGGAACCGGTTCGAAACAGGGAGAATAAATAGAGAGACGAATAGTGTGAAGCCAAAAATACAATATTGAGCAGACCAATCGAGAAAAGTAAATAAACATTACTCATTCCTGATTTAGAAGCGGTAAGCAAAAAGAGATTATAGCTACTAGAGGGAGCAAAGCGCTACTGTCTCCATGTATTCACGGACTGAAACATGGGGTCTCGCTCTAGCATATTGTATCCTATTACTTTGACATGTGTGTACCCGGGGCAATATGTGTCAAACTAATGGGCCTAGCATATGTAAGAGCGAGATGATAAATTTTCAGTGTTAACAGCGACATGCGACCTCTAGTAGTTATAATCTCTTTTGGTAAGCATTGTACATTCAATAAAAAAAGAAACTAATTATCGTCATAATTTAGTCAAATCGTGGTGCATTGTAGGGTATATATATATATATATATATATATATATATATATATATATATATATATATATATATATATATATATATATATATATATATATATATATATATATATATATATATATATATATATATATATATATATATATATATATATATATATATATATATATATATATATATATATATATATATATATATATATATATATATATATATATATATATATATATATATATATATATATATATATATATATATATATATATATATATATAAATTGAGAACAAACTTTACAACTAATTTGTCTCATTGATTCGAAATGCACATCATTTGTAAAACAAATCAAACGATCACCATACGGTTCGTTTTCGAAATATAATTGGAGTCATTTAAAATGCTGCCTGTGGAAGCGGTTGCCTAAATGAGTGTTGAAATCACCGTAAAGGGAGTGTTGTCGTTTTGACAGATTTTCACTATTTGTCTCTCTACCTATTCTCTTTGGACAAAACCAGATTATGGCTCAATCGGTTTCGGAATCGCTGGTTGAATTTGAGCTGAAATGCATTCATGTTTCCAGATGAATTTACCAGATGGTTCAAACGACATGCTTGTTACGACGCGTACTCACCTCGCTTTGGTCCAGCACTGTGAACCCCGTTTTTTATTACTCTACCAAAAAGAAAAATATAAGATATGTACTAGTCATTATAGACACTCATAGTAATAGACCAGCGAAGGTACTTTTATCGAGCCAAACAAACTGTCAAAATTCGGAGCCAAACGAGCATGACGTCATACAATGCAAATATGCAGAACAAGTATTGCGATTTCATATAAAAAAATTATTTTGTTATTCACAGTAGGCTTCACTTTTCATGTTCGTGTTAGTATTTTACAATGTTATTTAGAAAGATATTTATTGTGTTCTATATAACTGAATAAAAAGCATTTTACTTATACTCTTTTTCATCAAATTTGTGTTTTTTTTTTAAAGAAATTGGATTTTGTTTGCTTTTCTTAATTTCTTGTTGCTCAGTATCAAACGTATAACTTCTCTTTTGATTCACATATTGAACCACTTGAAAAATTACTTTAATAAAAAAAGGTGATCGAATACAGTCGAGCACGTTCGAGCTTGCACATTTTTGGGTGATGCCAGTTTAACGCGCTTGTTTTTTTAGTTGCCAGTTTTGCAGTTTTTACATCCGCGAGTCTATTACTATGAGTGTTTATACTAGTCATGGGATAATCAATGAGTAAAAATATATATTAAAAGGTGTTCTAACGGATTCGTTCCAGGTGATGGTTACACAATACTTGCGGCAGAGCATCCCCCTGTTTACGAATGGTTAGACTAGAAAGTTGACATTGATTATGTTGGATAATTTTGTTTACGTTTCTAGAACACTACTTCCGATAAGGATCTTTTTCACTTCCGGTGAAAATTTCAACGTGTCGACATGTTGGTTTTCACCGAGTGCTAGATAATTCGCTTTTTTCACCTTGATTGGGCGAATTACTCGTGCTGTGGTGGACCAATTTTGTGGCGCTGCGAGTTTATCGTCGGTTAGTCACAGAAAGTAAAGTCCATTGGACTATAAACGAAGATTCACTGGCAATATAGCTTTATATGCTGTGCCATTTTGGGCTTTGTTTCACAAACAAGCCAAACAGAAGCGAAGAAGAAGAAGATAAGGATCTTTGGTTGGCGACATTCATCAGATAAGTATTTATTTTTGTACCGAAAATAGCAAATTTATTTGTTTTGTGTTTTAGATATCTGCATATTTGATCAACTGAGGATGTTTTTTTCGTTGTGAATTTATCACCATTTATGCAGATCAGAATTACAGAACAACAGACTTTTGCTCAGCAGTACATATTAAATCAAAATTTCTTGATTTAGAAACATGAAGTTAAGTTTTCTGTTTGTATCCAAGATGAGGAAAACAAGAAGGTGGTATTTTCTAATAGTTTAATTTTCAGATTCTACTTATATATGTGCTGATAATGGTACTTGGCCCGTTCTTGGCTCTACATTATTGGGAGTCGAGGGATGTATAAGTACCCAGGCTGTCGACAATTTCGCACTGAAATTTTTCACACCGGCAATAAGTTCATCGCTCTTGGTGACAAATACAGGCAGTAAACGCCGTTAATCGTGCATCAAGAATCTCTCACATGTTATTGGCATCCAAAGTTGAAGATGCACATACAGTTAATACGAGTACAATCACTAGGTGCTTATGGTCGAGAAAGTACATTGCATTACAGCAGTGCTATTTTATATTCACTAGGATGTAAGCGCATGAATTCAGGTATAGTGTGGGACAATGGAAATTCAGCGTAAACAAATAAGATAATTCAAATCTGCAATTAACGCACAATACCTTTCACAATTTCAATACCTCTTAATCGTTTCTCAGTTAGAACAAGTTAGGAATAATATTGTTGTGGTATTAGTATAAGTGATTTATCATATTTACCTAATGATACTATTTCTTTCGAGAGTAAAACGTAACAATTACTAAACACTTCTGTATGCCATATATTATATGAGAGAAACAAATTAGTCGGTAAGCTTCAAAATGATTATTATTGCTAAGCAAGCGAGATGCAATAACAAAACACAGTAGATAAACCTTTTTTTTATTTGTAAACAGAAAGCCTTAATTCCTTAGTTGAATCCAATAAAAATAATACTGAATGCAACAAAAACTTTGTTCAAATCAACCATCGATGTTAGTAGAATTTAGCGTTAACCATTACTAATTTTAAGAAACTTCCTTTGAAATTAACAGTTAATATTAGCTGAAATCAACAAAAAACTTTGCTGAACAAACCAGGTCTTTTGTTGAAATTAACAATTTTTATTAGTTGAAGTTAACAAAATCTCTTGCTGAATTCAGCAAAAATTATAGTTGAGAAGCTGGAGAATGTGTCTCCGCTAAAAGTGACAGCATCTTTTTCTCTCCAAATCAACAGAAAAAATAGAAATTCCAACTAGCATTTTAGCTTTATTCAGGAGGATCGAGAACAACTAATCGAAATCAGCAAATTGAGAATTTGCTTAGATGTCCTAAATAATAACAAATTCATTTCAGTAAATCAACTAAGGTTTTCGCATCTGAGCTGAATTTTGGTTCTCCGTGCATTAGTTAGGTATTCAACAGGATTATTTCGCGCTTGAAAACACAACAACAATGCTCATCTCTCACCATTAGCGAAAATGTACGACATCTTTGTCGAAGTACATTCTTATATTCATATATGTACTGCTGATGTCACCTAAGCGCGAATGATAAACGATTCCAATCAAAAGGCGGTTTACAACGACAGCCACTGTGACACAACAAAAGTACTGAGTATACACCAAATCGTTTAGCACTGTGTGATTTGTGTGAATCACCCGTGAAACATCTAATGGCGTTCATTTTTTATGTCTGTTTGATTTTTTATTTACCCCACCAAATTATCTAACGGCGCGCGGTGGAAGCCAGCGGCGGAATTTGCTGGAATAATCTGCAAGTCGGTCAAGAAGCTCATTGTTTGCATTGTTGCCGAATATGGTTAAACAATTTCTTCACTAGACACCAGCAAAAAAAAACAAACCAAGGAAAACTAATGTGACGAACGAAAAAGCGGGCGTGTCTGCCATGTATATGAGCACGGGTTCGTCGCTTCGCTTTAAGCGAATCACTTTTTTGGCGCGAGGTAAAATTAAACATATACCGAAATTACAATTGCTTCGAGTGCGTGGTGCGGTACATTTTCGGTAGGCTAACATTTTTTGTTTGACATCGATTCGGATCTTTAATTGCTTCAGTGCTTTGGCAACGGCAGAAAAAAATACGTACTCTCACTAATTGGTGCAACATTGACGTTTGAATATTCAACCCACCTGTGAGACCCCCTGTCACTGGGACAAGTGTGCGACCAGGTCTGGTACAACGGACTGTGGAGTGATTTATTTGTTAAGTAAGAAATAGAAGATGCAAACATATTTAAATTATTATGGCTTAATATTTGTTTCAGTGTGGTTGAGTTTAGGAGAAGCATATTTGTATACATTGTGTTAACCCATTCATGCCCATTAGGGTGACAATAAAACGACCATTTTTGAAATTACTAATCTACACCCCCTAGCGTCGTTCCAAATCATGAAAAAATGACACTGTCCAAATTTGAGCGAAATCGGTTAACCCTAACCCCTCCCCCAACGAGCTTAAAGGTTGTATGGGATTTTTGGCCAAAATGTATGGAGAAACACTTACAGTTCACATTATCACCCCTAGAGGTCGCTGTAAACTTCCGAACACGAACCTAGGAAGGAGTTAAGCTTTTGAAGATATGCCGAACAAGTTTGTCGAAGACTGCAAGACAATCCAACTAACCGTTAAAGAGTTATTAACGTTTAAAGTTGGATACTGCTGCTTAACATTCGCAAAGGGCGTACTCCGCTTATCTCATATATGTGACCCACATGCAAAGGTGGGGCAAGGTTAGGAAAAACTCATATATCTCTGAAACGACGAGAGATAGAAAGTTATGATGTTCCACAAAGTTGTAGAGAAATAAAAGGACTTTTTGGTTTCACTGGAAAGTTTCAGGATTTCTCCGCATGGTGGCGGTAATGAGCCAAGCAATTTAAAGGGAATGCTCCTATCTGTACAACGCTAAGAGATAGAGTATTTGGATGTTATACAAAGTTGTAGAGTAGCAAAAAATACTTTATTCTTTTATTTGAAAAATGCAAAATTCCACCACATGGTGGCGCCAGTGAGCAAAATTTGTTCAAGATAATTCGCCTATCTATACAATGGTAAGAGATAGTGCAATCTGACGTTCTACGAAGTTGTAGAGTATTTCAAAGGCTATCGTGTCTCGTTATAAAAATTGGAATTAGGCCGCATGATGTATATGAAACTAAACAAACCGCTTCTAAAGAATTTCATTTACGCCAAGTTGATACCTGTAAGTTGTTTGAAAAATATAATATTTGGCAAAGCAAATTGACAGTTTACGCCGTGTTAAAATGAACTTGAGACTTGAGACACTTTGTGGATGACTTGTCAAGAGACACATGTTTGGGTATTCTTTGGAACACATGCAGAAGAATTCGAAATCGAAAGAAGACGTTTTTCCAGATTCTAATACTGTATATAATATCATTCAATATGCTCCCACAACACAGTGGTCTAGAATGTGAATTTAGCAGCAATTTTAACTTTTTGCTAAAATTAAATGACTTAGCCTTACAACATGTTTGGCAAAGTTGTTATACTTTGCAATGACCTTCTTTTTGTTTAAACAAATGTTAGCGTGATTCTAATTTTAGCAATTTTTAAAACTGAACTTTTTAACGGTTCAAGAAAGAACTTTAGTTTTCGATGTAGAAGTTGTAGAGAAACACATTTTAAACAAATTTGCTGAAGACATGCAAGCTCTAGCTTTTGTAATTTTCATTGCGCGAGAAAACCAAATGTAAGCTTCAGGGTGTTCTGTAACCTTCCGCCAGCTAACAAAACTAGCAAAACTGTGTTGGCGCACCAGCGGCTGCTCGTTCATTGGGCCACTTGCGCGACTTCCGAAGGGTTAAAAAACGGTTTTATTTCTAAAACTTTTGTAGCTTTTATTTTACACTGAAGTACCCTTTGGACAACTTGTAGATTATTTTAGGGCGCATAATTTGCTTTAAAACATTAACTGACTACTAAACTTTTTTCGTTTCGAAGTTATGAGAACATTCATATAAAAACGTTTTTAATCCACCTAACAATGTGATGATACATTTTGTATCACTCTTATCACTCTCTTCATATATAATATAGAGAACATTTATAACTTGATGCTTCGCGATGTTTTTGTTAACACATACTACATGGGATAGTGGCAAGACTCAGAGAATCGTTCAAAGCAGCATAGGACAACATAGTGCTTGAAATCTCAAATGCTAAACCAAATAAATGAATAAGCGGAAAATGGCCCATAAAATAGATATACAAACGAATTATTGCTCTATTGACAACATATCCAAATTCTTCCATCAATGTATTGCGTGGGGAAGACTAAATTTTCCCAAAGAGGTTAAATAAATATATGTTGTGCTAAGCCCGAAATCCGAAAAAAGTTTTTTTGAATCAATTTAAAGTTCTTACTCTCAATAGCGTTCAGCCTTGTTCGTCTGCTAGAGTCCATCAAACATGAGGTTGATAAAATGGGGGCAGACTAAATCGGGGCCTAATCAAAACGGGTCTTCAATGTATTCTAATTGATAGGCAGTATTCGAAGAAGTTTCTTAGGGACGAGTGTTGAACGACTTTGTTTCTACTTACTTGGAGTCAGTCGCGTGGCCAGAAATTCGATTTGGTGGAAGTTTGATGAAAACTTACTGTCCAAAACGCCATCTTTTAAGTTTTAATATTGTGGAGAAATAATTTTAAAAAAAATTGTAACAGAGTTCGTGTCTTTAGCGAATTTGTTGAGACTATCATTTAAAACAACTTTATTACTGTCATGAAGTGAAGGGAGTATATCAAGTTATAAAATGATATTTACGAAATGTTCCTTAATTTATTTTTTTTTAAATCACTTTCTATTGTGAGCTTCACAAACTCAAGCTTTGGATAAAATGTAAATTTTATTATTTATGAACAGTAGAACAGATTTATCATAACAGTATAGAGATTACTGAGTAGGGAAAGTTATGGAAATTAGAGCCATAGTACTCAAATGAGAGCAAGGATGTGAAGTAAACAGATCGGAAAACTAGAAGTGGCAGGGTTATTAGAACAGGCTAAATATATGTATAAAACTACCCTAATATATGTATAAAACGACCCTAAAATTTTGGTTTGATTTTAAACATTATAAGAAAATTGGCATGACATTTTCGGTGTCGCAATAATTTCGTGTTCTCCCTTTATATTTAAAATTTTTCATCATTTAAATGTTCGGTTGGTGCATCATATTGACGGGTCTGACCGAGATGAGCTGAAATTTTTCGCCATTTCCGAGCAGTTTGCGAAAAAAATTTCAAAACAGTTTTTCGTTTTGACAACATTGTTCTACTTATTTTCGACAAAATGGCAAAAAAATTATTAATTATATGCAGCACAGCAAAAGATATAAGCGTACCAAACCTTACACGACTTTCCTACCGAAATTTTTAAAAAGGCCCGTATATTGAAAGGTAAGTCGTTAGTCACGATAAAAATGGAGCTTCATTGAATAAAGGGTTCCGCCGCGGTATTGGTATTTAATTAGCCTACTTTGGGGTCCTTAAAATAATCTCACTGTTGAGTTACTTAGTACTTTGGAATGGTAATCCATGTTTTCATGATCTCACATGGACTACCATTCCAAAGTATTGATTTGTATTGTCCAGTTTGGAAGTTATGTGTGGTACCAGATGTGATGAAAAATTGACCATTAGACAGAGAGACATGAGACATGGTTATATGAAAAAAATAAAATTTTACTCAGAGTAACTTATTGGGATCCATTTAGCTCCCTCTGCAAATTTTTAGCTCGATCGGTGAAACTATATTTTTGCGCCTACTGTTTAAAGTTGGATGGGATTTCGTATGAGTAAATCGTCTTTTGCAAAATACTCCGTTACTTCCTAAAAATAAATAGATGAATTTTTATAGGAAATTTATCAAGGAAATAAAGTCTAGAAGACCGCGAAACGATCTGAGGCTTGTTGAAAAAGTTATTAATCAAAAACCGATTGATGCTCTGAAGGTCGATGAAAATTTCACTTTTCATAGCATCATTGCTGATGACAGTCTAATTATATACAAAAATTTTAACTTTCTCTTATTATGTACAAAAGAAGCCTAAATTTATCTCTCAAAACCCTTGCAAGGTGGCCAAACAGTATGGATAAATGATTTAGACACATTAAGAGTAAATCAAAACAAAATTTCATATAATTGGACAACCAACAGCAGTGGTGCTAGAAAAAATGATTTTTTATCAATCATCAGAGCATCAATCGGTTTCTGTTTAATAACTTTTTTTCTCAAGCGTCAAATCGTTTTGTGGTTTTCGAGACTTTGTTTCTATGTTGAATTTCCTATAAATGTCACATAACGATTTATTTTTATGAAGCAATGGGCAACTCCTGGAGGAATTATTTTATGAAAGTTAATTTTCCCACACAAAATCCCATGTAAAATTTAAACAGTAGGTGCAAAAATATAGTTTCAGAGATCGAGCTAAGAATTTGCACAGGTACCTAAAAAGCTGCTCGGAGCTGGAATCTAATTTGACTATTGTCCATCCGGCATTCAAATTGCCCTAGCACCCTTTGCTTACTGCCGAAGTATCAGTCCCATACTCGTATAACCAATATCAATTGAGTTGGGTTCGCAGCACATGGCACGTCTCGAGGCGACAACGGCAACAACATACACCACATCTCTGCGGCGATAGCAAGCAACATGCGCGATGAAACGCACAAAGCAAAATGACACTACCCAGCCGGTTCAGTCTCTACTACGACAGAGCGATCGACGAGCGCCGGCAGCAATGTTGCAGCTATATCAGGAGACGATCCTTCCTTGCCGGAATAGTCGCACAAAGCAAAATTCAAATTCTCGATAATATAAGGATGTTAGCACCACTATGCGGCCTAAATTATATTTATACACGATAGCCTTTGAAATACTCTACAACTTCGTAGAACGTCAGATTGCACTATCTCTTACCATTGTATAGATAGGCGAATTATCTTGAATTAATTTTACTCACTGGCGCCACCATGTGGTGGAATTTTGCATTTTTCAAATAAAAGAATAAAGTATTTTTTGCTACTCTACAACTTTGTATAACATCCAAATACTCTATCTCTTAGCGTTGTACAGATAGGAGCATTCCCTTTAAATTGCTTGGCTCATTACCGCCACCATGCGGAGAAATCCTGAAACTTTCCAGTGAAACCAAAAAGTCCTTTTATTTCTCTACAACTTTGTGGAACATCATAACTTTCTATCTCTCGTCGTTTCAGAGATATATGAGTTTTTCCTAACCTTGCCCCACCTTTGCATGTGGGTCACATAATATATGAGATAAGCGGAGTACGCCCTTTGCGAATGTTAAGCAGCAGTATCCATCTTTAAACGTTAATAACTCTTTAACGGTTAGTTGGATTGTCTTGCAGTCTTCGACAAACTTGTTCGGCATATCTTCAAAAGCTTAACTCCTTCCTAGGTTCGTGTTCGGAAGTTTACAGCGACCTCTAGGGGTGATAATGTGAACTGTAAGTGTTTCTCCATACATTTTGGCCAAAAATCCCATACAACCTTTAAGCTCGTTGGGGGAGGGGTTAGGGTTAACCGATTTCGCTCAAATTTGGACAGTGTCATTTTTTCATGATTTGGAACGACGCTAGGGGGTGTAGGTTGTGAAAAATTTTTTCATATAAATCATTGTCACCCTAATGCCCATGTTGTTTGTGGACAACAACGTTTTTAAACAGCTATAACTTTTGATTGAGGCGAGATTTGCTCACAAAAACAAGTAAGGCTCATTAATGTGATTATTGCCTTTAATTTGAGTATTAACAGTTACAAGGATCAGCTCTAGAACTGAAGTTATTGCAATTAGTCTGATTGGATTCCGATTGAGCAGTGCTGCCAGGGACAGTTTACGTTAACGACGGAAAATGATTTTTTCATATATCTTCGTTATGGTGCAATATTATTGAAAACTGATAAAACTCATCAATTTAGACTGTCGTTAGCTACGTTTTCCACGTAATTGGACTATTGTAATTATTTTAGGAGAATTGTATTGAGCATTATAAAATAAAAATTGACCAGCTTCTAGCACTGCCATGAAAGCACCTATCTTTTATGAAAACAGACTGTTCGTGTCTCTTGACCCAACCGTTTTCAAGGAAAAATAGTTTTGAAATCCTACATGCACTAGAAAAAAGTTGGGCATGAAAGGGTTAATTTTTCTAAAATCGAATAATGTGGTTTTCAATTGAAATCCATTCAATTACACTAGATTATACAAAACAGATTTACGGTTTTTGGTTCAATGAAAACAAAAATATAGTTTTCATAAAATTCGGTTTAGAATTTCCTCTTCTATTTTTTATGATTAAGCACCCAAATGTAAGAAGTTTTCTTTTTGACCAATTTTAAGAATCATTTAGCTGTTGGTATGAAAAAGTGGGGTTGAGTTCAATTACAGTCGATGTCGTTACGATTTCCTTAGGTAAAATATCTCTGGCCATGTCTTCTTTCGGAATGGAAGTAATGTCGTCAGTTATGATCTAGGGTAAACGGGTTTAAGCAGAAATAGCTATATTTCAATGTTGGATACTATGATCCAGGCCCGTGCGCACGGGGGGGGGGGGTTGGGGGTTCAAACCCCCCCCCCCATGTTGGTTTTGAATTACCTTTAAATATTTATTATCTTCCTGTTCAGGAAAATAAATATACTGCAAACCGTTTGGCCACATGAAATGGCATTTGAGTTCGGTCACTTTACAAACAAGTCAATGAAGAAACCAAGGACGAAACTTTACGAGGGTGGCTGGAAAGGGATGTATGTCAAGTTGGAAGGCTTCTCTGAAGGATCGGTTAACGTATCGGCAAGCTTCGATATTAGCAAAAGTAGTGAGTAGACAGCAGAAGTCGGTCAGAGGGCTAGCAACGGCAGTTAAGGAGGAAAAACACGAAGTTGTAGAAAATCGGGATATCGTTGCCTAGAATTTTTTTTCCGTCGATGATTATTCCATTAGAGTGGCAGCGAAATGGATCGCGAAAATTGGCATCGGTATAGTGTGAAATACTGCCGCCAAGAAGTTCTCAGCACCAGCTAGATGATAAATAGGAACGACTAGCACCAAGAAGGATAAGAAACCCGGCGAAGGTTGTTGTAAACAGATGTAAATTCTTATGGTCGACACCCCCGGACCGGTTCATGTCTCAACAGGGTACGATATTTGCAGCAGACCTGAGCTGATGAGATATATCGCGAAGGTTTGACAGCAAGTAAGGAAAAGTAGCTATGGATAAAAACATGACGATTCACACAAAACAAAATAAGCAAGAACACAATGCTTACTAAAGCAGTACTTAACGGTTGCCCCGGATGTATGAGATACAAGAGGTTTAAGTTTAGTCGGTTGGTTTAACGACTACTACAAACCAATCCGAATCCACCACGAGCCAGCATTCAACGCACAGTGGTCGGAAATGCCAGAAACGTCACTAGAGGCCAAATTATTGAATATATTCATAGGGTATCTTTGGAGGAATTGTTCGTACGAATATTCCCCATAACCTGATAGAAATTTACTATGTTTGAAATAGATATTATTGAAATTAACTTTTTTTTACTGACGATGTAGAAAGTTGATGTATTCGACAAAGTTTTAGGAATGCTCGTAATGGAGAATTTTGTTGAACAACTTGAGCTTGTAGGACTTAATGTTATCGATTTTCAAAGCGTTTTCTAAGGTGAATCCCTTAAATTTAGCTATTTAATATAGCTTTTTCGCTGTGTCTTTTCGTGCAAACGATATTCCAGACAAATGTTGAGGTATTAATACCGCATAATATTGTTGAAGACTGCATGTAAAAATTAGGAGTAGGTACTATTTTCAATGTCCGGACTACGCATAATAAAGGTAAGAAGGTTTTAAGCTCATTTTGTAATGTTTTTACTTGGGTATTTTTACTTACAGTCTTCAACAATAGTATGTGGTTTTAATGCCTCCATATTTGTCTAGAGCACGGTTTGCACGAAAAGTCACAGTGGAAAAAGTTATTAAAAAAAACTAAAGTTGAGGGTGTTGCCATAGAAAACGCTTTACAAATCGATAACATTAAATCCTACAAGTTCAACTAGTTCAACAAAATTCTTTATTATGAGCATTTCTAAAACTTTGTCGAAGACACCAACTTTCTATCTCGTCATGATAAAAAGTTCGTTTTTTTAATTTGATCGTGGTAAGCCATGCCTAATTTTAATTTTTATCAGGTTGTGGGGAATATTCTTACGTACCATTCACAGGTTATCCCTGTGAATAAATTCAATGGTTTGGCCTCTAGTGAATTAAGTTCGCGTTTTTGGGGTTTCCGACCACTATGCAGCGGTGTCTTTTGATGACTTCTTCTCGATAATAAACATTTACCCAATTTGTTGAGCAGAGTCGTTCGGTTCACAAGACTAGGTCCAGGCCTCTGAAAAATCTTCAAAGTTTGAGAGTTTCTGTACGTTTCTTTTAAAATAAACGTTAAAATATCAAACCCCCCACCCCCCTTGAGAATTTTCTGCGCACGGGCCTGCTATGATCTCCGCAGCAACTAGTATAATTATTATTGCTATATTAAGTAGAAAACAGTTCCTACTTATTTTTGTTGAAAGCATGTGAATAAAAATATGATTACACATTTTTCAAAGATGTTCATATTCTAGTTTCTTTGCTTACCCAGAGCAGAATGCTCCTAGTTTCAGTGTGATATGCCCCACAACAAAAAATAGTATGCCCACAGCTATCGATGAGTATGCCCTACAGCAATAGAGGAATTATTGAAATTTTTGTCATGCTAAAAAAGGTCATAAATTATAGGAAACCTTGATTTACCTAAAGAAAATCAGTATTATAGATCGGACCCGATTATCCGAGGATTCGATTATCCGGGGAAAATGATTCGATTATCCGGGTGTATTATCCAGATCGAAAAAAAAAAATCATATTTCAACTAGAATCTCAAATTTTAGCTTACCTTAAAAATAGCTTATATATGGGTTATTCCACGTAAAGTGACAAAAAAAAATTAAAACTTGCAATCGACCTTCACGGATTGGAACAAGTTTTGACGAAATTGTTCATCTAGAACCAATATATAATAACGTGAAATATTGTGTCGTTTTAACCACCCCTTGGTCCATAGTAAAACATTTTTTAAACAAATTGTTTAAAAAATGTTTTTTCTTCGGTTTATACCTCTGGTACTGTTTGCACTAGATTCAATCAGCGAGATAATTTTTGAAGGGTTTGTTCAAGAAATTTAGAAAAAAATACTAGCTTTTAGCAGCAGTGTTGCCAAATATGCAACTTTTAATTTTAAACTAAAAGCACATTTTTCTCGTAATGCACATATCAGTTATCTCAGGTTTTTTTGAAAAGTAAAACATCACCATACCTATTTTGCTCGGTAGGTTTCTGGTACTCTCTAGGGATAATGATGACATGCTTCTCAGGATTCTTTCCAGGATTCTGATCGAAGTTTTCTTAGCATTCCAATTTCGATTGAATCCTTATCCGTATTGCTAAGGTTTTTTCTCCGATTTTTGATGTAGAATTCTAGAGAAAAGCATCTCAAAGGTCTGGTGGAATCCTTCTTAACATAGCATTCTGCTAAAGATTATGATTTATTCAAGATGCTGGTAGAATTTTCAATGAAATCCGGTGTAAAATTCTGATCAATATTCTACTCTGAGTTCCAGTGGACTTTGACACAAATATTGTGTCTTTTCCGATTATCTTCTTCAACAATTGATTCATGCTCAGAATTCCAATGGCATCTTCAACCTCTTTATGCCCATGTGTAGATAAACAACCACGTTTTTAACTTTTTGTTTATACAACATATGTTTACAAGGACAAGTACGGCTAATAACTGGGACTAATATCTTTCAATTGAGCACAAACAGTTATAAATATTATCAGTAAAACAGATGTTATTACAATTAATCTGATGGGGTCCACTAAAGTAGTGCTGCTAGGGATACCCGATCAGAAGGAAATAACACAATTATAACTCAAGCTGATATTTTGTTACGAAAAATTTCCTATCAAATTTTGTTATAAAGTAGAAACATTTAGGTGTTTAAATAACAAAAATTCTAACAAAAAATTCTCCCCGAATATCACATTTATAACAAACGTTGATAGCAATATAACACGATCATAATAACTTGAGATAGCATAATTGACCCCAACATAGCTTGTATTACTTATTGTATATTATCAACAATTTTAGCGTGCACGTCTAAAAATAGAACACGAGAAAAATAAAGCATACATTATGGCGCTTTTTGCATGAACCAACGATGTTGTTTTCGACTGTTGTTTAATGTTAGCATAATATTCCACGCATCCGTCAGGGGCAAAACGATTAAAGATGCAGAAGACGTTTCCAGAACGCACACATTGAACTTTGCCCAAGCCTCAGTGCTATTTGTTTTCCTGGCATCATACGCTTTGTTTTTATTCAATTTTACTCACTAATACACCTGCCTATATGACGATAGACAAAATAGCTTTAAATAATCTTTTCAGATTAGGAAAGAGGGACTATTTTTAGAATCTAAATAGTACGCTTTGGCGCTTCTCTGGTACGTTAACGTGTTTTTTTTTCATGGTTTTTAAAAATAATGTCGATGTGACATGGTATCATTGAGCGGATATTTTACGTACATTATTTTACGGAGAATACGACAAATCTTATTTAGGATTCCGCATAGATTCAAAGCAACAAATGTGTTTTGATGTTTCAAAATAAGTCTCTTTTGGGGATTTGTTATTGCCATTTTTGATATGGGGAAGACTAAACAAACCAGTACAATTATTTCGCACCTAATAAATTGCTAGAAATGCAAATCTTTCACAGAAGTTATATCTATCAACTGCGAATATAACAGATTTATGAGAAAATTCGAGAACTTGTTGATGTTTCTTCGATGGGACGGATTCTTGAATATTTCATGTTTTTTCTGTTACACTTTTTTTCCAAATTTGATTTAATTTTAAGGAGGAAATTAACAATATTTTTGCATTAAAGTTTTTAGATATTTCAAGGATTAAAACGCATTCAAATCACTTGTCAGTTCAACCAAATATACTCAAGTAAACTCAAACACTTTTTATGCGGAGGATAAAATAAAAAAGTCGCGATAGTTTAGAAATTCAAAAAACGCACAAACTAGAAACCCACAAACTGGATATGGTTTAAGTGTTCATAAAAACCTGCATAAATTGGAGAAATCGCACTGAAAGTCTCATCAAGATCCTCAAAATACACTACGAAAATTTTGGAGATCAGTATAATATATCAGATAGTTTTTTGTGACCTGAAAATTCGTTTTCGCAATATGCAGCATAGATTAGAGGAAAATTAATTATATACTCATTAGACAAAGCCATGGTTGTGATAGGGTGATGAGCCTATTTTGGCACCATTATGGAGAGGGTCGCACTATTTTTTGAACAACTTAAAAAGAAACCATATTACCTATAACCTTTTTCAGAATAAAGTATCAGTGCACTGTTTCTTAAACATCTGTATAATGCTTATTTGGCAGAATTGTCTCAATTTTCAGCATAAATGAAAATAAATGTTCTATTCTGTGCATCTATTCCCACCTGAACGTTCCAATTATCGCATCATGTGTGTGCCGATTTCCACCTCATCGAAAAACAATCTAGTTGAAACGCAATGCCTCATATTTCATTTGCGTCGATTCTAACTAGGTATCCAGATCATGGACGCCAACGCGTGATTTGTAAAACGAATTATTCTGCTTTTTTCAGCCGATCAAAACAAACGTAAACATTACGCACACGAAAGAAACTCATCAGCTGTTAATAGAAGAGCGCCCAGAACTGCGCATGCAGGAAATAACCATGCGAAAGTTAACAACTGGAATATAAAGTTCACATCACACATTACTTCCTCCCGATCCAAATTGTATGTGCAGATGAAAATAAAATATCTGCAATCAACAATTAGTTGAATAACTTGAAATAATTGATTACTTATACCTGAAATTGCATAACATTATGTTTTCAAGTTCATGTTTTGGTTTGGCCGCACTGGTGATTCTTTTCTGTATGATGGATGCAAAAAGTTGGTTTTGATTGTGGTAGTGTATCAGCAAAACATGCCAATAATAGGAACCCCCGTATTTAGTTTTATCCTATTATAACACTAGGCCTATTCTAGTGTTTGACGAGTGCTTTTAAAGTGAAATAATCGTAAAAAGGTTCTCCAGCTAAAATAAAGGTATGTATCAGTGCAATATTTAATATATTTGTGCTGAAATAACGAGATATGAGGCGGTAAATGCTGGCTCGAAAGTGTTTATTTTGCTAAGCGCCGTTGCGTCCTGTTTCGGTTCACTGCGCGAGTGAGGCGGATCAGCAGATATTTCAATAAGGTGATTTTGTTTTAATTAAAAGTTGGATTTAGTGGATAGTTCTGAATACGTATGTGCACAACAAATAAAGAATATAACTTGAGCTTTTTTTGCACACCTGTTTTAGCCAAATCGATATTGTCATTATCTCATATGCTTGGTTCGAAACCAAGGGATACGAAATAGGGTCACAATAGGCTCTACTGCCATAATAGGCACATCACCCTATGTGACACCACTACGTAAAATAAACTGGGGCCATGAAACAGACCACCCCAGCTTACTTGCTTACTTTCATTTTTTCTAGTAATAATCGAGTAATCGAATCATTTACCCCGGCAAATCGAAGCCCCGGATAATCGAATTTGAACTGTATTGCAAAAGACACAGCTTATCAAAAAGTTTGTCTTAGAATTTTTGCACAAATAGCTACAAAAAACTGATACATACCGTTAACTCGTTGTCAATGTAAATATTAAATGAAAACCACTTGAAATTCTGAAAAATAGACTAGGGCCGAAATAGCCACATTTGAACTTACCATAGTTAGAAAATTCAACCTGACCATTTGACGCAAAAAAATGTTTGACTCGATTATCCGGGGTAAGATTTTTTTGAAATCTCCGGCAATTCGAGTCAAGCCTGTACTGTTATTTACAGCTCATAATTGGCTCAATAATTACTTTGCAGTTGTGCTAATAATGGGGCATACCATCCAGAACGTGGCGGGGCGTTTCAAAAAGTTAGATATGAATAGTTCTACTAAATCCGATTCAATTGTGGTTGAAATACGTATAGAAGAATAATGGAAACTTACATTGAAATGGCTCTTTTGGAACTTTTTAGGAATATTAAAAACGTCAAACTAACTTAGTACGTAATTTTTTTTGAAATTATACTGTTATTTTAACGTTTCAAATAATAATGGGATCCAAGGTATGGAACTTGGGCATATTATACCCTTTTAACCTATATCTCAATGGGACGAGTCCAGAGGGGTCAGCCGCCCCTCTGATATCGGTCATAGGCATTCAGTGGCGGACAAAGAGCGACAACATATAAAAAAGAACAAAAAGCTTTTCCCGAAGCTCATATACAATGCATTTGGGTGTGGGTTGTTATGTACATATGTATGTTCAGCACTGATTAGTAATTATCTCAGCAATGCCCTATGGTCCCAAAGCCATATCAAGGAAGACAAAACTGTTTGCGCCCAAACTGTTGGTTTTGAATATATAGAGTCTCCAGCAAACTTTCTTAGTACTTTAGCCTATTATTTATGTTTGTTATATTTGAGTGGTCCTTGTGGTTAGGATGTTCAAAGTATTTACTTTTTAGAATTTTAGCTACATAATATTCTACAAAATTATGAAACTATCAAATTGAAGCAACTTTGCTGAACAAACTAAATAACTATCTCCTATGGCCAATGTGCTTTAATTAATGTTGTTATTAATGGGTGGCTCTTGAAAAATTGGTTTTATTTTAATATCTTGTTATGTGTTAATCTCTAGCAAATACTTTCTTCTATGCGAACGTATTTTTGCCGAAGCAACAAAGTTTTCATCACTTTTGTTTTTACAGTTACAAAAATGGTATTCTTCAAATCTTTATATCTTTGAAGGTCGCAAATAGATTTTCAGTCTGTCGATTTCATTTGAAAGACCGAAACTTTGTTAGTGTTCAATGAAAAAACTGCGCGACCATCGTTTCTTTAAAAAAATGAATTAAGCTATAAAAATGGTATATATTTTCAACAAAAACCGTTCACAGCTTTTCCAATAGAGAAAATAACTTTGTTGCTTCAGCAAAAATATGCACCGTATAAAGTTCTGAAAGAACAACGAACAAAGTATTTACGATAAATAAATACTTGAAATGACAGACGACAAATAGTGATATTAACGGGTTACGTTTTCATTGTTCAATTTCTTATGGTAAAATCAACTAAGAAATAGTTAATTTGCGTGATAATATCAGAAGTCACCGTCAATTCGAAGAAATTGAGAATTTCACGTATTCCGTCATTTATCTTCAAATTCAACGCAATTATATATTTCCAATGAATTTCAAAAAAGTTTCTTCCAGAAATTGCAACCTGCATTAGCTTTAATCGATTCTGTATTAATATGTATATGTCATCGCTTTAGAATGGGTAAATGTTTACCATGATCGCTTGCCACGCTTTCATTCATTATCGTTTGAGGATGCAACAAAGATTACAACAGCCATGTTTGACCATGCGGATTCGCGGCAATCCAAGTAGTTTTCGCGCTCAATTCGTTGTTCGAAATCCGTGCGCGGTAACGTTCGACGTGGAACAACTTAATTACAAATAAAGACCATTATGTTTCTTGGCGGCATGCTAGGTACTAAAATAAACATATGCATAGTTTTTTCTAATGAAAAAGATGTTCAGACCGTCTTTCAGAAAAAGATGTTCAGAAGACCGTCTTTTCCATGTTACTCGAATCAAACAAGAACGATGAATCTGTTTCGCTGGACGATATCTTCACTGACTTTATCACTAAAATCACTCAATTTCATCAACTGAAATAAATTTTTCGAACCAAGCGGGCCTAAAACTTAAAAAGGAAGTATTTTTGGCAAAAAATTTATTTCTGTAAAATTTATTTGGATTTGATTTTGAAATGGAAAATACTACCGAAAAATGGATATTTCATACAAATTACATTGTTATCTATTTTGGGCGGCCGGTTTGGGGAAGTTTGGCATATTTTATTTATTGTTTATTTTATTCATTTTTTACATTCAAATTATTTTAATTACTTTATTTGTTATATGCTTTTTATTTATTTATTTATTTTTATTTCATTTACTTGTTTCATTTTATTGAATTTAATTTCTTTTATTTTTAATTACTATTTTATTTTTTTACGGTATTCACAAACATTTAATTGGTCAGCGTTAATATATCGGCACAAATACAATATACATAACACAAACATTTCAAAATTTAACACAAAACATTTCAAAATATGCTCAGTTTATTTTGCTTATTTTATTTATTTTATTTATTTTATTTATTTTATTTATTTTATTTATTTTATTTATTTTATTTATTTTATTTATTTTATTTAATTAATTTATTTTATTTATTTTATTTATTTTATTTATTTTATTTATTTTATTTATTTTATTTATTTTATTTTTTCGTTTTGTAAAGTTTATTGATAGTAAGATTTTCGTTTATTACATTCACTTTAATACATTATTATTTCATACATTTTAATATTATATGTATTGAATCTGTTTTAGAACAGGACTTGAATCTAAAATATTTCCGTTGGAGCGTATAATATCTGCAAAATAATGATAGAGTTAAACGTTATGTGTCCAACTAAAAAACCTTAAAGGTCCCACAAGGTTACACGGGACCCGCTAATTAAACAGCTCATAACAATGGCGGTTTTGAAAAGATTTGGACACATTCGGATGTTTTGGATTCTGTTAACATGAACCGGATGAATGCATAGATGAATGCTTTGTACTGTCCATTCCCGGTTCAAATCAATAAATGGCTCCAAAATCATGAGATACAGTCTTCTGAGACAATTCCACGAATTTTGATACCTATAGTGCTAGGATTTTATTGCAAATCAGAAAATCACAAATAGTATTCCAGTACTGGAACAATCCGGAAATGCGAATTACCTGGAACCAGATGAATTTATTCAGTTCGACTTCGTTTCATTAGAATCCGACAATAACTTAGTTACAGGACTGAGCAAACGTCAATCCACGCTAGCTCCAAAAAAGGAGATATTCATTATATCATGTCCCATGAGAAAAGGAGTTTATTTTTAAGCTGATGACAACTAGTGAAATCGAAACATTTGGTTTAGCTTAGCAAACCAATGCAAGATGCACTATGCTATATTTTTCCTTAGGGGGGGGGGAAATTTGGATAAAAACTAATTTTTCTTTACTAAGGAAAAAATTGTTTAAAACCATATTTACGCGAAAGATGAACTAAAGGTACTTTCGCACGAAACACAGCTACCAAACACTTAATTTTTGTTCACGCCCTGTTTTCGTAACGTCAAAATGTAATTGGTCCAACATGTATTGTAACTCTTATGTTCCGTATAGCAGGGGTGCTTATCCTAATAACGGGGAAGGAAGACATCGTTTATTTCATCCGGATATGACCTGTAATAATTAGAGGGGACATTTCATCCCTGTTTCATGTGTGCCAAGACAAATTTTAGCCAAGGCACCTCTTAACCAGAAAGATCTACATTTATAATCAAAGGCCAATCACCCCACATCGACTAAGTATATAGATAACAAGAACTATAAGATATGTGCATATCAGAACACCTTGCTTCCGGCAGGATACAACGGTATAACTTCCTGACAAACACGGTGCACCGCTTTTTTTTTCTTAGGAATCAGCAAACGTAGAAGGCTAGTTGAAGAAAAAACCATCCTGGAGCAAGATGAAATTAAAATTCACCTTTGGTCGCGAGCCATTCTATAATTACAAAAGCCATTACGGCTTGCTAATGAGTCTGCTACTTTGTTCTCGGAGTGAGAGATACCACAACAACGCGAGCAAATTCCAAGATCGAAGCATCGCAAGGTGAGAATGTGCGCCGAATGCCCGGCAGCTGCTTGACATGAGACCGCTGTTAGTATCGGACAAAGGCTGGCTGTGTAACGTTAGTGTGATTATTTTGTGAACCTTTCATTATGTTTATTGAAGTTCTTCTTCGTATATTCGCTTTTCAAAGCAGCAAGAGTAAACCAGGATCGTCACATTGGGAGAAAAAAAAGTATGAGTTTGTATGCAAATCAGCTGTCGTCATTCGAATCGATTGAAGGAATCTGAACGTCATACTCTGCTCACATCCTAAATATTCACCTCGAAAGGTTCTAAAAATGTCCGACCTTAGTTCTCACGACAGCTATACAATGTTAATCGATAAGTAGTAATAACCAATAACCAAACCATATCAAGTTCCATGCACTTCCGTTCCCACCGGGATGTCAATGATGACGGCTCAATCAAGTCACACGGTAGAAAATTGAAACCATTGACCACATTCTGTTTGAGCAAAGAACCCCAAACTTCGCCACTGGCATTGATTTTAACCACTTCGGTACATGGACGAATGGTTAGAGTTCCGTTCGTATATTTAGTACCATAGCGAATTGAAAAAAAGAAGTTAAAATAAATTGACGTAGGCAGCTTTTAGGGTTTCTCGTGTTGCATTGCGGCGTCATTCATTTAAAAAATACCCATTAAGTCAGGAATCTCTTAAGAGTCATTATTAGCAGACATTTCAAGTTATGCCTCTCACTCGGGAAAACAATGTCGATCCAAAAAGCGTGATCAAAAATGACAATACTGAATAATGTCACCAAATCTTAGATCAGCAGAGCACTCTGCCCAACCTGCCTATAGCGAATCTCAACCGATTATGATGAAACACTGATTGTATTCCATTATTGTCACGCAACGGAACAAAACGACGCGTGAGCGTGAAAACCGCTCGCTCATGTTACGTCAAGCAAACGAAATTTTAAAACAGAAGCAGGAGAATAAAACGTTATGGAACGGAACCATCGCATCCGAGACAAGAGAGCAGTGTAAATGCCCTTGCCAAATCGAATTCGTGGATTTTGAATTGGCGGCGATACATCGCAAAAATAAATAGCGTTGTTGCAACAATAAAAACAACAAAAACCAAAACTAGACAATAACAGTCACTGTTTGTTCGGTTTCGAGCAATCAGAGCGGTATGTTTGAACAGTTCTCAAGATGTCGATACCTGGCTATTCTTCACCAATGTAGTATATACAGGTATGGCGAAGATGGTACTTTGGTATTCGTAAGATGAATCTTACACGAGTGATGTGAGAAATCACAGAATAAATCGACTTGCTTTCGTCATACCGTTCGTTCCGCTCCCATTGAACCGCGTGAACGCTATGACGTCAACCCGTTGTGCTTCTGGATTGTTTACACATTTTTGGGTGCCAACACTAGCAAACCGTGTGTTCTGCCACACCTATATATATACCACATTGATTCTTCACATCACACCGCACAGCTTATAAGTGAAATCAATCACCATGACGAACGATGCACACGGTTTTGATCGAACTTGAGACAAAGATCAATTCAAGTATAGTACCTTCTCCCCACATAACGCATGTGGTTTTGAGCATAGAAGTGAGCATAAAAGTTCCAGCTGATTGCAAACAAAAGGCAATAAAAAGGTGTGATCATCTTGGAAACCATGGCCATCCAACCACAGCAGAGATGGAAAACAATCGATTGTAGCCTAATTGAATGCAATCGTCACAACAGAGGAGAGCTAGCTGAATGTTGTGAAGGACACTGTTTGCAAATTATATGAACATTGAAAATCGCTGTGAGACAGTACTCTTCAGTAAGCTGTCACATTTAGTCTGAAGAATTGCTAAATGCGTAGTCCAGTGGAAGAGAACTTCACATTAATCTTTAGAGTCTGTTTCAACCAGTGGCGTAGTAACGGGTGCGGGGTGGTTTGGGTACAACAAAAATATGCCTAATATTTTAAATGAAATTCTCAAAGTTTCATTTGCAAAAGTTATCTTGTGAGAAAATTTCCTGGTAGTGAAAATTGGCGGCAGACCTCGACCTACCGGTAAGCTCTTTGTGGAGGCTAGGTCTACCGCCGAGGACTACTACGAGTAGAGAGCGGCGAAGCGGGGAACTAAATGGCTCCTGGTATCGTGACAAAACTGAGACCCGTTTGGTTCACGAAACGGACATCGATACCGAGAGAAATTCCGCCTTATTCTGTAATCCTTGAACACGAGTGGAGAGTGTACGAAAAGTTCCATTGGCGATTCGCTACCGCATCTGCCAATGGAACCCTGCTGCAGCACGGAAAAGGACGACCGGCAAGCTAAAGTGGAAGGCGAGAGTCTTTAACAAAAACCTCTTTGTTGAGTCACTTCAGCGAACAGCGGAATCAAGTACGTTGATGCGGTTGATCTAACAAGAAGGATTGTGACGGCTAGTGATGTCACAATGCCATCAAAACTGGAGCCATACAGTAGACGCGTAGCTTACTGATTAAATGAGTAGCTCAGTACGCTACACGTTGCTTGTCTTTGAGGCAGAAGGCGGGCTCGGAGAGTGAGAAAGTAGTGCAAGTGACGTTTCGAGAAGGTAGTGATGCATTTAAAACGGCTGTGCCCTTTTTTGTCCTAAGTAGCTGTGCTGAGAAGTTGACCCCTGGGCTTCGGTAATGAGCCTGAAGGGCGCGTTCTCTTGCTTGGTCGATAAGAGTGGGAGGTCCGAGCGAGTGCTGGTTCATTGATCTCTGAATCTTATGACTAATAGTCATTCGATCGAGTGTTTTGGCGGACGGCTGATATGGATGTTTCTACTTTCAAATGGGGGAACATACTGGATCGGTTGTTCGGGGAATGTGATCCGTACACCGAAAACTAAATATCAGAATAACGGTCCGCGAATATATGAATGGCCGCAGGGTTTCAAAATCAAATTAATACACGCGAAGTCACATACACGCGAGCACACACGACAAACACGTCAACATACGAACGCTTACGCCCTTCGCGATCATCCACGCACACCTATGCCCGCGATCGCGCAAGCTTGATAACACTCCGATAATTATGTTTTAGTATTTACGAAGTTACAAACGCGAACCCGCAAACGCGTGCGATCATGAATCCTTCAAGTCCGGAAATCTTTAGCCTTCATTCTAGTAATTTAGGTCCATACATTCACACGGAAACGCTCCCGATCGCATAGCAACTAATATATTAGTCGAATTTCTGAAATCGATTGGTTAAAATTTGGTACAGCTAAACGATTGTTGATTTTTCTAAACTTTCATTTTTGTTTTTGAATGAACAAAACAGTTGCTGAAACAACTAAATCATCTAGTTGAAAATGTGATGCTGTCAGTTAGCAAAGACACACACCATCCGAATCAGCTCATCAAATAGCTGTAACAACTAATATAATTGTTGATTTCAAGATTGGTGCGTGTTGAAACTAAAAACCAAGATGGTTGTTTCAATCAATTGTATTATTGAAAAATATCCCAACCAGTTGTAATAGCTAACGATTTTGTTAATTTTAAGGAGGATTTGTTACCCAGTAATAAAAAGCCAAATTATCTTCAAAGAAGTTTATTGCTATCATATCAATGGCTTGATTTATCCATCAAACGCGTTGTATCACTAGGAAATATAAATATTAACACTGTTCAGCGCCAATACGTTTACATTAATTCTATTTTATAACAAAAATATATAGCATTGACTTTCTATAGTAATGATGATAGCCAGATCGACCGAATAATGCTTAAGATTTGTTCTAGTCGGATTACTCATTTTACATTGCCATATTGGATCTCCATTATTTTCGAACTTCTTTCTAACCATGGGATCATGATGAATTTTCAAAAAAACATTACATATCTTGTTTGGATGGATGATTTGTAAAAAACACATGAAACATACACACCTGGTTCCAGAAGATTTGCTCACGTTCGAACATCAGTCGAATCATGCAATTTGTTGTCTACCTGATGTATTATATAAAAATACTTCCATAAAGTCACATATATATCACTAAATTATCTAGGCACTTCTAAGTATTATAACTGGTTTATTAATCTAAACTTCAAAATCAAGCTCTTTTATGTTAGCCTCAAAAATTTTACAAAATGAACATAGCGAGAAAACTGACGTATCCTTTTCAACTAAAGAAATGGTTAAATAAAATTTGCAAATTTTTGTTTCCTTTTTGCTGTCTTTATTTTCTGAAAACTGACAGCTTTCAAAAACAACTAATTTTTTCAGCCAATTGATGATGCGAAAATCAACAGGACAGTTAGTTGAATCAACAATTTTTAGTTGAAACAGTCAAGACAAAAATCAAAAATTGCAATATTCATTTTTTGTGATTGCGGGGTTCTGCAACTGCAGTTGGACCAATAAAAAAAGATCATATCCACTAGACCACACGTTCTACGGCGACATGACTGGGAACTCTAATGATATCGAAGAACCCACTTTCATCTAAAATCTGAACCGTACACGAAAAATTAAGTATCAGCTTAACGGTCCGGGCGCGATCATTCTAGAACACACGCGAATATGCGAACGGCACACGGTTATAAAATAGAATTTATACACATGAAGTTACATACACGTTAGCACACGCGACATGCAAACGCACACGCGACCGAGCACGTTAACGTAAAAATGTTCGAGCCCTTTGCGACGATAAAGGGCGAACACGAAATTATTGCGACACATTCAACAGGGCATAACTTTTTTACCATTGGGTAAAAATCAACCAAATTTTGCACACTTTCTCATTGATGTGTATTGTTTATATGCTGTCAAACTCGAAGTCGTGTTTTTCGATTCAACGAAAGTGGAAATGAACCAACGCGAGTCGAGAGAACAAATTCTTGCCAAACACCTGGAATTTCCTGACCTGTCGCACCGGCAGTTGGGAAAAATGTTGAACATTCACCATTCAACCGTCTCCAGAGTGTTGAAGCGGTTCCAGGAGCGGTTGACGTTGGACCACGGCAAAGGAGCTGGTAGAAAACCGGGACCGGAGAACAAAAAGACGGAAAAAAAGGTGAAGCGGATGATTAAAGCAAATCCCAACGTCTCCAGCCGTGATTTGGCTAAAAAGATCGGCATGTCGCAGAGCTACGTCCAGAATGCAAAGTAGAGAGCTGGACTACATACATACAAGGTACAGAACTTCCCAAACCGCGATGAGCGGCAACAATCAACGGCTAAAACTTGGGAACGGAAGCTCTACGAGAAGATGCTGACAAAATATGGCTGCTGTGTGATGGACCACGTTTGGAGTTTTTCACCGGCAAGAGCAAGTTCTATGTGGACGACAAATTTAAGAAGAAGAAAATGTCGAAGTTCGCCTCCAAATAACTCATTTGGCAGGCCATCTGCTCTTGCGGACTGAGGAGTGAGCCTTTCGTGACAAAGAGCACAGTAAATGGCGAGATCTACAAATCTGAGTGCCTCGAGAAGCGCCTTTTGCCGTTCTTGCAGCAGCACGACGAAGCTCCGCTATTTTGGCCAGATTTGGCATCATGCCACTATTCCAAAAGTGTCCTGGAGTGGTATGAGGCCAATTCTGTCCATTTTGTTCCAAAGGACATGAATCCGCCAAACTGTCCAGAGCTGCGCCCGGTGGAGCAGTACTGGGCAATGATGAAGCGGGAACTTCGGAAGAGCAAGAAGACAGTCAAAGACGACGAGAAGGACATGTTAAGAAAATGGAAAAAAACTGAGAAACTGGTACCGGATGACACTGTAAAGGCTTTGATGGAGGACATCAAGCGAAAATGCGTTCAATTTTACACTCAAGGCTCCATCGATTAACTTTTCTTTTGATTTGTGAAGTAAATATATGTATAAAACTACCCTAAAATTTTGGTTTGATTTTAAACATTATAAGAAAATTGGCATGACATTTTCAGTGTCGCAATAATTTCGTGTTCGCCCTTTACACGCGATCGCGAGTCCCTACGCCCGCACATACCTGAACCGTACAATGAATATCACATTAGGAATCACGGCTCGCTACAGTGGGCGCCATTGCCTGTCTCGTCTGCAAATTGTAGTATGTGATTCTGACTGGGAGCTCTTCCGAGAATCTAGCTCTACAGCTCCAGTAGGACAACTCTCGAAAAAAAGTAGCTGTGATGAGAATTTGACGCCAATTCATGGCAGACGCCTACTGAGTCATCATGACGAAGATGAGGGCTCGTTGACACCAGCTGAAATATGCCCGGGTAAGCTAAAGATAATCGTTGAGGGTCTCTTCCAGTAGCAAGATTCAAATACCTAGTCACCGACACCATACGGCGAAGAAGAAGGAGCACACGATAGGCAAGCGACTAACGAGATGCGTCAATGCGATTAAAATCAAAGAAAGCCCACGGTCCCGATGGAATAATAAACGTGGCGCTGAAAGTTGCGGTCCTGGTATATCCGGACATGTTCAGGATACTACTGCAGATGTGTTTAGATGATGGCAATTTCCATGAAATGTGGAAGGTACAGAAGCCGGTGTTGCTGTTAAAGTCATGGAAGTTATCGGGCTACCCGGCCTCGTATAGGCCAATGCCGCAGCGCTGCGCAGAAGAATGAGCCATATCCTGAAGAGCTACTTCCAGAGTAGAGTACTGCTGTACCAGACGAACAGAGGGCAGAAGGCAATGCGAGTCGCAGCGGGCGTTCCATTCTCTGTCCAACTATTTGCAACGGGATGTACGATGGGATCTTAACACTGCGGATGCTCGGGAAAGTGAAAATCGTGGGTTTCGTGAACGACGTATCACTAACGGTGATGAGTGAGACACTTGAAGAAGTGCAGGTGTCAGTGACAGAGACAATAGACGCGATCAAGAGCTGGATCAACGGGGTCAAACTGCAAATAGCTCATCACAAGACAGGAGTTTTGTTGGTCTGCAACTGCAAAGCAGTTCAGCGGATACAGATCACCGTCGAAGGGCACGTGATTGCATTGAAGTGTGCACTGAAGCAATTTGGAGTGATAACACTAGTTTACAGCATTTCTGAACTAAATGAGCTGGTGGACTTTTTCAATTTAAAATCGTGTGCTGAATCCGAAAATGAAGTCCAAAAAATTTTACTGTAGAACAGCACGTTCAGTAAAATCCAAGTATCTTCGGTTGTAGTTCATCGATATGTAAGTATTAATTTGCTGAGTTAAAGGTAATTGAATGCACTTTCGATCGTTAGAACATTTTGTTTTAGTGCGACTACTGGTTCTGGCGTTATTTACGAATCTATTGAACTTTGTCTTAATTTTACGTCGTTATTTGAAGAAAAAAGAACGTTTGGTCATTATTTTGAGCAGGATAAAGCAATCCTAAAAATTATATTTTTATAGGAAATTAAGGTCTGCTTATAACCAATGAAAATAAGTACTGGTTAGATTAAATCGGATGTAAATTGTGGAAGTTATTCAATTTTTTGTAGAAGGGGGAATTCTGGGTTTCTCTGGGTCAACTTATTAAACCGTCTCGATTCCAATTTTTTCTAGGGTTTGTTTCATAATAATGAGAGATTCTCTGTCAGAGTTTTGAGAGAATTTAATGTGGGGTAATGTTCGAACTCGTTTATCAAAACGATTCAAGACTTCTTATAACAATAATTTCAGGCTCAGTGGAGTATCAACAATTTGGCACTAAAAATACTCACAATATTTACATGTGCCATACAGAATCGTATATGTACAAAATAACAGTAAATGTAATCTACATGCTCTACAACGCCCTGATACACATATCGGAAACTTATGAACAAAATGTTAAATGCTGGCACTAACTTCACGAATGATGACTTATCCACCTATATCGTTATGGTTTGTTCTACTAACAATTTATTTTACGTTATTAAAACGTCTAGATGTTTGTAATTTAAAATTATATAGGATTCACAATGACTTCTACGATTGACCGATTTTGCGGTACTGTTGACAAAACTTCAATATACTTCAAAATATAACGTAAAACATCTAAGCGCAAAATATTATACGTTCTTTAAATCATTCTGAAGTTCAGACTTTGAGATTTTAAACCTAAAATAAGTCTTGTTAGAAGTCCTACATAATTTCAAAACACGCTGGATGTTCTAGAAAAGAAAAAAAATAAAAGCTCCCAAATTATTAATTTTATAATACTTGACGTATATTATGACACATATTTTTACGGATTCGTATAGTTTGTATTAACATTTTACAAAACCCAGTTCAGCAGCTAGCGTTTCAAAATACGAATTTTATGACGTGTGAGGGTTTAGTTTACAACGAATTTCGTATCATAAGAGTGTTATTTTATGTAATACACTTGTAAATATTACACGCAGTATTGCATACCAATCATTCGATGACTTATAATTTCATTGAGCATGAAATTATTGCGATCAGAAGTCGTGAATCATTTGGATAAACGAGTTCGAATATTACCCCACATTAAATTCTTTCAAAATTCTTCTATTTACTTGTTTAATAAAATTTTGACAGCAAGTCACTCATATATTATGAAACAAGCCCAAGAAAAAATTGGAATTGCGACGGTTCAATAAGTTGACCCAGAGAAACAAAAAAATTGCCATTTTACAGAAAATTGAATAACTTTCGCAATTTTCGTCGGAATCAAACTAGCAAGTGCATATTTTCATTGGTTATTAGTAGGCTTTAAGATTCCATAAAAATATAATTTTTAGGAATGCTTTATCTAGCCGAAAATCTTGACCAAAAGCTCATTTTTCTTTAAAAAATAAAGAAAAATTAAGAAAAAGTTCATTAAACTCGTAAATAACGTCAGAACCAGTAATCGAATTAAAACAAAATGTTCTAGCGACCGAAAGTACATTCTATTACCTTCAATTCAACATAATAATATTTCATATCGGTGCACTACAACCGAAGGTATTTGGATTTTACTGAACACACTTTTTCTTTTAAAGACAAAATTTATTTGTTTACTGTAACTCGAAAACTGTTCTACTGTAAATTTTTTGAACCTTATTTTCGGATTCGGCACGCAATTTTACATCAGAAATGGTGTTCGAATGTTGAAGTTCCGATTTTTATTTTTATTTTGTAAGCTAGTGTAATCGACGACCGGTTGAGCTTAACAAACCACGTTGATTACACCTGCGAAAAGTCGGTCTATTATCTAGTGTTTCGTCATCCATACTGTGATATGGGGTTCCTGCCTGGGGTGCGGCGTCAAAAACCAAGCGGAATCGCGAAATGCTGAACAGGACGTTCCGGTTGGTGGTTTTACGATTTGCGATTGCGTACAGAATAATATCTTCGGAGGCAGCATGCAGTATTGCCGAGATAAGCACCATCTGCATCATCCTGGCGGAGGATATCAAGTGCTACAATCAATGAAACGTCAGAAACGTGATGAAGATGATGGGAATCGATTTGATGGCGATGTGGCAGCAGGAATGGAACAATACGGAGAAAGGAAAGTGGGCTTACCGGCTCCCAAACCTGTCGACGTGGGTCAATAGAAAACACGGAGAGATGATTTTCCACCTGAAACAGCTCCTGTCGGGCCACGGCTGCTTCAGGGTAGTATAGTCATCGGTTCGGGTACGCAACGTCATCATTGTGCCCGAAATGTGAGAACGTCTAGGAGACACCGGAGCATGTGATCTTCGAATGTCCGAGGTTGGCAGCGACGTGCAGGGAGCTACTTAAAGGAGGAGGACCGGACATCAACCCGGATAATGTAGCCTACAGAATGACAAGCGACGTAAAGACGTGGAACACAGTCAACAGAGTTATGATCTAGATCATGGTCGTCTTACAGCGGCAACGGTTTCGGGAAAGCAATCATCGCCAGGAAACTCTCCGCAGGAATAAGCTAGATCCACCGCCGAGGACTAGACTGCAACAGAGCACCGAATACGGGTCGTCGAAACCCCAGCGAATCGGGCGCCACGCTCCATCTGGAATCGCCAGATCACCGGTTTTTCCGATAGAAATATAGCGAAAGCCAAAGAAGAATTGATACTGGGAGAACTTCTTTCGCCAGGGAACTCTCCGTCAGCGTAAGCTAGATCCACCGCTGGGACTAGACTAGACACCACCAGTCGCGGGTCATCGGGGCACCAGTGAACCGGACGCCTTGCTTCACCGGAATTGCCGAACGGACCTCGGCACCCAGCTTTCTCTCGCCGGGTAACTCTCTGTCGGAGTAGGTCAGGTCAATCGTCGGGGACTAGACCGAATAGTTCGTGAACAAGTCGGAAGCTCAACGAGGAAGTGGTACTAAATGGCACAAGGGAACCGAAGGGCTCAGCAAATTAGACAGTCTCAAGTTTGCCGCTCCGATTTTCCTCGTAGGGGAAGAACACTAACTCTGGACCCACAGCTAGTTTTTCTACTATCATACAGAAATTGTCACGTTGTGTGGATGGTAGAAAACTGGTAGTGTGTCGAGGATGGGTGCTGTAACCCTACTGAAAGAACTAACTACTAAGTAGTTGGATAGGAGTGTGTGCTGTGCACAAAAAACTACAAGGGGCAGCCCTATGGGGTTGCACGAACTGTAGACGTAGCACTATACTACTTAATGTAAAATATTTATTTTCTTAGTACTTAATGTGTGGGAAAAAACACCCGGAGCGATGAAGAAAAATCGAATTTTAGACAATATAATCACATCTCATGTATAGAACAAGCTTTCTAGTTGCTCTCAAACAGATCCTAAAAGTTCAAACACCCATGGATAACCTCAAGTTTGTAGATGTGTTTTGATGCCACAGGATTGTAAAATGGTTAATATTACGCCATGAAAATTCAATTCTTCCGTGACAATTTTGTTTGCCTGCAAAATGCCCTGTGTGTATGCAAAGCTCATGATTTGTTGGGATATTAGCATTGATCGGAAAATGCTTTCCAACACTGCGCATTGCATACATACAGGACATTTTGCAGGTCACCAGAAGCTGTTCATTTTACCACCGCCACATGTTCATTTTACCCACTCGCTATAAACATGTCTCATTTTTGGACATGTTTAGAAATCAAGAATCATGTTTGAAAAAATGTGTTTATCACGAAGTATTTTTACCAGATATGTACAAAACATGTCTAACAAGAAACATAAGGTGATTGTAATATCTCATTCACTTATTAGTTAGAAAATAATGACTTTGCTTAACGTGTTCATTTTACCGCCAGTTCCCCTACCTACCAACACATTCGCCCCAAACATTGAACCCAAGCGTACAATTCAAAATGAGTCAACGCTGATGATGATGGGTAGAGCGAAAGAGACAACTAGTACCACCACGACCCAATTAGCGCATTTCACCAAAATTCCACGCGGCTTTTCCCGACTGATTTTGCATAGCGAAGGGGTGAATGATAACACATTTTGTTCCAAAAAACAGCCTTGCGTCATGCAACACTTTGTGCAGGTTGATTATACCAGTTACAAGTGGGGCCAAATTCACCAAGTTCCGTAAAATTCCTTTTAAATTACAGAATTGATAAAATTGCTTAGATGAGCTAAACTAATTAATCAAATCCTGTTTTAAAAACTGTCCTTGCGTTTAAACCAAAATGGGAAGCTTATTACTACCACTACATTACTTAATTTCAAGCGCAAATAGCAAATACATGTGCTAGTTAAACCAAAAATTTACTGGCAACATTACAGCGGAATTTAGGAAGCAGTTGGAGCGGTCGCCTGTTAGACGACACAGAGTAGCGTCCCTCCACAGCCAGTGTAACGGACTTCTAGCTCAGCTACACTGGCTGTAAAAAACACAGCGCAGTGATCTGCTTCACCAGCCGTTCAACAGCGAACTGAGCGTGTCTGGCCAAGTCCGTTCTTTAAATAGTCGATGATGACGTCATTCATAGAAGCGTTGCGCGCTAGGTACACCAATCCGTCGTACAGGGCTTGGGAAGCGCTATCTTCTGTGTGTAAATGCGCGATATTTTGACAAGGTTGTATATTATTTAATTTTTTAATGCTATGATATCAAAAATCTTTGGGTTTATCTATTGGAATCTATTCTTAGAAGTATTTCGGGGCGATTTGTGCAAAAAATTTGAATATTTATCGTGAGATGGCTGAATTATATGCGTTTAAAATTGGACCACTTTTCGTTACATACCATTTTTGTAGAATTTGCAGAGTGCACCCCCATATCGAAAACAAAGACGTAGTCCTACGTCAAAAAACCTCTTCCCGACGTAATGCCGGGAGGAATCCGTGCAACAGTAGTTGTATTAGCGGGTGGGGTGACTACCCAAACCCGTTCCCTGAGTAGTTGGTTTTTGTACAAATTGCTTCTATCAGGCAGGACGACTCGCCAAATCGTTCGTCATTTCTTGCGTATAAACCTTTTATTTTCAAAATTCACAAATTTGTTTTCATCTTCCCCACCCCATCTTTTCCATTTGAGCTGGAGCCACCTAAGGTTGACGATTAGAAAAACTGCCTAGTCCTTTATCAAAAACTGCCGTTTTTCGAGACTTTCTCAATTAAACCTCAATGTCAACTTGGGTAGATTTTTATAATGTTTGGTACGCTATAGTAAGTCATTCAGTAATCATTCCACGTAAGCAAACTCACAACTGAAAATCCCGTTGTGAAATTCCAACGTTGGTGTTCGATTGATATAAAAATGATACTTATTAAAATACATCTACTGATGTCTTATTGTTTTCCTGATTATATGTATTGCAACTTATACAGTTTTAAAACTGCATCCTATTCAATTTCGTATTTTGCCACCAATGAAATTAATTTCATTAGACGATAGGCAACACCAGATGCCTATTGGTACGGATCTACTCCTCGCTGAATAAATTGCCAACATTTTTACATTGTTCGGCGTATTGACGAAATGGCTACCGGTTCGAAAAGGAAATCAATAATAAATCACGGCACATTAGAAGACACCATGCAACTATGGAAATGCTTTCCGTCTATGTACAGGCAAAGGAATTCAGATAGATATTAGCCGCGGTGAACGTGGCATCGGCAGCACCAAGAGTGTGAAGAAATCTTGCCGGATTGATATGTTTGCGGAGGAGGCTTGCTGCTGGCTAATGGCCCATGGATGCCGTATTCAGGTATGCAAATCTAATCATCATCTCTTTTCACTTTCTTCGATTGATTGCATCGAGGTGGTCGTCGTCGCGCGCTTGTCCATTTGGGACGTTCGACTTTGGCACTCTACAACCGCCAACGGTGGGTGTTGGCTGTCAGAGGAAGTGGAGACGCAGTAGTTTGAATATGTGTATTGGAATTTCTGTTTGTGATGGCCAGTTTGGGTTATTAACCGCATGGAGGCGCCATTATCGTACCGCTGATTGGGTTGGATTGGATAATTGAATGTGCGTGGTTGTTCATCCAAGTTGCATTGTATATATAGGAAAACAATAATTACTATAACTGAACTGAGATCGCTTTGAATTGGTGGGAGTTAATGTGAAAGCTCGCTAATTGATCCCACCTGTACATTCGATGAAAGTTGGATTTTTGTGAAGGCGTTTACCTGAAACGAGAAAGAATAAGAAAAAAGGTTACTAATATGATAAGAAACTTCAGTTAAATTGTTCTGTGTCAAATAAAATGCATCGAAACTACGATCTATTTCAGTTCTGCGAAAGCATTAGTCAACTATTACACCCTGTTGAAGTTGTGCAGAGTGTATAACGCTGATTTCGTAAGCCAGCCGTCGTATGTTCAAACCCCAACCAGGAAGGATTTCCAGTTTCAGTAGTACCGCACTAGCTCTGCAATTGCCATGTACGCTAAGGATCGGCTGCAAAGTCTAGTTATACAGAAGGCAAAACTCTCGCACAGAGCATTTTCATCAGACCACCGACTGAACATTGAAAACTTTTTTATAACTCGTGTCAGTCTTGCCAAACTTCTAATCCTTTAAGGTTCAAGTTACCTTTTTTAAGCATGTGTTAGAATTGAACGCTTGGTAGTGTGCGTAGGAAAAATTGTGTTCAGCTTTGCCACCGGATTATCCATTTAAACCTTTTTAAAACTCTAAAATAAGAATATCATTCGATTTATTAGATCGTCACGATTCAATTCATGCAAAATACCTGCTGGAAAAACCATCGGCTTAGCTAAATGGTGCTTTTGAAAAAGTGGCTGTGGTTTTTTCATTGCGCAGTTGTGTTGCGTGCCCCAGCTCGGTGTGGTAGTGTGATAAAAAATCACAACCACTTTTTCAAAAGCACCATCCAGCTAAGCCGATGGTTTTTCCAGCAGGTATTTTGCATGAATTGAATCGTGACGATCTAATAAATCGACTGATATTCTTCTTTTAGAGTTTTGAAAAGGTTTAAATGGATAATCTGGTGGCAAAGCTGAACACAATTTTTCTTACGCACACTACCAAGCCTTGAGGTAACTTGAGCCTTAATATGTAACTGTCCTGCAGTCATTCAATCGCGTATACGAAAGGACATGTTGTTGTTCATAACCCAATGTGATGAATAGCTTTCATCAATAGGTTTCTTCAGTCTTGTAAAATCCGAACTGTTTTGTTTTGAATGTTTTTCTACTTTTTTGCCTTCCAGTCCCATCAGGAAAAACTCCAAGTTGGTTCAACTTAATTTATTGTGACAGCGCGCCCTAGACACTTTCGTGCGACTGGTGCTGCATTTCCTCGACTAAATCGATGAACCGCACCTTATGCAGGAAGATTGCATCACTGAGCCCGGTATGTGGTACCCTCCAACACACACACACACACACACTCAGAGTGAAAAAGAGATTTACCGTCGGTATGCACACCGGGGTCGAAACTGTTTAAAAATCAATCAGTCAACCCGCGAGCCGCCGCACCGCACCCGCGGCCGGTATGGCGCAGAAGGAGAGCAACAATCATCGCATAATGCCTTCGTTTGATGCTTTGGTTTTGGTGTGCTTGTTTGTTTGGCGCTTTTCCCGTTGCTGTAAAATGTTTCTCACTGCATCGCATTCGCTCCTTCCCCGCTTGGACTCGCGCGATTATGTAAATCCGACCGATCGCTTACCTCCCGAATTAATGCGCCTACAGTCTCGGGCAACAACAATTTGAATCGGTTCATTTTGGGGAAACTTTCAACAGATTTACCCGAAAGGTAACGTTTTGTAGTCTTTTTTGTTTTTGATTGTTCGTGAGAATCAGAGCAGTAATGCCAATTTTTCGCTAACTGGGTGAATTGTTTTATGCGTTGTGTTGCAACCGTTGCAACACAGCTGCTGTCGAAGATGATTGATGGTCTAATTGAATGGGGGAATGGGGGATATTTATAGCGTATTTATGGCCGGGAGTCAGTCAACATTGCACGAAGCTTGGTACGGTTAAGCTCTGCAAGTGTCAGTTATACAAATGAGCAAAACTTTTTGAAGAGTAACAAGCTTTTCAAGTATTCTAGCTTTACTCGGGAAAAAATTGCAGCAAAGTTAACAAAATAGTTCTTGGAACTTGGGCATTCATTTTTGGAGTTTGTAAAACATCTAGTACAGGCATTTGTTCAATTCTGTTTTACCCTACTGCAAGCGTCAATCGAACATGTGAACACTGGATGTTGCTTGATCGTTCAAGATGTCAGTCTGTGTTATCCCCAAACCATGAAACGTTTTATCACAGTTCTTCCCATAACTCAAATGGGAAATTAAACCAGGTAATCAGGCATTGTAATTCTCATTCACTCACGCGAGAAGAAGCTTATCCGATGTCAAACTTTTCCGTGATAAGTTGAGTCCACTGGCGGCTCTAGGGGGAGGCACGGGGGGGGGGGGGGGGGGGGCACGTGCCCCCCCCCCCTATTCAACCAGAAAGATTTCCATCCTTAGTGGCTTCCTTAAAGAACATATTAAAAAATTTCTGTGTTTGATTTGAGAAATTCTTCGCCACACTCCACGTATGTCGAGAAATGCGTTTCCAAACTACAAAATTTCATTTTCCAAATCGTGCATCAGATACATTTTTTCAAGAAGGCATGCCCCCCCCCTTTACCATCTGGCTGGAGCCGCCTATGGTTGAGTCGCAAAATTCTCTTTATCTCTACAAATAGCGTGAGAATCGTTTTCCGGATATAATTTATTTGATTTTTTCCTTCTCACCGGAGAAGGTGATAATATTTTAATTTCGTGGAAATCAATGAAAGCGTCAAAATATACACTTAGTTTCAATGAAAAGAGGCAAAGAAATACGATATACTTGTTTTTTCGTGTTTTGGAACAGCGACAACAAGGCAGCGAGCGCAAAAAGGATACCGTGATAAACTCATTCGCTCTTTCTCCTGCGGTTTTATTTATCCGGAGAAATAACACGTTGTATTTATCCGAAGAAGCAGTGGCGGCGCGAGGTGTTTTGCCGCTCGGGGCCAAAAATTAAATTTGCCGCCTCTTCAATAATGAATTTTTAAGAGTTCGATTATTTTCCACCTATTCATATGAAACAAATATGATAAAAGTATTAGAAAATGTCTGCATTAAAATCTTCACGCTTCTTCACATTTTATTGTCAATATTTTGTTATTAATATTCATTGTGAAGCTATCACTTGTTTATACATTATTAAATTTTTAAATCGTATCTTTCTTACTTTCGCTTCATGCAAAAGTTTTACCCTTTTTTTTCCAATTCGTTTATTTGATAAGGCAGGTTTGCGTTAGCTTAAAGGTGCCAATTTTGTTTTGTTTTACATTTTAAATTACTTAAAACTAGGGGATTACATATTGATTAGCTATACATATACACAAGGGGGTAATATAATTTTCGTAAGATTAGGGGGTCATTTAGTTTTTATGGCAATATGGTTTGACATTTTTAGCAATGAGATTATTGGAGCAAATAATGTTTAACTAAGGGGGAAAATTTATACGACTATCTTAAAAGTAGAAATAATTAGAGGGCGTGATTAAATTTTGTAAAGATTCGGAGACATTAATTAGAGTTATTTTATGTGGTAGTAGAGTTGGGCATTTTCAACGAGATCATATAATATAATAGTTAAAACTAGAAAAGGCAAGAAGAGCTAAATGCTTCATGAAGATATTTGGGGGGGGGGGGGGAAGGGGTGTTACTTCTGTGTATAAGAGTCAGGGGAAGTAGGGTGGACAAACATGGCAGGGGGAGAACATTATTTCAGTTTCAGACTTCGGGAGATCAACGGATGGATTACAGAATCAGGGTGGTCTTCATCAGGAAGAATCATGTGCCGGGTGGTCGTTCTCGAGATGGCAGGGGTTTCTCCAGACGATTTCGTAGTGCGGCTCAGATGTTGATCGGCTACATTTCGAGTTGTGCGTGTGATGTTCGTGCTTTAGGTCCCGTATTTGTTGGCTCATTTGACAGGGATGTTTTGTGTCGCCTTGGAGTCGCATCAAACCATCGTGGGTGTATGGTACAGGTGGAAGAGAGCGTTTCTGAGAATGATAAGGAAAAAGGGGCAGTTAAAGTTGGATATTGATGGTTTTTATGAAGGTGTATATAAGGGACATATAGAGGACATCGCGGCTTGCCAACACATCTCGAACCGGGACGTTGGGTGGTCTTCCTCGGGCCCGGAGGGTGTCCATAAGCCGAGACCTGGCGAAACTGTACTCGGTGCACGCCCAGACTATGTGCTCTATATCGTGATAACCGTCGCCACAAGCGCAGATACCACTCTCCACGAGCCCAATACGTCGGAGATGTGCATCCAGCGTGTATTGGTTCGCCATGAGTCGAGACATCACACGAATGAAGTCACGACCCACATCCATCCCCTTGAACCAAGGTTTCGTCGATACCTTAGGGACTATCGAATGTAGCCACCTTCCTAGCTCCCCATTGCTCCACGAGGTTTGCCAACTTTCGAGGGTTCTCTGATGAGTAATGCTGAAAAACTCGTGGAAGCAAATTGGTCTTTCAAAAACGTCACCTTCAATGGCACCCACCTTAGCTAAGGAGTCCGCCTTCTCATTGCCCGGAATGGAGCAATGGGAAGGGACCCACACCAAGGTAATCTGGAAAGATTTGTCAGATAAAGCACTCAGTAGCTCCCGTATTTTCCCCAAAAAATACGAGGAATGCTTTCCATGTTTCATCGAGCGAATAGCGTCAATAGAACTCAGACTATCCGAGACGATGAAGTAATGGTCTGCGGGTAATGTGTCAATGACTCCAAGGGTATACTGAATAGCAGCTAGTTCTGCGGCGTAAACTGAAGCAAGGTCACTGAGTTTGTAGGAGGCGGTGAACTTTTGATTGAAAATACCGAAGCCAGTTCTTTCGAGTTTGATGAAATGTATGTTCGCGGCGGATCGAAAGCAGAAGCATCCGTATTCCATTACCGACAGCACCGTTGTTTGATACAACCTAATTAGGTCTCCTGGGTGGCACCCCACCACGTTCCGGTTATTGTACGAAGAAAGTTGATCCTTTGTTGGCATTTCTGTTTCAGATACCGAATATGGCATCCCCAAGTACCTTTCGAGTCGAACCAGACCCCTAGATATTTTACTGTGAAGACCTGAGCTATAATTTAACCCATTAATAGAAGCTGTAGTTGTGCTGGTTCACGCTTCCTAGAAAATACAACTAGCTCAGTTTTCTCCGTGGAGAATTCGATACCCAGCTTAATAGCCCATGCAGACAAATTGTCCAAGGTATTCTGTAATGGACCTTGTAGATCGACAGCTTTGGGTCCCGTAACAGACACCACGCCATCGTCTGCAAGTTGTCTTAACGTGCAGGAATTGTCAAGACATTCATCAATGTCATTGACGTAGAAATTGTATAACAGGGGGCTTAGACATGAGCCCTGGGGAAGGCCCATGTAGCTAAATCGTGATGTCGATAAGTCACCATGCGAAAAATGCATGTGCTTTTCCGACAACAAGTTTAGTAAAAAGTTGTTTAAAGTCGCTGAAAGACCATGCTGGTGCAGCTTCTCTGAAAGAATGTTGATAGAAACTGAATCAAAAGCCCCCTTTATATCTAGGAACACTGATGCCATCTGCTCTTTACTAGCATAGGCCATTTGAATTTCGGTTGAAAGCAACGCAAGACAATCGTTCGTCCCTTTGCCTTTGCGAAAGCCAAATTGTATATCTGACAGTAAGCCATTTGCTTCGACCCAATTGTCGAGGCGGGATAGGATCATTTTCTCGAACAACTTCCGGATACAAGATAGCATTGCGATCGGTCGATACGAATTGTGGTAGGAGGCTGGTTTTCCTGGTTTTTGGATGGCGATGACCTTCACTTGCCTCCAATCGTGTGGGACAATGTTAGCCTCAAGAAATAAGTTCAACAAGCGTCTCTTGGCAGAGTCTGGCAGATTCTTCAACAAGTTGAATTTGATTCTGTCTAGCCCTGGAGCTTTATTGTTACACGACAAGAGAGCAAGTGAGAACTCCACCATCGAAAAAGGTGTTTCGTTCGCGTTATCGTGACGGGACGCGGCGCGGTAGATCTTCTGTGCCGGGGCGGAATCCGGACAAACCTTCTTGGCGAAATCGAATATCCAACGGTTTGAATATTCCACGCTCTCATTAGTACTGTTTCGGTTTCGCATACGTCGGGCTGTTCCCCAAAGAGTGCTCATCGATGTTTCTCTCGTTAATCCGTCGACGAACCGGCGCCAATAACCGCGTTTTTTGGCTTTCATCAAACTCTTCATTCGCTTGTCTAAAGTCGCGTACTGTCGAAAACTAGCGGGTAACCCGTCGTTCCGGAAGGTCTTAAACGCGGCGGCCTTCTCTACGTACACGTCTGAGCACTCTTTGTCCCACCAGGGATTGGGAGAACGTTTTTGTATGTTCGCGCCGGGTACTGGCTTAGTCTGAGCTTGATTCGCGCTGTCGAGAATCAAGCCAGCCAAAAAGCTGTACTCTTCCTCCGGAGGAAGTTCTTGAGTAGATTCGATGTTGTCGGATATCGCGGCAGCATAGCTCTTCCAATCGATATTTCGTGTGAGGTCATACGAAATATTGATTGTTTCCAATGGCCTTGAGCCGTTATTGATTGAGACTACGATCGGCAGATGGTCGCTACCGTGGGGATCAGGGATTACCTTCCACGCGCATTCTAACTTTAGCGAGGTCGAGCAAAGGGATAAATCTAATACGCTTGGGCGCGCAGGTGGGGGAGGAATCCGTGTCATTTCACCCGTGTTTAGAATTGTCATGTTGAAGTTGTCGCAAATATTGTGAATTAAAGAGGAACGGTTATCATCATAAAGGCAACCCCATTCCGTACCGTGAGAGTTAAAGTCGCCTAAAACTAGTCGCGGTGCAGGCAGGGATTCTATGATGTCATGTAGCCGGCGATGCCCAATCGCGGTGTTGGGGGGAATATATATGGAAGCTATGCAAAGATCTTTGCCTTTGGTTGTTACTTGACAAGCGACAACTTCAATACCTGTTATCGAGGGAAGGTTAATTCTGTAGAAGGAATAGCGCTTTTTGATCCCCAAAAGCACTCCTCCATAGGGGGTGTCTCGATCCAGGCGAATAATATTAAAGTCGTGGAAGTTGAGATCTATGTCGGAAGTTAACCAAGTTTCACATAATGCAAATGCATCGCAACTCAAATTATTTATTAAAATTTTGAAGGAATCGATTTTCGGGATGATACTTCTGCAATTCCACTGTAGAACAGTGATCAAATCCGTGACCTCGTTCGATGAGTTAGCCATCGAAGGATACAATCGCTGAGAGGAGGGGACATTTAGCAGTCAACTGCTTCAAAAATGTTCTCACTGTAGGGAGAAAAGCTAACATAAGACTTTTAATAGGATCAGTTATATTGAAAGTTTTTATTATCCAGTCCACAATGTCCGAGAGTTTGATAATTCCAGTGCCGCGATTATTCTCGAACTGAAACAGAGGAACACTTGGGATTTTTGATGTTCCGGGAAGTGCTGGGAACTCCTTCTCTGAGTTTAATCCTCCGAGACCAGGAGCTAATTGCTTCGGTTTGGTTGCAACACTTCCAATAGATGTGACTTTCGGAGTCCCGTCAAGGGATACCTTCTGGCCTTTACAACGAACTTTAGGAGAGGAAATGTTCCTCCTCTTCCTATAACTTCTAGGCGCCCTAGTAGATGTTCCCTCTTGTGGGTCATCAGCCTCGCCCTCGTTAGGAGGCAAGTGAGCATAGATGTTTGTTGAGGTTGGTGGTGCTTTCTTTAGCATTTCTGCGAAAGAACGTTCGGATCGTCCCGCAAGGGAACGTTTTAGTTTATCCCCGCGTAGTTTGTACGCGGGACATGCCGAGATATCATGCAGATTCTCTGCACAGTAAGGACACTTCTCAGCATTCTTACTGCACGAATCATCTAGATGATTCTCCCCGCATTTTCCACAGCGGGCCTTATTGCTACAATGGGTGGCTATGTGACCCAATTGTTTACACTTTGTGCAATTCATGACCCGCGGCACAAACAGACGCACAGGCAGACGAACCTTGTGCAAGAGGACGTAATTTGGCAAAGCGGTACCAGCGAAGGTCAACCGATAAGAGTTTGATTGGGGGTACGTTTTTGAACCATCCCCCGCAACTACTACTGAGTGCAAACGCTTGCACTCGAGTATTTTCACTGGCTGAAGTATGCGGTCTCTAAAACGGCCAACCCCGTACTGCAGCAGATCCTCGCATGTCAAACTGTCATCGGTGACAACGCCTTCAGACTGTACTTTTACAGCTGGAATATACACGTGATAGTCCTTCGTAAAGTGCTCGCAGCAAGCAATATCGTTTGCCTGCTTTGAGTTAGTCAGCACGACCCTCAGCCTGTCTGAGCGGACCTTTTTTATTTCGGTCACAGCCGAGAACCGTTCCGTCAGGTCTTTTGAAATCTGTAATAGATTCAGCGATTTTGTTTTGGGCCGAAAGAAGACCACAAAGGGACCGGTCGAGAGCTCTGGATATTGTTTGGGTCGGGGGAGAGCCTTAGGAGTCGACTCGATCTCCATTTGGCCATCCGGGGAGGAAGCCATCGACACCGTCAATGCACGGGGTCAGCACCCGCGCAGACGGGAAAAAGCCGTAAATGTATCAAAAAGATAGATTTCACTTGTCTGTATACTCGTTTCCCACGACGCACCAGTCCAGCTTAAATAGCTGGTTATTGTTCAATCCTCGCTTTACGAACAAAAGGTTGAGGAATGTAGCCTAACGGTTAACACACGCACAAAAGAATAAAAGTCCAAACCTCGAAGAGGCAGAGAATGGCAAAATAACCTTGAACGCGGATTACTGCACTGTTCTTTTTCTAACAGACCGAAAACAAAACACTTCTATCTCGATCGAGCGATGCGTAGAGACTGTAAGTTTTACCCTTCTTGTCTACGATTGTTGAAAAATTCAGTTTGTTACCGTTTTTCAGTTGATATTTTTCGGTGATAAATAATTAAAACCACAGTTTACCAGTATACAGTATACGTTTCGATTTCCCCACAGCGACGGCAAGGCGCGTGAGTGAATAATTCTGAGAATGGCTGAAATTAAATAGGGAAGTAAGCTAAAACGTAAACGGTAAACTGTGGTTTTAATTATCACCGAAAAATATCAACTGAAAAACGGTAACATTCATGAACGGTGACTAAAACCTGGAAACAAAAATTGAGTTTGGAAGCTGCATTGTATAAATATTTCCGGCTTATCATTTCACATCACAAATGCATTTTGGTGATCATCTATTAAATTTACCTGAAATTGATTTCTTAGAACAGTGGTTTTCAATCTTTTTCGTTCAACGTACCTCTTTCTGAAATTTTTTTACCATCATAACCCTGTCAGAAAAAAAAGATTTTCAATTGAATGAAAACATTAACTTTACAATCAGAAACCTGTTCCTGAGCACTCTCAGTAAGTATTTAAATTTATGACATACTGAAACGGTATATGAAGACAAACATCCGACGGGAACGTATCAGGAATCAGAATATACTGGCTTAAATGGCACGTTCCCCGTATGTAGTCAGGGATTTAGACTGCCTTCGACTACCTTTTCCATTTTCGATTCATAGAAAAAAAGTCGTGTTTTTCGGGACCTTCAGCGCTAAAAACTTTTCTGCCGGTCATTTTAAACCGATTTTCAATTTCTGTGTTCTGGAAAGAACGAGAAGTGACCTTCCCAACAGTATGTGTTATGTTCTTTAAAATACTGTGATCATAACTTAACTGGCGCCATTCTCCATTTTCTACTGTGCTGCCGCGTATTGAACGCAGAATTCTTCTCTACAAACCGAGTAATTGATAACCTACTTCCTTCAACATCCAAGCTTCATGGTTGTATAGAGCAACAGGGAGTATCAGTGATTTGAATAAATCAAGTTTTGCGCGCATTCTTAGGCTATTAGTTTTTAGCTGACTACGCAAACCATGCTCGCAGCAACAACGTGCCTTTTTCAATTGTGGCTAAAATCGTTATCATATGTAACTAATATTTGAAGAAGCAGCAGAGGACGAAGGCGGTATGGCAACGGATCTTGGATAATGCGCAGAAGATGATAGGATGCCGGCCCCTGATCTCCAAGAAGTCAAAGAGAAGATCGGTCGGCTGAAAAACAACAAAACTTCCGGTATAGATCAACTACCCAGCGAGCTATTGAAATACGGTGGTGAAACACTGGCTAGAGCGCTGCACTGGGTAATCGCCAATATTTGGGAAGAGGAGATTCTTCCGAAGGAGTGGATGCAGGGTGTTGTTTGCCCAATCTGCAAAAAGGGTGACAAGTTGGATTGCTGCAACTGTCGCGTGATCATACTACTTACCGCCACCTACAAGGTCCTGTCCCAAATTCTTTGCCGTCGATTGTCACAATTTGCAAGGGAGTTCGTGGTGCACTCCCAAACGGGATTCATGGGTTCCTGTGCCACCACGGACCAAATATTCGCAATTCGGCAGGTTCTGCAGAAGTGCCGCGAATACAACGTGCCCACACATCATTTGTTCATTGATTTCAAATCGGCGTATGCCACCATCGATCAAGATCAGCTATGGCAGATAATGCACGAGTACGGTTTTTCGGATAAGCTAACAGGATTATTCAAAGCGACGATGGATCGGGTGATGTGCGTTGTTCGACTATCAGGGACACTCTCGAGTCCCTTTGAATCTCGAAGAAGGATAAGGCAAGGTGATGGTCTATCGTGCCTGCTGTTCAACGTTATGTTAGAAGGTGTAATAAGGAGAGCGGGGATAGACACGAGTGGTACGATATTCAGGTAGTCCGTCCAGCTTCTTGGCTTCGCCAACGACATTGACATAATGGCACGGAAATTTGAGGCGATGTCGGAAACGTACATCAGACTGAAAGCTGAAACCAGCAGGATTGGACTTGCCATCAACGCTTCGAAGACAAAATACATGAGAGGAAGAGGTTCTATAGACGACACTGTGAACCTCCCATTCCGAGTTCGGTTGACGGTGACGGATTCGAGATAGTCGACGAATTCGTGTATTTGGGCTAACTGGTAACCACCGACAATGATACTAGCAGAGAAATTCAGAGACGGATCTTGGCGGGAAATCGTGCCTACTTTGGACTCCGGAGCTCCGGTCGAACAAAATCTACAAGACGCCCTTGGAGTTTTCGAACGTAAGGTGTTGCGTACCATCTACGGTGGCGTGCAGATGGATGACGAAACGTAACGCAGGCGAATGAACCATGAGTTGCATCAGCTACTGGAAGAACCATCCATCGCGCATACCGCTAAAATAGGACGTTTGCGGTGGGCTGAACACATCGTAAGCATGTCGGACGACGATCCGGTGAAGATTGTTCTTGAAGACGACGCTACAAGAACAAGGCGCACAGCGAGCACGGTGGATCGACCAGAAAGAGGACGACCTGCGGACCCTTCGAAGACTGTGAGGCTGGCGACAAGAAGCAATGGACCGAGTGAAGTGGAGACGGCTTCTGCATACAGCAAGAGACAACAAGGCCTGAACGGTAAGGTAAGTATTTGAAGATATGTATATGAATTCGTTGTACCGTACCCAACCGATTTCCACCTCGAATCCAAAACGACTACTACGTTCTCTACCAGCTACCATGTACCTTGTCTTGTCAGAGTTTATCGTTTACCTTTAAAAGGTAACAATGTTTCTTGCAATTCTCTGCGATCAATACCAATGATGTCGAAGTCGTTCGAGAAGTCAAGAAGCATGTGAGATCTCGTGATGACGGTTCCATTCCTATGCACATCAGATCTTCGTAACGCTTGATTTTATCCTATCCAGCATCATACGAATCAGCTTAATCAGTTTTGTCGCAATACCACGCTCAAGCATTATCTACCACAATTCGTTTTGTTTTATTGTTTCGTATGCCGCCTTGAATACACAGATGGTGAGTCCGCAAATTGTTCTCGAAACCAGCTTTGATATTCGTAGACAAAGCATTCAGCCAACGGGCGCAGTCTACCCAACAGAACACGAGAAACTACAAGAACAACAGAACACGAGAAACTACAAGGCAGCATTGAGAATCATTATGCCTCGGAAGTTTACAGCCCTTCTCCAAGATTGAGCATATGAGACCATTCAACCAATCCGAAGGCATTTTTTCTTCCACGCATATCATCCCAATCACACAGTGGATTGCTTCGCACAGCCAGTCACTCCTAATTTTTAGAAGTTCACCCGGGATTCTGTCCTTCCCAACGACCTTATCGCTTTCGCATAACCTCCCGTCTAGAAATCACTGAACAAAAAGAAATTGCAGGTTTGTTTACCCCTCGCTAATCGCCGGGTCTACTTACTCAAAAAATATCTTCGGTCGAACAACGTTCGCTACCACACGAAGCTAAACTTCTATAGAACACTTATTAGACCGTTTGTCTTATCTACTATCCTGGTACCGTACCCGCAATTTAATAGGAAAGAAAACATCTCTCCAATGGAATTAAAAGATTGAAAATACAATGTATTCTTTATGAGTTACAGGAATTAAAAGAAAAACAAATAGTTCACAGAAAAGTTCAATAATTCCGTAACAATTGAAATTTGATAAATCGTGTAGAATGAGTGATTCTTAACCATGGACCAAGCCACCTGTATATGATAAAGCTCCCTGGTTTAATTCCAACAAATTAGTCTGCATACTCCCACTGCTACCTTGCAATATGTATATAGTTTTGTTCTATCGCATCCATCATCCCGATCCAAAACCTTTTCAATCGTCAATAGTTGCCAAAACGAAATAAATTGATTTTTATCGTGATTAATGAAACTTGAACAATTACTAAAACACTATGGAAATTTATTGATTAGGAAATGCCGCCCTCTGATTTTGCCGCTCGGGGCGGTTTCCCCCTTCGCCCCCCCCCCCCTTAGTGTCGCCACTGCGGAGAAGTTGTGTGAGTGCCAATAACTGTTCCTGTGAAAATGTGAGTTTTTATTGTCGCAGTAGCAAATTATCCGGAAGCATTTACTCATATGAGTGATAAATGCAATGCCTGCAGGCATTTTGGAAATATGTAGTCTAAATGCAGCTGGTCGATAGTAGTATGTCTTATGTGAAAAGATCCAGGGAATCAATTGCGAATAATCAGAATAATTGCACGAAACGTATATACACATGCACAAGGAATCATTTGCCAATAATTAGAATGACCACACGAAACAACCTTTCGGTTTGAACCTCAAATCCTTAAAAATTGCGATCGACATAATAAAAACCTGTTTTAATGCAGCTAGTGGTGCAATTGTGCCTTTCTCATTTGTCCAAACTACGATTCCATGGCAGGTTATGTTTAATATAATGGATTCGTCAGCCACGAACTTGAGATGCTATGTGTCGACACTGAAACACTTGAAACCAGCGGCGGATCCAGGAGGAGGGTACGGGGGGTCCGGAGCGAAGGATAGTGTCAACCCTAGCATGATCTCACTGCTCGCATAGATAATCATGGGTTCACAAGGGGCGACTATGTACAACCAGTGGACATAGCGGCCCGGAGTTGGGACCCAATAAAATGGAGCAAAACAAAAAACTCACACATATCGAGCAAGCGCGGCGAATCCGTTCGCAAGAGGTGGTTTGGTGAAGTCACCACCACCAGTAGTAGCTGAAGTCATCCAGCAAGACTAGGAGAAGGGGGCAGCAGCAACTGCAACAGCAGCAGAAGCAACAACAGCCAGAGCAGAGCGGGATGAGTTACACTCCACAGACGCCAAAAGTATTGTCAGCGAAGTGCTTGGTGGAGTAGTTCCACAAGTTTGTGAACGCGCGAAACAATGTCCATAAGGACATTAAGGAGATGATTCTCAGAATCCGAAAGGCGCCACTGTCTGCCGTGAAAGAGAAAGACATGGCAAAGCTGATGCAGCTGAGGGAGCCTTGGCGTCGGCTAAGGCTACTATCTTCTTAACCCACCGAAACAGAGGATGGAGAAGCAGATTGGAGGGAAGAACACGCCAGTTTCCGTGACTACAAAGATCAGGAGACGGAAGAACAGACGGGCCCAAGAAACAGACGCTCGAGGACGCTGCTGTTGCCGTAAGAAAGGACGTCACCCAACATGGATAAAGCTGGAGTACCATTGTAGGTCGGGAGAAGAAACACGGGAAACAACAAAAGCAGAAGGAAGAGCAAAAAGTAAAACAGAAGAGACAAGTAAAACCTCCGGCTCGTCAGATACGCTAAAAAGAGAAACCGTGCTCGTCAAAGCCAATGACGCGATGAGATATGCAGCGCTGCTCAGGAAAGCTAGAGAGAACCCGGAACTAAAGGATTAGGGGGAAAACGTGGTAAGAATCAGGCATACCCAAAATGGCGAGATGCTGTTCGAGTTGAAGAAGGATCCCACGAATAGTAGCTCGAACTTGCAGGAGACTATTACCAAATCGATGGGTGGAAAGGCAGAAGTTAAAGCCTTAAACCCGGAGATGGTGATTGTGTGCAATGAACTTGATGAAATCAGGACAGAAGACGAGCTTAGAGGTGCACCGAAGCAGCAGTGTAACTTGGGCGAGGTGCGCATGACGATCTGATTAAAGAAGGGATACGGAGGAACGCAGACAGCGATGATTCGTTAACTGGTAACCGCTGCAGACAAGGCACTGGAGGTAGGAATGTTTACGGTTAGATGGTTGAGATGCCCATTGAAAGCTCCCCACTAGTAAATATACAAGCGGAGAAATGCTTCAAATGTTTGGGCTTAGGACATTTAACAGGGTCTTGCAAAGGCCGAAGAGACGCGGGGAGACGGGCCATCTTGCGAGATACTGCAAGTGCCAAAGTGCTTGTTTTGCACTCCAGCGGACGGAAACGACCATCACACGGGTGGCTTTAAATGCCCTGCCCACAACAAGGCGACTGGAGGCCAACGGTAATGGAGTTAACCCAGATAAATCTGAATCACTGTGACACCGCACAGCAACCGTTGTGGACGTCTACGATAGAAACTATGTGCGATGTCGCTTTGATCGCCGAGCCGTATCAAGTCCCCGCTGATAATGATACCTGAGTGGCAGGTAAATCGGGTACGGCTGTGATACAAGTCATGGGCCGATTTCCCATTCAAGAAATGGTAGAGCGCTCGTACGAGGGCTTCGTGATTGCTAAAATCAACGGTGTCTTCGTTTGTCACTGTTTCAGCTTAATGCTGGAGCAGTTGATCGGTCGGAAGCCGGTAATCATTGGTGGTGACTCCAATGCCTGGGCTGTGAAGTGGGGCAGTAGAGTAACCAACACAAGGGGGTGTATCCCGCAGGAAGCTCTAGTGCATTTTGACGTAAGATTGTGCAATGAAGGTTCGGTTAGCACATTTCGGAGAGACGGGAGGGAGTCTATCATCGACGTCGACATTCTGTAGTCCTTCATTGATGGCGAACATTGAATGGAGAGCATGCAAAACGTATACGAATTTTAACCACCGGGCGATTCGCTACCGTATCGGTCAACGGAACCCTGCTGCAGTACGGAGAAGGATGACCAATGAGCGAAAGCGGAAGACAATAGCCTTCAACAAAGACCTCTTCATGGAGGCACTTCAGCCGAACGGCGGGACCGAGAAAGTGGATGCGGCTGACCTAGCAGGAAGGATTCTGGCGGCTTGTGACGCCATAATGCCGCGAAAACTGTTACGACGCAATAAATGGCGTCCAGCTTACTGATGGAACGAGACGCTTAGTATGCTACACGCTGCAGCGCTTGTCTCAGAGCCAGAGGGCGGGCTCAGAGACCAATATCGAAGCCAGATAGAGAAGAGCGCAAAGTAGCGTTTCAGAAAGCTAGGGCCACTTTAAAACTTAGCAAGTCAGATTGGCACAAGGAGCTGTGCCGATATGTCGGCGCCTATCCCTGGGGCGACGCGTACGAAATCGTGATGGCGAAAATGAAGGGCCCGACGATGCCAGCCAAAATGTACCCGAATAAGCTGAAGATAATCGACGAGGGTATTATCCCGACGCTCTATCTAACGGGCGATCCGGCCGCATACAGGCCCATATGTCTACTCGGAAAACTCCTGGAAAGGATCATCCTTAACACGTTGACGAAATTTACGGAAGATGTAGGTGGACTGTCCAAGATGCAGTTCGGATTCCGCAAAATGGCATCGACATTGGACTCAATTCGGACAGGAGATCGAAACTGGGCTGTGGTGACGATAGATACGAAGAATGTATTTAACAGCGACAGCTGGGAAGCCGTACATGAACTGTCATGTACGGGAAGCAAGACCTACAGTTTGGATGGTCGGTTCGAGGGTTCGGATCCAGACACTTGTCTGGATCTAAGCGCCAAGCCTGGGCCTGGTTCAGTACCGAACTTGGTAAGGGGAAGGGCTAGTTGCAGTGCAACGCTTCACCAGGGGCTGGTCCGGATCCGGGTACTGGTCCAGATCCGGGAACTGGTCCGGATCCGGGTACTGGTCCGTATCTGAGAACTGATCCGGATCCGGGAGGTCCAAATTTGGGAACTGATCCGGATTCGGGAACTGTACCGGATCCGCGGACTAGGCCAAATCCAGAAACTGCCTAAAATTATTATTTCACTATCCAAACTACCCAGTAAAATTTGTTTTTATTCTGGCTGGGCCCTGCCAATATTGGGATATATTCCAACCTCAATTCGACCAGATATCTGCCAGGATTTCGGTTGGTTTGACTGGATACTAATACTATTATAGAAATCGACCGAATTATCCTACATACGTAAAGAGCCGAGGTTGACACATACTGAAAAAAGTGTTTGTTTGTGTGATGCACATACATGAACAACTAAAAATTCGCATTCTACTGTTTACTACCTTTGCGGAAATATGAGTTTAATACGCAATACTCAATTGCGTAGTCTGTTACCGAAAACACAATAGAATCTTACCAAAAAGTAATAGAAACACACCCTTTGGATTTTGAATGCACTATAAAAACACATTCACAGACATTTGCCGAACTTGACGTACTGAGTCAAATGGTATAGCAGATACTCCGGGCCTCGGTTAAGAAGTTGATTTTCAGAGTGATTGCATAGCCTTTTTATACGAGAAAGGTAAAAAATTATAAAAAATAGATTCTACATCTAAACAAATCTCCACTATCTATTACCATGTTTTTCTGCATTGAACGTGTAATTTTTTTAAAAATCATAGCAGTACCATAGCTAATTGATCACAAATTTTGCAGTTTGTTGGGACTCCAAATGGAACCAACAAAGATTTGTTTTCACTTGATGTTCATTTTCCGACAGGACTTTATCTTTGGCAGTGTTATATTAATTCTGAGAAGCACTGAATGACTACAAATTCATTCAAAAAAGTGAATTATTATAAGAAAGGTCTCATCTCACTGCTAGGTGGATTAAAAAGTTTTTTTTTTCATCATGCTTGCAGTCGAGGTTGAATTTTTTGGTGTCTTCAAAGGTTTGTAGTGCAGTACGTACTTTTTTTCTTCCATATTTGTACATATTACAAATTTATGGGTTTCGTAGACGTCAAGAAGACGACAATTTTCTCTACTAGTCCCTGCCGTAAATTTTAAGACAACAAACGACCATCGTTGTTTGTTTGTTTATTCTCCAGTAGCGTAAGATAAATATCTTTTAAAAATTACTATCTCCGGTTTCACAATGCGTACATTTCTGATTAATTGAATTAATTTTAAACTTTAAACTAATCTAACTTAATTTACAAATTACGGTTCCAAAAGTTGACCACTCTTGAAAATTGCTTCCGACGAGAAACGTTTCACTGCGGGTGGTACCGAATTCCAATTTACCACACCTCGAACGAACAGTGAATTGGCGTAACACGCCGTGTTGTTAGCTGGAATCACCAGGTTCTCCATACGGCGACATCGAGTTTGGATGAGCCTTTCATGAAGTAAAGCTGGGGACCGTGTTGCCAGGAAGTTTCGCAGGAATATACACGATCGATGTGCGTACAAATTTTGGAAAGGACATCCAATCAGGTTCTGTTGCAGGTGACTCACATGTTAATAACGGTTTAGTCCATAAACATAACGCACACAGCAGTTTAGTGCGACACGAAGCCGTTGTTCTTTTGTATGCTTCTCACAATTGCTGAAAATAGTTGTACCTGGAAGATCGCACCTCAGCCAATAATTCACAATATCAACTGCATTTAAAAATTTATTTAAATTTTTATTCGTGTCTGTCTAAACAACATACGTAGCTATACGTCCTTCAAGATTTCTATTCAATTTGCATGAAATGTTGAAGTCAGTCTATCTTCTGACCTCGCACAAAACAGAAGCCCAAAATCTTTGCGCTATAGGCATCAGTGAAGCAAGCCAGCGCTTTGTTCTATATCCAGTGTACAAACAGTATTGTATCGTTACCCCCGTCTGCGCTGTGAAATGAGTCTACCAAAGGAAACAAAAGTACCCATGCTGCGGGATAACACCATTTCGATCGACTTTAAGAAAAATCGTGTTAGACACACAGTTATGGAGGTGGAACAATTAGTTAAAGTTAAAATGGAGCTTAATCTCACGGAAGTTACGTACATTCAGCTACACCATGTCAAGAACTGTATTTTGATTACGTTTAGATGTTTAGCACGAGCAGAAAACTTCATTGCAAAGAACAACATACAACACGAGGTCGAATTTAATAACACGAAAATCAAGATCTCCGTGAATATGGAAAAAAGACATGGTGAACGTTCGTATCCATGATTTGGCACCGCGCACTAAGGAAAATTAGATCACCCGAATTATGTCACAATACGGAGAATAGGGCATTGCAAAAAAAATTTTTTTTTTTAATTCTCAAAGGCAACCCCTTCCCCTCCCATTGTGACAAATGTCAACGTAAGCTTAGATGCCAAATTTCAGATCATTTGGACAATTTTAGACCCCCGCCCACTTCGCTTGAAATTTTTGAAATTGGCACTATGGGAAAATATAGAGGAAAAATATACTAAATGCTATAATTTTTGAAGTAGCTATCAGAAAATTACAATTTATACCTCTTTTTAAAGGAAATGGCCTAAGTCTTTGAAGGGAGATATTCCTCTTTCTAGAAAAATAGGGGAAAGGTGGGTACTAGGCCATTTTGACCCCAAAATCCCCTATTTTTCATAATTTTTCTGCTTTGTGATGCAAATCATACATATTTTGGAGTTTTTCTAATGTGAACAAATCTCAGAAATCGAACGGAACCTTTTTGACCCTTGTCCGAATACGGGAAATTGGGGTTATAGGACCTTTTGTCATTAATATTAAATTTTATAATTTTCTCGTGCATATATCTCTATTATTCTTCAATCAATTTTCATGAAATGTAGCTTGTTGCACGCGAAAAAACCTTATGAATACAACAAAAATGAATTCGTTAGCGGTAAAATTCAGAAACATCAAATTTTTGGACATTAACTCTACAAATCACATTTTTTTCGTTAAATGTCCTAATACCTCAACTTCCCCTATTTTTCCAGGATGGAAACTTTTCTCAAGCGATCCTCAAGCGTATTTTACACTAAAAGTAGTAAATTTAATAAGAATTTTGCTGTTAAATGGAGTTAATATGTGCAGTTTTATGATAAAAATGTGAAATCGAGACTATATATAAGATAATTTGATGTTTCCGAATTTTACCGATAACGAATCTATTTTTATTGTGTTCCTAAGGATTTTTCACGTTTAACAAGGTACATTTTATGAGAATTGATTGAAGAATAATAGAGATATATGCACGAAAAAATGATAAAATTTAATATTAATGACAAAAGGCCCTATAACCCCAACTTCCCGTATTCGGACAAAGGTGAAATAGGTTCCGTTCGATTTCTGAGATTTTTTTACATTAGAAAAACTCCAAAATATGTATGATTTGCATCACGGAGCAGAAAAATTCTTAAAAATAGGGAACTTTGAGACCAAAATGACCCAGTATCCCACTTTCCCCTATTTGTCAAGAAACAGGAATGTCTTCCTCCAAATACTAAGGTTTTTTACTTTAAAAAGAGGTATAAATTTTAATTTTCTGATTGCTACTTCAAAAGTTATAGCATTTAATATATTTTTCCTCCATATTTTCCCATATTACCAATTTCAAAAATTTCAAGCGAAGTGGGTGGGGGTCTAAAATTGTCCAAATGATGTGAAATTTAGCATCTGAGCTTTGACATTTGTCACCGTATGAGAGGGGGGGCCTTTGAGAATTCAAAAAAAAAATTTTTGCAATGCCCTAACGGAGAAGTAGAATGCAATGCATCACCAGTATTCCCAACGGCGCGCCGCGGCGTTCGTATTGTGACAGGTGCGATTGACTTTATCAAAAGCTCCTTGCACCTGCACGACTATCGAACAGCAAGAAAGCAGTACCTATGATGACATGGACGTGAACTATAATGCGAGAGATGGAGCACTGAATGACCACCAAGCTGCGAAGGGTAAGTCAACCGACAAGGAATGCGCCAACAAGATCTGGTAGACACGCTTTCTTAGTATTTTTTAATTTTTACTTATTGTAAAAACGTAAAAGGTCCACGGCTCATTTGTGCTAACGCATTGAACCGTGTCAAAAATGTTAATGTGTATGAAAAGCAGCCAGAATAGATTCAGCAACACTGTTTTTCATCATTATGAACGTTCTTAACTGGCAAAACGACAATCAGTAGCTGATTCAATATTGAGGGTAGGACTGGATCACATCAGCTCGCGATTATCTTCTCTTCTCTTAGTTTTAAGCAAGTTTGTCCATCAATACCGTCTTGACGAACAATAATAAATCGCGAACTCCGAAACTGTCATTTTATTAAGGCTTATCAGAGTGCGTGAAAAGCGAATATATTCGAAACAACACTTTTAAATGCATGGATCTAGTCGGTTGTTTGTTTGGAACGCTTGAGTAGGGGTTAGGAACACAATTGGAGTCTCCGTTTTAGGGAGCTAGCGTCAATCTGGCACTAGCTAGTCCTGTCACTAAGTTAGTGTCGGATTCTGATGAGACGAAGTCGAATCGCAAATTCCATAACTAATGTACATTTTACCCTTAACGCACAAATGTGGTTTAAAAATAATTTTCTACTTAGTGGAAAAAAGTTTATTTTTACCCAAATTTTTATCCACAAAAAAGAAATATGGCATAGTACAACATTTGTATTATGCGCTAATTCATGTGGTATTCAAACGCAATTTACAATTTTGCCAAGCTGCAGTTGTGTTTGTTAAATCTCAAGCACAAATATACAGATCAAATGGCCTATTCAAACCCCCTGCGAATAAGCCAAATGAAAGTTTCAAATCCTCAGAAGCATCTTATAACGATGCATGGGGTGAAGAAGGTGAACTATAATTAGCTCCGTAATAAGATATGTTCTAGTTTTGTTTCTTCGTGTTGTTACATAGCTTTAAAACTCGGAAAGCAAGGGTGATTATCTGCACACCGGAAATAATCATCTCTCGGTCAGTGTTTGGTGGCTGCAAACGAAACCATAGCGCACGGAGGCGATGGAGTTCCTTTCGTCGACGATGATCCACAAATTCTGCCAAGAGTTTTTTTTTTCTCTAGGCGGACGAACGAGTGCAAGTCAGATAATCTGCTCACTTTATGCTGCGCTTGAAGATTTGTCTGTGAATAATTGTGTAATTATTCAAACGAAATTGAAGATCGCCTATCGGTTCAGGTTTGGCCACGAAACCTGTTTTTCTTTGTGCTGATCTCCTGTTTTGTGGAGATCCGCGATGCACTGATCGCAGCAACTGGAGGTACCGTGTCGTGTGGCTCGGATCGTGTACTTGATCTGCGGTAATTCACGTTTCGACTCGACTCGAGATTCGTTCCGAATAGATTTCCCTCAAAGGTCATCCCCGTGCCATTCGATGAAAGTTTCCGAAAAACGTTCGACTTTTCAGCTATAAGTTAAATGCCTGTGAGGCATACCGCGTACCTTTTTCAGCTAAGTAAGCAAATGAATTCAGCGTTGGATGATGAAAGAAAAACGTGTTACCTGCGTCATTCCGCTCGGATAGCGTTCGTTGCCACTCGCCGCAAAGTACCCATTCACGTATGAATTCCATCTGCGGCCATCTCCCTCTCTTGGTCGACCGATGTGCGATAACAACCAGATTTGCCAAAAGCAATGAAGAGAATGCTGTCTTTTTGATAAATGGAGAAAACTTTCTCCTGGCGGCAAATGCAAACAAACACACATCGGAGATGAAATAAATAAAAAAAAAAACGATGCCTTGACGATGGGCAATGAACAGCTAAATACCACGACTCTGATTCACCACCAGGCTCATCCATCGATCGAGTAAGGTTCGCCACGACGAGACGTGAGGGAGGTGAAAAGGAGGAAACGGGTCCGGATGAATGCACGAGATCCGGCGATCAATGGAGGGACGATTCAAATCAATGTGAGATGGCATTTTCGCGTAACAGGTCACTGAATCCATCGGGCCATCTACCGAAGGGAGGGTCCAATCATTCATATTTATGCGCGTTTAACATTCCACGAGGCTGCCGGCAGAGCAAAACACGTCGGGTGGTGGAATCTGTCTTGGTTGAATCAACACTCAATAGTGTTGGTAGTAAGAGGAAAAATGTCCGAAGGATATTTTAGTTATAGGAAAAGTCTTTATGGTTTTAAATGATGGCGTGCTTTAGGAGGCAAAACAGAAACTGTTTTAGTAAATTGTTTTTTTCTACGGGAAAAGACCATCTTTTTTGGATTTTTGACTACATTAGTAGACACATATTTGAAAAGCTTAAACTTCTTTTGTTGTAAGATGTCGAAAAATGACGGACCTATGGGTCTATATGTTGTGTTGTGCACTTTGTCGCCGTAGTACCTTATTGGCGAGAAAAGTTAAACTCGTAATTCTTGTTCAATATGATATACCAAAAAGATTTTCATTTTACGTGAGTCAAGTCTCTATGAGCCTAAAGTGGTTCGGCCGATATATTGTTGAAATGTTCTGAAAATTCAATTCCCTGTCTTATAGAACTGCAAAACAGGAAGAGATTCAATTTGTCAAGCAATCCGTCCCAGTTTATTTCACAATTTACCCCTTAGACCACCTTCAATCCCATGTACGGGTTGGTAATGGACACCGGGTGACCAGCGAATTAGCCATTTAACTAAACAAGCAGAAGTTATTGATGGTTGACTCAAGGATTAGGACTGTATCGATAACAAATTCCTTATAATTTTTTTTCAATAATACAAAAATGCAGTTTTATTTAAACATTTAACGTTTTTTAGTTTAATGAGCTCAACTCCTGGTAATCCCAAAGTACTTATTGACCAACACCAGCGCCGTCCGAGCCCGAACGTAGATCGCGGAAGGAAAGGGAAGCAATGTTAGTCCGATACTTGCTTTTACTAGAGGCCGTATATACTACTGCGCACTCCGCAAGTATCACGGGAGGAGCATATTTGTTAGTAAGTATAGGGGTCCCATTCTTCTTCATGTTCTAGTTATTTACATCAGCCTATTTCCGCTACAAAGCCAAAGACCGACATCAGAGAGGTGACTCCACTATCTGGGCTATATATCGACCCATCAACTCATGGACCGGGGACCAACGGGTTTACTTCCCTTCCGAAGGAAAACAAGACCACAGATTTTTTCACTTCAGAAAAATCTTAACGACCTCGGCTGGGATTGGACCCAGACCAACCACTGGCGCCGACAAACATTTAACGTTTTTTCGTTTAATGAGTAAGAACGAACCAGAACATTGTGTAGACCAGATAAAATTAATATTTTATATTTTTTGCCATATCAGCACGTTTCGATCAATCTTCTCTTCCTGAATCAACCTATCAGTATCGATTACATTCTCCCCTAGGACGGCAGTATAACATTGTGGACCTGGAAGGGTTTATCAATCCTCTTTCACATAGATTTCGTCGACAATCAAAATGCATGCATCCGGTCGCTGTAGAACCGGTGGATAAAATTTCCGGGCCCTTGTTGCAGCACGTTCTGCTGTTTGGCACTTTTTTGCTTTTAACAGGTTTTCAAATTGTTTCAATTTTTCATACGTTGGATCAATCCGACGTTCGTTCTCGCTTTATTGGTCAAATCACATATCGGTATCGATTTACTCTTCCTAATTGGAGATGCTACTTTCTTATTCAGTTTCAGGTTGGAAAACTTTTGCCTCTTTCCGTCTGTCGTCCAAAGAATAGTTAGCATAGTAGTTACACCCTTCTCACATAGTCATCAGTACCGTCTTTACGCATGGGCACACTGAGCCCGGGCCAGGGGCCCCGGAATTTTAGAGGCCCTGTATTGACGATAAGATTTTATTCCTTATCCTTCAGCAAGAAACGCTAGGCTCGAAAATAAATCATTATGATTTTAAATCATCTGAAGGGGACTCGCCAACAAAGTATTGATTGATATTAAAGCGTTCTTTTAGTGAAGTGAGATGTTTGTTGAAGAACAAATTGTGGCTTTTCTGAAGCCACATTGTGTCCAGTTTGATCACATCAGAAACGTGGTATTGCTCACGTTTATTAGGTCAATGATAATAGTACTATTATAAGCCTCGTAGATTAAAATGAAGATCAATCTATGTGAAACAAATGTGTTAAAATCATAACCAAGTCATATCTTTAAAAGCTGAATTTTATTGTCATATTGTTATGTCAGCCTCATTATAATGCATGACCAAATACAACAGACAAACGAACCCTCGGTACATGCACTTCTGATTTCAATTGGCCCTGTTCGAAGTAAAATACATCAAATTGAGCGAAATTGGTGTAATTTAAATCATGTGTATTGCTAGTATATTAGTTACTTATTGGCCTTAAAACTATTTACTGAAGTTCTAGGCAGTTTGGCATATTGCAGTGTTTGGGCACAAAATTTATCTTGATCATTCTTTACAACTCTAGAGCTGAGTTTGCATAATGGCGGGATGTCAAATCAGGCCAAAACACCGAAGAATTACAGTACACTTTTTACGCGGTTTTTTGCGCGGTATTGTTTTCCGCGGATTTTTAAATTTACGCGGTTTTCACTTACGCGGATTTTTAAATTTACGCCCTCTTCATACTAGCGGATTTTGAAATTTGCGCGGCCTATATCCCCCGCGTAAAAAAACCTAAGTGTATTGTTAAAAAAGAAGAACTATACAAAGAAATTTACAGTTTCAGAATATGAACATTACAGATTAAACTGTATTTCAACAAAATTTGGGTATTCAGCGTCGTTCGGAGAAGAGCTTGAGGTGCAGTTTTTCACGAATAACATCAAGAATGAGAAGCCCAAAAAATCAGATGAAAGAAATCTAAAATATACAAATTAATGGCTTGCGTCCAAAAGGGAGTAACTCATATTTTGCATTTTACAAGAAGTAGAACAAACTTCCGCATTTCCAAATTAACACTATTTTTTCGTATAAATAAATTAATTTATTAGTAGTTCATTGACTCATGTTGTCTAAAAATTATAAGATCACGTACTACTTTTCAATTCATGAGCATTTCCTTAATTGGGTGGTAAGTGGGCGGGTAACCCTGTGGTGTCCAAAAGGAAACACAATTCACACATCCTTTCCTTATCTTTCATTTTAGAGTTGTGGTGTCTTTGGCAAAGTTGTTTCATAGCATCTATCACTTTATTTGATCATTTAATATTATTTCGGAATTCCGTCGTTGGGGCGGCGCTGTTATCAACTTTTTTAATGAAACGAGATAGAAGGATGGTGTCTCAGGAGAAGGTGTATGTCAGATAATTATAAGTATAATCTCTGAAGATACTAACTTTGTAGGTCCCAGAAGTTTTGGCGCATTCTTGAAAACATAACCTATGTGGTAAATTTTTACCCGTTAAACGTGCTCTACCTCGAAGCCTACAGGACCTACTAAGTTTGCACCTTCAAAAAATACATTGAAAATGATTGGACCTTCAATTTTCTCGAAGACACCGTGTTTCCATCTACACACATTTTTTTTTTCTACCGAACCTCAGCTTTTTTCGCATCTTTTGCAGAAATCTCAACAGCTGTGATCTTAGTAAACAATTTTTATGTTAAGATCTCAGCAAAAGTGACATTTTAATTGATGATCGGATTATATTTCACCAAAAATCAGCAAATAAATCTGATTTTACTGATATATCAGTTTGACTACACGGCTGTTGGGAAATTACCGATACGAATTAAGTGTGTAACTTTATAAGAAAAGTTGGTAACAGCGACGCCCTAGCGACTGAAATTCGAACTATTATGATGCAACCAAATAAAGCGCTAGGTGCTTACGGCAACTTTTTCGAAGACATCATAACTCTATAACGAAAGATATTAATTGATCCTTCGTTCCTTTTTCGTTTTCCGAACACAATGTATCGTTTTTCTCTTGATCCCATATTCCTCGCTCAACTTTCAATATAGAGACATGACACTTTCACTGGAATTATCGAAAATACGCTCGAGTTCATCGACAAATAAATAAATAAAAAAATAAATAAAAATAAAATAGAAATCTCGAATTTTCATTACACAACGCACGTGAAGTTACCCTCTTTTAGACGCTGGCTAATGTTAGGGTTATCTCCAAGGTCAACTTTGACTGCTAATAGAAAAAATCTTAAAGTTATATTCAAATTCATCAAATGACAGTACATCTGGATTACTTAGAACTATTGAAAAATGCAAAAAATTCGATGTCGGAAAAAATGTGAGCTAGCCCCTTTTGGACGCCAGTCATTCAATTATGAATGACTGGTGTATTTTGTTCGCATTGTATCAAAAAGAGTTATACTTAGCATCCAAAACTAGTAATGTTCGCTAATCTGTCAATTAAGATTGGCATCTATTGACATATTGTATTTTATTCTATTTTACTCTCTCATTTTTAATCTGATCTATGTTCGTCTATAATCAAATAATAGTACAATAATAGATATTGATACTCTATTATCCCTTCTGACTAAGAAACTCGTCATCCTCAAACAACGCAATGTAACTAAGTAGGCGCATTCAATTATATGTATGCTATCAACATAAACGCAACGCATATGTCTAGCTTTCAATTGATATCCTTTCAATTGCCATTATACAATGTCCCATTTTGAAACTGTTGGAGTAAAATACGATATAGGGGAATTATGGTTAAAACCGACACCTCGAGCTTGACACTTTTTCTAAGTTGCCACATAATTAATAAAATTATAATTTTTATGCAGAATTCTTCTTCAGAAAATTCTTAACAAGACTTAATTTTTTCAGCGCTTCAAAAAATTAGTTTCATTAAAAATTATTGGTTGTAAAACTTGGAAAACAAAGTGACTTTTTGTAGGGACTGCGGGTAAAACCGACACCCCATAGGGGTAAGATCGACACCCCCTTTAATTTATTTTCTCTCCACTTTATTAAAATCTTTATCCTTATTAAAAATTAGATATATGCGTGGTTAATAAAGTGTGAGTATGTATGATGCAAATATGTGCTTTTTATTGCTTCATCATGTAGTGAGGGGAAGAAAGTTCGAAAGCGTAGTACTATAAATAAGAGTATTATATGCTATAGGATTATTTATTGATGAGTATTTCCAAATAATCCTTGCGCACATCATTGCAACCTCCAGTGTAATTTTATTCGTAAGAGAAGATTTGCAAGCGTTCTACGTTCTGCTAATTGGATTCATTCACTTACAAGTGACACACACACACTTCTTAGTCAAACTATCTTTTTCAGATTTGATTTTTCGGACTCTGATCATGAACGATCTATTGGGGTATACATAAGATCATTGTCTCATTGTGATAAAGTTCGTCTATGACAAATCAAGAGAACACTAGAAATTCGATTTGATGAGCTTTTTGCAGAAATAGCAACAGCTTCGATAGAATCAGATAAGTAAAAATTCCAATTTTTGATTTTTAAAGAGACTTACAAGAAATAAACACAATAAAAGTATTTCTGTGCATTTCTGTTGATACTATAGTGTTCTAATAGGCTAAGTGAAGTGTCACAAAGATCCTAAGTATTTTGAAATGAATCGCAAGTATACACAACCATCTTAACAGCGTGTCGGTTTTACCCTAACCATAGGGTGTCGGTTTTACCCCAACAGCGCACATTTTTTTTTAAAGCGATTAAAAATATTGAATTTCTCAAACTCGTCTTCAATGCATCTAGTTGATCATGCGGCAGGCCGATAATAATAGGTACTAAAAATGTGGTGATTTGAAAAGCTTTTGTTCGGTTTAAACCTTAAAATCTACCAACGAAATTTAACATCCAGACGAGTATGAACGCTGCTGTCGTATGTTTTGTTTATTTTTATGACATTCGGCGTACTAACGTAAATCCAATTTTTCTTCAAATGCTCTAAATAAACATACTAATAATAATGTATCATTATGAAATGAATAAAAAATTGATTTCTAGGAAATGTTGTGGGGTGTCGGTTTTACCCACAGTGTAGGTTTTTCACACTATTCCCCTACGATGTATCATAAACGAAACATTCGTACCCTAATGCTGATGCTGTCCATAACACTGCAAGTGTTCACTGGATCCAAAACTTAATGTTTGTTCATTATTTTGCATTATTTTTCAATATTTGTGTAATACATTTAATAGGCTTGAAATGTGCTTGAATAACAACTGTTCAATTAAGGTATGTAACCTTTTTATTTTTTCAAATATCGATTTTTTATTACTTTTTCTGAAAGTATGAATGAGAATATTTTTCCAAATTTGTATAGAGATCCGAGAAATAGATCGAAAGTTACAGCGCTTCCAAGCCAAAAGCAGTGATAACTTGAAATTTTAAACTCGATTATCCCGAAATGACGTTTTTCCAAAAATTGTTTTACGTGATCACGATTGCCGAAAAACCACTCAACCGATTTTCTTAAATATTTTGTTCAATTGATCATAATTAATTTGTCTCGTACCTTAATGATTTCTTTGTTGCATAAATTTTGGTTTTGTAAGAATTTGTTAATACAATTTTTTAGAGTTTAAAACAGCGATTTTTTAGGAAAAACGTTCTGGAATGCAGGAAAAAATATTATTTATTCAACTAATCGTTAAGGTAAAAGAAGGTAAAAGGAATACTCATATACTAATGCAATTTTTTGAGTTCTGGGATTTTAGTTGATCTATTGGTCTTTAATCGTGATCACCGCAAACCTCTTAAATAAAAAAATCACTTTTTAATAGTTAGGTAGATAGGATTGATATAAATATAAAACGAACCATTAGATTCAAAAGTCAAATATAAAATCAATAATAATAAAATAAATTAAAATAAACATGCATGAAATTCAAATAGTAAAATAAACTCCAGCTAGTTAGACGGCACAAGGATCAAATTGAAAAACTCTACACAAACTATGGTTTATACACCGAATACCCGTTTTCAGGCCCGACGAGAGGGTGGGTCAGGCAGGGCAACTACCCTGGGGCCCGGGTCTATCTTGGGGCCCTGCAATTTTTCCTCTAAATAAAACTGGATGAAGAGTGTAGAAAATTTAAGAAGAATCATGTGAGACAAACATTAATTGCAATATTCTTATATTAATTATCCCCATTGAAAAATGTGTTGATAGAAGCGTATTGAAAAAAATTCCCGAAATATGAACTATTATTGTGAATATTTTTAAAAAATATCTTTTGATGAAATGAAGGTTTTAATTCCTCTTCCCCAAAAAGAATTTTGCGGTGTGCACAATTAAACCAGATTGAATCTTTACAAACATAGCAACAAAATATATTTTGTTACTATATAGTAGAAAATGTTGGAATATCAGAAATAAATAAATTGCGTTTAATCAACAAAACATATAATAGTTAGTTCAAATAACATGCAAAACTAGATTGGTCAACTAAAATATCCATTGAAACAATTTGGCATGTTCTGTATCTGAGCTTTTCGAAAAACGACATAATTATTTTTTATTCCAAACAAATCTGTAAGTATAGCAAAAACTTTCCACTCACTACTTCAAAAGGACTGACATTGTTAGATTGAAAGAATGAAAATAAATCTATGAAATTATTATTATCGTAAACTGCAAAATGAACATAAAGTATTTTTCATAACATTAACCAGGCCCCGTGGTGGTGGAGGAACGCTACGTGGGAAGCTGAGCTGCAAGCAACCGGGCGGGTCATAGGTGGTGGATAATGCTTAATCGCGATAGCAACTAGTTGTGATTCGCGACCCGAACCAGCAGCGGGGGCTGACTGCGGGTGTGGTAGGACGAGGTAGTGGGCCCTATACGTCCTAGGCCTAAATACCACATGCCCTAAAGCAGCCCTGACAAGGCGAGCCAGTGCCGCCTTTAAATAAGCGCTTAGTCCAAATCCCTCTCCTCCCGTTATCCTTCCTTCCTTCCTTCTGCGGCTGTTCGCCCATCTAAATATGGAAGCTGTTCTTCAATGTCAGCTTCTTTCACCGAACAGCCTAGATAAGCCGTGTAGTGTCGGTAGTGGTTGTTTCAACCGGCTAAGAATTACACTACGGACTACCTGTTTCAGTGGTAAAAATCTACCAAACAGGGAACCCCAATTCCATAGTGTCATGCGACCCGTGCTATGGGTAAAATTGTTGTGGGGGTTTAAAACATTCTCAATGGCGAACGGAGCCTGGGAAGAGTCGGGCGAACTCCCCAGTATACTGCATTACGCAGCGGAACGTTCACTCTACACACCGATTTTTTCACCGATGATCCACTTAATTTTGCCGAATTTTTGTTGGCTGGGGGTTTGCTGAGAGTCTCGGCTGATGGTAGTTCGGTGAAGTTTTGTTGAGTCTCGATTATCAAATTTCGATGTGTACAGATGAACCTGCCCAGAGGCCGTGTGGTATCCGGCCTAGAATTGAGCCACTGGAGTCCTGCTGCCATGTCGTAGGAGGCGACTGAAAGTAGGAGACCCTAAGTCAAGGTGTAGTTCCGTGCCGAGGACTTAATGATTGGAGGGTCTAAAATATGCCAGTCGCGCACGGAGCATTTTGGGTTTTGCCCTTGCTGTGTTATGCGAATCTCTGACACAGTGGACCATTATTTTCTTCGCAAATCGTGGGAATCAAATGATCATGTCCCATTTAAACCTGATATGGCTCGCTAAATGCGTTAACATCCCAACTCGCTTGGTGTCCTCTAGTTGTTGTGCAATTTGTGTTGGAGATGAAATGTACAGTTCTCTAATCAACAATGGTTAGAATAGCACAAGTCAATCTCCAACATAAACGTACAGCAACTATGAATTTATCTCGACTCATGCAGGAAGGTAAAGCTTCCATAGCATTGGTTCAAGAACCGTATTTCCATAAAGGAAACTTATACTTTGGAAAGTTACTTAACACTGCCTTCATTGCTTACAACAAGACAGGCATGACTAACCCACGTGAAATGCCTCGTGCTTGCATTCTTGCAAACAAGGCTATTGACGCGTGTCTCATATCGGAGCTCACAACTCGCGATATCTGTGTTGTCACAGTTACATTGACTGTCGGAAACGTAGACAAAAAATATATATATTGTTCAGCATACCTACCGCATAACGAATCATCTCCTTCTGATGATTTCAAAAGCGTTGTATCATATTGTAGCAGAAATGGGCTTCCGCTCATTATCGGCAGTGATGCGAATGCTCATCACATCATTTGGGGCAGCTCAGACATCAATCTGAGAGGCTCTGAACTGATGGAGTACATAAGTAGTACAAATCTCCATATTCTGAATGTGGGAAACCGACCAACTTTTGCGAGGTCTGGGAGGGAGGAGGTGTTAGACATAACACTTTGCTCTGATAGAATTTTGCATGAACTGGGAAATTGGCAGGTTCCAAATGAAACTGAACCGTCTCTATCCGATCATAAATATATATTTTTCGAGCATTTTGATGTCATCTTCAATGTGGTGACATATCGTAATCCTAAATCTACAAACTGGGACCTCTTTTTGGAAAACTTGGCGACTAAATTTCATGGATATTTTCCAACAATTAGTCAATTAGACGACTTAGATGACGTCGTGGATACGACAAACTCATTCATATTAGCATCCTACGAAGAAGCTTGTCCACTTCGTACTGTTAAATCGACTAGGGGAACCCCTTGGTGGAGGGCTGAGCTTGATAGAATGAAGAAAGTTATGAGAAGAGCTTGGAACCGGCGTCAGCGTGATGACTCCAGGGCTTTCAGGTCAGCTCGTAGTGCATATAAGAAATGTCTTAGATCTGCAGAACGGGCTGGCTGGCAAAGCCTATGCACTAATGTCTCTAGTCTGAACGAGGCTAGCAGATTAAATAAAATTCTCTCCAAATCGAATGATTTTCAGATGAACTCCTTGAAAACCAGAGATGGTGTTTATGTGACAGACGAAAAAGATGTTCTTAATTGTCTCTTCGACACACACTTTCCAGGTTGTATCGATCCGGAGTTGATCAATGTTCACAGATCTCATTCTGGTGATTCGGACTCGTGGGCGTTAGCACGCACATTGGTTTCCACTGAATCGGTCAAGTGGGCAGTTGACAGCTTTGCTCCATACAAATCACCCGGAAAAGATGGAATACTTCCCGTGCTACTGCAAAAGGGATTTGATATTCTTAAACATGTCTTGAAAAAGATTTTGCTTTCCAGTTTTGCTACCGGGTATATCCCGAAAGCATGGCGAGAAATAACTGTTAGATTTATTCCCAAAGGGGGGCGCTCAAGCTATGAAGAAGCCAAGAGTTTTAGGCCTATCAGCTTAAGTTCTTTTCTTCTGAAAGCTTTGGAACGGATAATCGATCATCACATCAGGAACGTTAGTTTAGTTGAATATCCACTGCACAAAATGCAACATGCATATCAGTGTGGGAAATCCACGATCACTCTGCTTCACGATGTTGTTTACAACATTGAGAAAGCCTTCTCGCTCAAGCAATCTAGCTTGGGTGTATTCCTAGATATTGAGGGTGCTTTTGACAATGTGTCCTTCCAGTCTATTCTGGAAGCGACGCGCGGTCATGGGATACCTGCATGTATCTCAGGTTGGATAAACGCAATGCTTAGTAACCGCATACTTTGCTCGTCACTGCGACAGGCTGAGATACGGAAGTTGAGTATTTGCGGTTGTCCTCAGGGCGGCGTTCTGTCACCCTTGTTATGGAACTTAGTAGCTGATGGCTTGTTGAAGAAACTCAATGAGCTTGGATTTCCAACCTACGGGTTTGCTGACGATTACCAAATACTAATTACTGGATTTTGCATCGGAACAATCTTTGACTTAATGCAACAGGCATTAAGAGCTGTCGAACAGTGGTGTCGACAAGTTAAACTATCAGTTAACCCAAGCAAAACTTCAATGGTTCTTTTCACGAAGAAGCGAATAACAACCGGGGTTCGTCCCTTGCAGTTCTTTGATTCTGAGCTGCTGTGTGCAGATCAAGTCAAATACGTTGGAGTCATATTGGATTCCAAACTGAATTGGTCTGCTCACATTGAGTTCAGAGTCAAGAAAGCGTGCATGGCCTTCGGGCAGTGCAGACGAACTTTTGGAAAGACCTGGGGTCTCAAACCTAAATACATCTATTGGATTTACACGACAATTGTACGTCCAATACTGTCATACGGATGCCTTGTGTGGTGGCAGAGGGGAGAGGTGGTGACAGTCCAGTCAAAGCTAAACCATCTGCAAAGAATGGCGCTCATGGCGTTGACAGGTGCTTTCACCACGACTCCGACTGCTGCTCTTGAGGCACTTCTAAATATCAAACCATTACACATACACTTAAAACAAGAAGCACTATCATGTGCATACAGACTGCAGGTTACTGGGCTTTGGAACAGTAATCATGTTGATCTTGCTACCAGTCATACACGATTGTGGTCACAAATGGTTACATGGGGTGAAGATATTCTTGCTCCCAGCGATATTACACTCACTTGTAGTTGTCCTTACAGGACATTCCATGTGAAGATTCCCTCTCGAGAGGAGTGGTTGTCTGGCTTTATGGAAAGACAACAACAAACGCAAGTGGTTTGTTACACTGACGGTTCTCTGATGGAGGGACGTGCTGGTGCTGGTGTCTACTGTCGTGAAATGAGACTGGAACAATCTCACTCACTAGGTAGATACTGTACTGTATTCCAAGCAGAAATCTTTGCGATTATGTGCGGGGTGCAATCGGCCCTTCAACTGAGTTTGTCCGGCAGAGTTATAAACTTCTGCTCCGATAGTCAGGCTGCAATCAAGGCCCTTAGCTCAGACAAATCCCGGTCCAAGCTAGTGATCGCGTGCCGAACCCAAATCGAAGAACTAAGCATTGTCAACACTATCTACCTTGTCTGGGTGCCCGGACATTGCGGTATTACTGGAAATGAATGGGCTGACGAATTGGCCAGGGCAGGTTCAGCGATTGACTTCGTTGGTCCTGAGCCCGCGCTGCCAATTTCGACAAGTTGGATAAGGAAAAAAATACGGTCCTGGGCTTCGTCCGAGCACCGCAATTATTGGAGAAATCTACAAACGTGTCGCCAAACAAAGGCGTTTCTAGAACAACCATGCCCAGTGGTTTCGAAAAATCTCTTACATTTTTCGAAGCTCCACTGCGGCATGCTGACCAGGGCTTTAACCGGCCACTGCAAACTCAATTATCACATGGCAACTATTCAGCGCGCTGAGTCTTTTTCATGTGATCTTTGTGAATCCGACTACGGAACCTCATATCATCTGATATGCAACTGCCCAGCGCTAGCGCAATTGCGATTACGAGTCTTCAGCCGTCCTTATATAGACGAAACCATGTTTGGTCGACTGAAACTCAGAGACATACTAAAGTTTCTTATCCAATGTGGTAAAGAGCTTTAGGCTTATTCGCAGGCAAGTTGAACTACATGTGAGTTTAATTTACCTGTTGTTTATTTTTTGTTTTGTGCTGTTTTTCCCACCCTTCCAAGTGTACTTCCCCACACCTCCTTGTCCTTTCCTTCCGCTCAGGAAATGATGAAAACACACGGCAAGGCACAAATCCCCGACTATGTACGGGGAACGTGCCATTTGAGCCAATATATTCTGATTCCTGATTCCCCAAAAAGAATTTTGCGGTGTGCACAATTAAACCAGATTGAATCTTTACAAACATAGCAACAAAATATATTTTGTTACTATATAGTAGAAAATGTTGGAATTTCAGAAATAAATAAATTGCGTTTAATCAACAAAACATATAATAGTTAGTTCAAATAACATGCAAAACTAGATTGGTCAACTAAAATATCCATTGAAACAATTTGGCATGTTCTGTATCTGAGCTTTTCGAAAAACGACATAATTATTTTTTATTCCAAACAAATCTGTAAGTATAGCAAAAACTTTCCACTCACTACTTCAAAAGGACTGACATTGTTAGATTGAAAGAATGAAAATAAATCTATGAAATTATTATTATCGTAAACTGCAAAATGAACATAAAGTATTTTTCATAACATTTTTTCGCTATTAACTGTTGAGAGAGAAAGCCTGACTAAAAGTGTGTCTGTGAACTGAAATCTTTTGACAGTAAATTGTTAAATCTTTACACCCGAAATAAAAGTCTCTTGCAATAATTGCAAGCTACAATCACTTTCAAATAATGTTAGCATTGCTTGAAATTTTGCAGTTAAAGCCACTTGCAATTTTTGCAAGCATATAAAAACACTTCATCTCTTGCTATTCCTAAATACGTTTCTTCAACACAACTGTCAAAGGATTGCCACCACATTCACAAGCCTATGCTTGTTTTATATCAACGCACGGTGAGCTTTTATTTACTGTCGGTTTTTATTCACTCCTCACCAACACCATTAAACGCAATATTGTGGCTCATTTATTACACACGAGACAGATTCGATTTGAGGATGTGCTGATAGTATGAGTTTTACCGCTTTGTTCTCATGTGCAAGAACAGAACAGCGCTAATATTCAATAATGCGAGGCGCATGAGCATGAGTTCAAACGTTGGTGTGTCCGCTGCTTTTTCATTAATCGTGAATTTTTTCCTAGTGTTTATATATAACTTTTATCCGGTAATAATTATCTGATAGCATGGTTGGATAGATAAAGTATTGGTTATTAATCTGCCTGTGTGGTCAGCTTTTCAATGCCAGCAGTCTTTTTTGCCTAACGCGTGTTGGTCACCATTACACATATATCGCTAATACATAGGCAAAATTCGTTTTTGATGTTCTTGCATTGTATGCAAGGAAGCTTCTTGCAGTTTTTGCACATTACCAGAACGCTTGCAATTTAAGCTAACGATCCTTAAAGTAATGCAAGTGATTCTTTCCGGGTTTGTTTTGGATGTACGAATAATAACAGGTGCAATATTCATAAAGATAATATCTCGTCTTGCAGTATACACTAATTGTGAATGGTCCTGCTCCAAGTTCTGAGCCAAAATACTGAATTCACCGAAATCAATAGAACGTAATAGGGGAACCTAAGCGTGGAATTGCGTCCACGAATGTTCAAGAACCCTGAACTAGATACTGAGAACAGAGGAGGAAGGTCCAAGGCTTCGTTACGATTGTGTTACGACGAATTCCAATGAGTGTATTTGGACGAAGAAACCTACATAAAATTAAACTTTAAGCAACTTAACGGTAAATGTTTATACATTGCGATTGAGCTTGATGATGTCCCTGGTAGATATAATCAAGAATGAATCTGCATAAACCATTTAATAAACGAAGATAAAGTTTCAGGTTAAACTAAGATGTGCAGCTATGTAGCAAATAGGAAACTGTCAGTTTATGGTTTTGTTAGAAAAGTTCAAACTTCAACTTGAATTCACATAATTTTTGAATCACGAAACAAGAATTTGGCTTCACCAAGATTTAAAGCGAACTGACCCAACAAGGTTCGCTATACAGTCTGTTTCTTTCCAACAAAGACAACGCTTCTCAGTCTATTTTCTGCGTAGACTCGAGCCAGCGTAAAGCGAACGACAAAAACAGTAATATTTGTCTTGTGTGCATTTTTAAAGAACGTTTATTTTTGCACGATGAGTTTAGGTATCTTTGCTTTTGGCGGTTTCTCCGTATAATAAACTTATACACTTAGATATAGATTTATCCTTGAATGCTTCATTTTGAAAATAGTATTAATTCGTTGAAATTTTCGTTTTTACCCCAAAATTGACATCACGAAAGTTAGTTAAACAATAAACCGAAGTAACCAATATTCGGATACATATAGCCCGTTAAAATATATAGATAAATAGACTCATAACCCTATGTCACGATGATAAGTCCGTTCGTTTGTGGATTATATTAAGAACCTATACCTAACACAAATAAGTCCCATTCAAATAAGAAGTCGTCTAGAGTAGGGTCCGTCAGTAATTTAAGCCCCGGGGCCCGGCGCGGCTCTCGACGGCCCTGCCCGTTTTTATCAGACCCTTTGGTGTATTTTCGGTTGACAAAATGGGGGCAACGACAACACATATTTATTTTCTTTAATAAACCGAAGTTGTTAAAATATTCAACATTATTCCGTAGACTTAGCCTCATAACCCTACCTAGCTGACGAAATCGTGTCGAAAAGCTGACAAAATTAAGGGCTGATAAAAACGGGTTTTCACTGTATTCAGGTCATACAACACTACACACCACGAACACCCACTAACACCCATACTCCAGGGAACTGAAGTTGATTCAGTAACCACGACTGAACAATTGGGAATTCGGAGGCAAGGTTCCTGGAAACTCGGCAAACGACTCGATCGTTACTTGGAGTTGGAACAGCAAACCATCCACACGACTAAAACATGGACATTGTTTTCGGAAAAAGTTTATAAGTAAAACACGCTATCATCGATTGGTAGCAATAAAGTGAAAATCCACTGAGCCGTTAAAGCGAACACAACCGAAATTAATCAGGTTTCGCAACGTTAGCAGTTGCGTCAACTACGGGTCATATTTCGGATCCTGACCAGTGACAACGTTCTCCGAAGGTCTGGAGCCCTGCACACGTGCTTTTCCGGGCCAACGAGTCGACAACCGGCCATCCGTTTCAACACGGTTCAGCGTCCGAGTTCCCGAACATAAAATTTCCATCAGACCAGGAGGGATCCGGAAGAGGATCGTCTTGGCTGGAGTTACAGTCACCGGTATGGGACATCGGCAGCGGCAGGTGCACAACGAGCTTTACACTTTACACACCTACAATAAGCGTAAGTCAACCTCTTTGTGATTTTAGTAGGGTATTAGGGACGTTAGGGGCCTCAAACCTAGAGTGCCGAATAAACGAAGGTTAAAAGCGATTTCCCCCTTAGCACTTTGAGAAGCCACACGGCGAGGATTGTGCCGACCCTGGGGTTAGGGTAGAGTTTCCGTGTGACTGGTAGTTACACTCTTTCAGTCTTTTTGTTACTCGTCAAAGTGTCAATTTCCAAAATTGCCTCAAATTCACTGTTTAGTGCTTTGTTTTGGTAAATCATTATGCACACCACTGTTCTGAGCTTTTCTCGTTCTGGTGTACATTTTTCTCGTTTGTAAACCGTTTTGTCGATTTATATAGGTGTGAAATTTCAACTCCCCGGCTAACGCCGAAAAATCCAACAGCACTGTGGAGGATAAGCCGAGCAAGAATTGCCCTCTGCCAAAGCTAACAGGAGAAGTATTGTGAAGCAGGCAGGAAAGCGGCAATTTCAGGGAAGCTCACTACGGTGTCTTCCGGAATTTTCCGGAGAACGTCTCCGGGTCGAACTCAGAACGTGACAACCCTATTCCGAACCAAAAATACAGTAATCTATATATCACTAAAGATTTCTTAATCCTATTAAGACAGATGTTTTCCGTTTAATTCCACTATAGAAGTGGAATTAAACGAAAAGCATCTGTCTTAACAGGATTAATTGTGACATTCCACTAAGTCGCTCAAAACGGTTTGAATTTTGTAAGAAATTATAAAGATTTCTGCTAACCTCAACCAACCAACACACAACATTCAACATTCTCTTGTGTTTTTCCAGTCCGTCAGTGTTAGATAAAGAATCGTACTAATCCGCGTTCAAGGTTATCTTGCACATTCTCCACCTCTCGAGGTTTTGGACTTTTTTCTTCTTTTGTGCGTGCGTTAACCGTTAGGCCGCATTGCTAAGCCTTTTGTTCGCATAGTGAGGATTGAACAGTAGCCAGCTATATAATTTACAGATAAGTAAAATCTATCTCTTTTGGCATATTCACGGTTTATTCCCGTCTGCGCGGGTGCTAATCCCGTGCGTCGACGGTGTGGATGGCTCCCTCTCCAGACGGCCAAATGGAGGTCGAATCGACTCCCAAGGCTCTCCCCCGACCCAAACAATATCCAGAGCTCTCGACCGATGCCTTTGTGGTCTTCTTTCGGCCCAAAACAAAACCGCTGAATCAATTACAGATTTCAAAAGACCTGACGGAACGGTTCTCGGCTGTGACCGAAATTAGAAATGTCCGCTCAGACTGGATCAAGGTCGTGTTTCAAAGCAGGCAAACGATGTTGCTTGCAGCGAGCACTTTACGAAGGAGTAGTCCTGTGTATATTCCAGCTGTAAAAGTACAGTATGAAGGCGTTGTCACCGTAGAGAGTTTGACATGCGAGGATCTGTTGGAGTACGGGGTCGGCCGTTTAGAGTTTTAGAGACCGCTTATTTCAGCCAGTGAAAATACTAGAGTGCAAGCGTTTGCACTCAGTAATAGTTGCGGGGGATGGTTCAAAAACGTACCCCCAATCAAATTCTTATCGGGTGATCTTCGCTGGTACCGCTATGCCAAATTACGTCCTCTTGCACAAGGTTCGTCTGCCTGTGCGTCTGTTTGTACCGCGGGTCATGTATTGCACAAAGTGTAAACAACTGGGTCACACAGCCACCCATTGTAGCAATAAGGCCCGCTGTGGAAAATGCGGTGAGAATCATGTGAATGATTCGTGCAGTAAGAATGCTGAGAAGTGTCCTTACTGTGCAGAGATTCTGCATGATATCTCGGCATGTCCCGCGTACAAACATTCTTTCGCAGAAATGCTAAAGAAAGCTACCTCAACAAACATCTATGCTCACTTGCCTCCTAACGAGGGCGAGGCTGATGACCCACAAGAGGGAACATCTACTAGGATGCCTAGAAGTTATAGGAAGAGGAGGAACATTTCCTCTCCTAAAGTTCCTTGTAAAGGCCAGAAGGTGTCCCTAGACGGGGCGCCGAAAGTGACATCTCTTGGAAGTGTTGCAACCAAGCCGAAGCAAATAGCTCCTGGTCTCGGAGGATTAAACTCAGAGAAGGAGTTCCCAGCACTTCTCGGAACATCAAAAATCCCAAGTGTTCCTCGGTTTCAGTTCGAGAATAATCGCGGCACTGGAATTATCAAACTTTCGGACATTGTGGACTGGATAATAAAAACTTTCAATATAACTGATTCTGTTAAAAGTCTGTTGTTAGCTCTTTTACCTACAGTAAAAACATTTTTAAAGCACGGATTTGATCACTCTTCTACAGTGGAATTGCAGAAGCATCATCCCAAAAATAGATTCTTTCAAATTTTTGATAAATAGCTTGAGATGCGATGCATTTGCTTTATGTGAAACTTGGTTAACTTCCGATATAAACCTTAACTTCCACGATTTTAATACTATTCGCTTGGATCAAGATACCCCCTACGGAGGAGTACTTTTGGGGATCAAAAAGTGCTATTCCTTCTACAGAATTATCCTTCCCTCAATACCAGGCATTTAAATTGTCGCTTGTCATGTAACAATCAAAAGCAAAGATCTTTGCATAGCTTCCATATATATTCCCCCCAACACCGCGATTGGGTACCACCGGCTACATGACATCATAGAATCCCTGCCTGCAACGCGACTTGCTTTAGGATACTTTAACTCTCACGGTGCGGAATGGGGTTGCCTTTATGATGATAACCGTTCTTCTTTAATTCACAATATTTGCGACAACTTCAATATGGCAATTCTAAACACGGGTGAAATGACACGGATCCCTCCCCCACCAGCGCACCCAAGTGCATTAGATTTATCCCTTTGCTCGACCTCGCTACAGTTAGATTATGCGTGGAAGATAATCCCTGATCCCCACGGTAGCGACCATCTGCCGATCGTAGTCTCGATCACCAACAGCTCAAGACCATTGGAATCAATCAATATTTCGTATGACCTCACACGAAATATCGAAATGTCCCACACGATTGGAGGCAAGTAAAGGTCATCGCCATCCAAAAACCAGGAAAAACCAGCCTCCGACCACAATTCGTATCGACCGATCGCAATGCTATCCTGTATCCGGAAGTTGTTCGAAAAAATGATCTTGTTTCGCCTCGACAATTGGGTCGAAGCAAATGGCTTACTGTCAGATACACAATTTGGCTTTCGCAAAGACAAAGGGACGAACGATTGTCTTGCGTTGCTCTCAACCGAAATTCAAATGGCCTATGTTAGCAAAGAGCAGATGCCATCAGTGTTCCTAGATATTAAGAAGGCTTTTGATTCAGTTTCGATCAACAAACAAATTGAATAAAAAAAAGTACAAAGATTTGTTTTAATTATTTCTATTTTTTGCTGAATGAGCCCCTATGCAAAAGGAACTCAGACTCTACCTCGTTAATAGTTTATTACCATCATCGGATGATTTTAGGTCGATTTGCAATTTATGAAAAAGGGGTATATAGCATTTTTATCATTTAGGAGCTCAATTGGGATGTTCTGTCTTATGATTTAAGGACCACAATCTATAATCTAAGTTTTACAAGAAAGCGCTTTGAAATGCTTACAAATTTATATTAATAACATAGAAAGCTATTTTTTATGCCCAGTTTTTTCAACACTCTAACTTTAGATGTGCTCCGTGTCCCGAATCAATTTAAGACGGCCCTAGGCCGACGCTCAAGCCATCTACGATTGGGTTATGAGACCAGCATCTTAGTCTCTGTATCGCCACACCAGAAAATTCATTTTAAATTTCTACAATTTTGCAGAAGTCCAAAAATCACCTTTCGCTCAGATTCCTATTAGTTTAATACAGCCAACAAAAGTAACAAAAGTTGTACCACGCAGAATTTCAAATTTGGATCACAAGTCAACCAACACCGGACTTTCTTCGTTGCTTCCTTCAGCGGATGCGAAGAAGGGAACCCAACCCGTTTCACTTTCGTCGCTTCGGGCCGATGATCGAAAGGGAAAATAATAAAGAAAACAATAAACCATCCATCAAAAGAAAGAACCAACAAAACCGAACTTGACCTGTCTGCCCACCGCACCGTCCGCGCCTGCCATCATCCGCTGCACCACCGCAGCAGCGAACAGGTCGCTTCCCGACTCGCACCGTAATATATGTATGTACAAAGCATGCCTGCAAGCAACAGACACGCAAGGAGAAAATAAGCAATTGCAGGCTCGTTGGTTGGCTGGGCTCCAATTCCATAGTGAGAGTGCGCGCACTTGCATCTGGGAATCCGAGGAACCAACGGCACGAAAACCACACACAAAAAATCAGGTTTCATGCCGAAGGCTTCAACCCGCAGGCAAACCACAACATCGCCGCTGTGAGACGAAGGTGGTTGTTCCCGGTACAGAAAATCGTATTCCGTTTTTTTTTTCAACACTCTCTACTCTCGGTTTCCTCACTGTACGGATGCTGCCCAATGTGGAGAAAACGTGTCTTATCTGTTCATATGCATCGTGGTACACAAACAACGCAGCATTACCATTTTAGATTTGAGATTTTTTTTTGTTCCGCTCGATCGACCACACAACGGCCGCCGGCCGGGTGGTTGTGGTTGCACTGCCCGTCGAGAAAAAAAATAAGCACTTTTCTCACGTTCTTTCGGTCGGATTCGGTGCGATGTGGCTGATTGGTGGTGCCCAGCTAGAAATTGCAACTCATTACCGGTACCGGGAGGAGCCGCTGGAGTTCAAGAACCTCCGCTTAAGGGGATTGCCCAAATAGATCGCTTTTGCTCTACGGATCAGGATAGGACTGTCCGATTGCTTCGTGTAAACATCATCTGCGGTTCGCCGCGCGTGGTGGCAAGAAATGAAAATAAAAAATAAGCTACATAGTCGGAGGAGGCAGCGATGTATAACCGTGAAGGAGATTTTCGAGAACGGTTCTAAGTTGCTGAAGGGATAAACTACTTCTAGTTGCGAAGAGGTGGATAATTTGAAACTTCCTCTCGCGGTGATTCGTATAATTTGGGGTATAAGTTTTTCACAGCTTCACGCGGTAGCTTATGCTTTCGTTGAGAATCCTACGGTTGCCCTTCGCTTTGCCCTTGGATCTTCAATTACGCGTGAATATTAATTAGAGCCGGATAGCCGTTGAATGTGCTTTGAATGGCTTAAATACATATCAGTTCTATTTTGAAGTTAGTTTCGCTTTGGTACGGTTCACCACAGAACTCCAATCGCACCGTTCATCCGCGTTCGAAGTTCTATGAATCGATTTAAAGATCTTAGTTGTGGTTCATATAACATTTTACTATTTATCCCGGGCTTCGCAGGTAATTAGTTAGATCTGAGATGCTTTTCTATTGAGAAAATATTATTATGTAAATATATTTAATTAATCGCGAATAAATATTGCTTCGCTGATTGGCATATTGCGTTTAAAGTTTGTATGGAAATTCGCAGGGGAAACGCTACTTTTTTGCACATCAGCACATGCTGTTCACTATTTCACTCAAATTGAAAAAAAAAGATCCTACAAAAAGTTTGTCCATAATGTGCCCAACAACTTTAGCGAAAACTGTAACTTATTACGATTTTTTAGGAAAATATTATTATGATTTTAAGATGGAAGGGTTAAAATAATTGCATATATTTATTGTTTCAGTCAACACTACAAATGTACAAGCAACACCTACGCTTCAATTCCAAATATATCATAACATTTTCATCACAGAGACTTGTTATTTCGAAAGTTTTTCTTCAGCATGATTTTCTGAATCACATAGTCGTATCTATAGAGTAAAAGAACCAATTTATTTCACCTAACAGTGATATTCAATCATTCTGCTATCATTTATCACGTATAAATCTTTTAAATTTTCTCATTCTGTGAAAAATAGCAAACATCCACCATCTCGTTTTAACCCATTTTTTTCTAAGTCTGTGAACATAATCTCACAGCCCCAATACGTTAATGCAGCAGTTTTTTTGCAATGATATCTGAAAACAACATTGCGTATGTATGGAATAATGATTGTGCAGTAGAGTGGGACGGCGGGGGAGGACACTTGTTTCGCTCTTTCGAGCGCAAATGTCCATTGGGATTATTTACACTTCTCTTGGGAAATGAAATTTTAGTACACTCCACCGCCCTGGTGAACGAGCGTACAAAATAAATTTGAACTTAAATAATTTGTCTGACTCTATGCTGGATCATTGACTGATAGAGCATAGACCAAACGTTATGTCATAAAGTCAATGTGTACACGCGTATTGAATGGTTCAACTTGAACTGTGCGCAGACGAAACAGCGTCACTGTGTGTGATAACAGATGTTCCTTTAAACCTCCATGAGGTATATTTGTACAAGATACACCTTATTGAACATTGACTCAGCAAACAAAAACAATGATTAGTTATGCAAGCGAACTGATTACACTGTAGTGTGAATTCTCATTCAAGTTATTTCATCGTGGATTAAGGTTGAACAGAGAATGGTACGAAAATCGAAAACGAAACGAGTAATTTTCTCCACACCGTAAACAGAGGCCAAAAAATCCAGATACGTAATTGCATGACTTCAGGGCAGTTACATATTAAATTATTTGATCCGTAACCGAGTTCACAAAGATCACACGAATTATACTCAGCATGCTGAATAATAGCCATGTGATAATTGAGATTGCAATGTCCTGTCACAGCGAGCACAGTGGATTGACCAGATAGAGGACGACCTGCGGACCCTTCGAAGACTGCGAGGCTGGCGACAAGCAGCAATGGACCGAGTGGAGTGGAGACGGCTTCTGCATACAGCAAGAGACAGCAAGGCTCTAGCCTGAACGGTAAGTAAGGTAAGTAATGTCCTGTCAATGCCATGACTAGAATACTGCAATTATGCTTAGAAAAAATATAACAAATTCTTTGACATTGTCGAACTTATATCCGACAGAAAAGTTTTAGTTTGAGCACAACTTAGCAAGCTACGCAAATGGTTGGCATGTTCGAATATAGCCCAAGAGCGAATCTATAGCTATATCCAACTTATCGACCCTGGTATAACTGGTCCTGGATCAACGAAGTCAGTTAAAGTGCCCACTCTAGCCAACTCGTCCGCTCATTCATTTCCCGTAATTCCGGAATGACCGGGTACCCCTAGCAGGTAGATAACAGTTGAAATGCAAAGTTCTTCGATTTGAGTTCGACATGCGATTACTACTCTCGCTCTAGAATCTGCCGAACTAAATGCTTTCAGGGCAGCCTGACTGTCCAGAGTAAAAATAGATTCTCTTGCCGCAAATTCCCTGTTGAAGTGCCGAAGATTTCTGCTTGAAATACGGTACACTATCTACCAAGCGAAGGAGATTGGTCTAATCTCATTTTACGACAATAGAAACCAGCACCGGCTCCGCGCTCCAAAAAAGAACCGTCAGTATAACAAACTACGTATTCTTCAAGTTGTCGCTTCATCCAGCCAAGCAGCCATTCTTCGTGAGAAGGGATTCTCATATTGAATGTTTCAAAAGGAAACATGTGAGTGTAAAGTAATTCGGAGCAAGTACATACGCATCCCAAGTAATTATTTAGGCCACAGTCTTGTTTGACTAGTTGCACGATCTATTGGGTTACTGTTCCAGAGCCCAGGAACGTCAAGACGGCATACACAAGAAAGTGCTTCTTGTGTCAGAACACATAGAGGTCAAGAGTGCAGCAGGTATTGTCGAGAACGCATCAGTCATCATCATCTAGACCATCTTCGGAAGATGGTTTAACATTGATTGGATTGCCATAACTTCTCCCTTCTGCCCCCAAACAAAGCACCCCTATGCCAGTATTGGCATTTAATTAGCAAAGGACTGGAAGGGGAAGTTTATTTTTCAATATTAAGAGTCATAGTACTCAAGGGAGAGTAAGGAGTTAAAGGGAGAAAGTTTATAAAAGTGTGGAAAGGGTCATATGAACAAGCTTAGAGCTTAGTTTACCGGCGACTTAACCCTTTGTCTGCTACCGCAGGAGTCAGGATCTTTTGGCATTAGAAATGCGAATCACCTGAGTCTACGGCATGTCCGGACAAGCGTAAAGTAACTTGTCACTTCATGCTGTCGGAACCGACAAAAAAGTTAAGTCACAATAAACTTCCACACTAAACATTTACGACGTTGAAAGTCATTGAATGAGCTAGTTTTTTTTTTAGTTTTTTTTCGGTCCCTCACAAATTGCCTGCCTGAGTGTTTTATTTTATCAACTATTGTGACTGTATCAGCATCTGTGGCATATGGTCACATGTGTTGCTGATTCGCACGGTGTCGGCAGCTTTCACTCCAAAGGCTATGGCTATTAATATTGAAAAATATACTTCACCTTCCAGTTCCTTGCTAATTAAATGTCGTAACAACAGTTGACTAATTGACTCAATAGGTCGTTAACAAAAAAAAGTGGTAAAAATGCCAGTATTGGTCTAACAAATGTTGTGTAGATACCCGATCAGAAGGGCATGACTGATTTATAACACCTGAAGTTATTTATTTCAAAAATATTTTGAAACCTGTTATAAATCCGGCTGGTTAGTTGTTAAAATAACATAAAATAAAACAAAAAACTGGCTAATGATAACAACATTGTAACAAAATTTGATATAATTTTATCAAAGTTAAAACTAAATGAGATATATTTTTTTTCCAAAAGTAGAAGCGTCCACTGTAAGAGAACTGTATTAGATATAATCATCTAATGACAGTGACCTAAAAACAAACGATCAATTCATAAATTGATCGTTTCATAATAGATTATGTTATAATATTGATAGTATAAAAAACTGTCCGCAATCCATTTTCCATTCCGTTTTCTGAATATAACTCCAGTTGTTATAAATATCAACCATAGTTATAATAGTGTTACTGTTTTGTTATGCTCTTCTGATCGGGTACACTGAATGTACTTGGGTTTGAGTCCACAAGATTTTCCGAAAGCCCATCTTCATTGGCTAAAGGCCGTGCAAACTTTCTTGATCCTGAAATCGATGTGAGCTGACCAATTCAATTTTGAGTCAAGAATTACCCCAACGTACTAAACTTGATCCGCGACAATAATTTCGGAGTCAAAGAACTGCAATGGACGAGCTCTGGTTGTAATCCTTCGTTGCGTGAAAAGCACCATTGTTGTTTTATTTGGATTAACTGATAGTCCAACATGAAGACACCATTGCTCAACAGCACATAAGGTTTGCAGTATCAAATCAAAAAGTTCATTGATGCAAATTCCGACGATCTTTATGTGGTAATCATCGGCGAAACCATATGTCGGAAAGCCAAGCTCATCAAGTTTCATCAACAAGCCATCGGCAACAAATTTCCATAGAAGTGGTGACAGCACACCACCCTGAGAACATCCGCAACACTAAGTTTCCTTAACTCAACTTGACTTAACGATGAGCATAGATGTCAGTTGCAAAGCATTGCGTGTATCCAGCTCGTGATATATAAAGGTATTCCATGGACCTCGTGCTGCTTCCAAAATGGATTCAATAGACACTTTGTCAAAAGCACCTTAATATCCAGAAAAAAAACTCCTAAGGTTGATTGCTTTGGCGAAAAAACTTTTTCAATGTAGTAGACAACATTGTGTAATAGGGTGGTAGTTGACTTCCCCCGCTAATATGCATGTTGCATTGCATGCAACATCGTCCAAGTTAACATCCTGAAGGTAGTGTTTAAACGTTCCACTGATGTGGGAAAGAAGATGTAGTATAAGATATAAGATATGATAGGTCTCTTTGCCTCCTCATAAGTAAGCCCATCTTTGAGAATAAATTTTACAATTATTTCCCGCCACTCCAATGGAATGTATACTGTTGCAAAATAAGTAAAATCTTTTTTGAAAAATATGCTTGAAGTTTTCATATTTTTAAAGTAGAACTGGAATGATTCCTTCTTTTTCTGGAAACTTACATGGAGCAGAATTTTCAATTGCCCCATCGATTCGGTTGTCACAATTCATCGAGCAAATGCCCAAGAATCAGAATAACTCAGAGTCATCAGTCATTATTTAAATATTAGTTTGCAACAGAAAATAATATTCTAGTTTATTATTAAAGACCTGTGTTAATCCACCTAGCGAGGCGATTGTGCCTTTCTCATTTATCCAAACTAAGATTCATGAGCTGGTTTGGTTCAATATAATTGCCGACATGTCTATTACATTCTTTTATTCCTGAGCTCGTATCCCACGACTGCCACGAAAGTCGACGCTGACACATTTGAAACAAACAGGTGTGATTTTTTTTTTGGAGATTGTATCAAAACTAGAGCTTCCATCCCGGGAATTTATTTCCCGGGAATCCCGGGATTTTTGGATTTTTCGGGATTCCCGATTCCCGGGAAATTATGTTTTCTCATTCCCGGGGTTCAGGAATCCCGGGAAAAAGATTTTTAATTTATTCCAAAAGACTTAGGTACTGCCAATGAAATTTTGCAGGAAATATTTTGACCGGTAAACATTTGGGGTGCGTAGTGATTGCAAATCATGCTTTTTCAAGTGATTTGCAGATCAATGGAATATATATCTTAAGCTCGCAGATTTTTTTTTGTTATTTTTTCAAGTATATAGTCCAAGTCTTACTCAAGTCACTGCTAAAGAATGTGCGTATTTTCATGCAAAAATGGATGAATTTGCCGGCCGTTGTTCCGAAGCATTTCTTTACAGTAGCGTTTTAATTAATTCTAATAGTTAGATCTTAAATGAAAGGGCCTGCAAACACAAATTAGTTATGGAAACAGTGTTACTTTCTTAAAAAATCAATCACTGTTTGTTTTAAAAATTGTTTGTAGAGGTATTGTGCTTAACTCAAACGCTATTTAAAATAAGAAATGTTTCTAGAGCATCTGCAGAAATATTTGGTCGATTAATCGAATGCATACTTCGTATAATTTGTTTTACCGGAACTGAAATATCTGCTTTATTGTGAATTTTGCATGCCCGGATTTTTAAATTTTTTGATGTATAAAAAGTAATACAGAATGCTGTATCCGTCATATCATGTCATATCATTCGCATTCAAACTCTTTGAAAGTCGCTTTCAAAGACGCACGCTGGATTTTTGAAGAACCTTAAGGACAAGAAATTCGGAATCCGACAAATACTCGCTCGTAACAGGAAATCGATGGTAGACTTCACCCATCGCTGCACAGTTTGTCCACTTTCTGCTTGATTTTGATTCATACTTAATTCGCAATGATGCTGATCCTAATGTGACGGAAATGGATTCCATATATCATGTTTTCTTATTTGATCGAAAATAATTGTACACTACCTTGATGCAGCTCAATAATTTCATTCAAGATTACCAAAGAAGGTGGTTTGCATTAAGTTATTGCATTGTCCATCGAAATGTTCTGATACGCATTCCAATTTTCGACAGTAACTCCAGCAGCTGCGTTTAGTATATCGTTCCAATTATAATCCTAATTACCAAATTTAAGTTGTACATAAACCCAAAAAAATCTTTAAAAGAAGATGATGTTATACCAACTGAGTGACGAGTTATCAAATGATTCAGTGATGTGTACTCCACCCAATCGGCATTTTCGGACAATTGCTTTTAAGACAGCTATACATGCAATCAAACGGGTATGAAAGCTTTTCAACTTTACCTATTATTTTCAAGAAAATGATCCATTTTTTTTATTTTTTTCCATATTCCCGGGATCCCGGGATTTCCCGGGAAATTTCATATTTATTTCTCGAGTCCCGGGAAGCTGAAAACCGTCGGGAAATGGAAGCTCTAATCAAAACTCGACCTTTCATGAATTTTAAATTCGATTCGATATCTGAAGTTCCCTTTGAAAAACTTTGTAACCGACCCATCCGTACGTACGTCCATCAGCGATCCAGATCTGAAAATCGAAGTCCATTTCAGTAGAATTTCAACCTCTGAGGTGGTACGACTGTAACGGTTTATGTGGGAAACTCCTGTGTGACCGTATTAACCAACCTATACCTCCGGAACCAAAAGTCAGATCTAAAAAATCAATTAATAGCAGTCATATTCTTTATTTGAAATCAAGTGTGTGAAAAAACCGATAAACTTGTTGAGAAATACATGGTACATTAACTTAAGAATTTCACAAGAACCGTCATATGCGACCAAAGCTATTCCGATTGATCAATAATGATCTTGACCCGCAAATTCAAGTAATTTTGCATAAATTTTAATATGTATTGCATCATTTGGCCATCATGGTTTTACCAGTTTATATGGGAACTTGCTGTGTGAATGCACTCTTCAACCCGTAACTCCGGAACCGGAGGTTCGATCAATAAAATTCCAATAGCAGTCTAGTGAAGTGGAGAAATTAATTGCATCTTTGAAATAATAAAATGTACGTTTGTTGAAATCAAAATATCAACGGTTATAGCGCATCGAATATTTCATTTATTATGATAAATTAGAGGTAAATTAATGAACTTTTGGTCGTTTAAGCATTCTGTTTTAGTGCGACTAATAGTTCTGACGTAATTTACGAACTGGTTGAACTTTCTCTAATTTTTCCTCATCTTTTAAAGAAAAATTAGCGCTTGGTCAAATTTTTTGGCAAGATAAAGTAATTTAAAAATATATTTTTATAGACACTAAAAGCATGCTAAAAACAAATGAAAATATGCACTTATTTGTTTAAATCGGATGAAAATTGCGATAGTTATTCAATTTATTGTTAAATAGGAATTTTTAAGTTTTTCTGGGTCAACTTATTGAACCGTCTCAACCCCAATTTTTTCTAGGGCTCGTGTCATAAAATATGAGGGATTCTCTGTTAGAACTCTGTAATATTCGATTTCATTTAATCAAACGACTCAAAACTTCTGATAACAATAATTTCAGGCTCAGTGAAGTGATTGGTATGCAATACTGCGAGTAATATTTACACGTGTTATAGAGAAATTAGCACTCTTATGATGATACCAAACTCGTTCAAAACTAAACCCTCATAAGTTATAAAGTTCGCATCTTGAATCTCTAGCTACTTAAACATGTTTTGTGCAATGTTAATACAAACTTTACGAATCCGTAGACATATGTAATACTACATACCACTACATACGTAAAGTATTTTAAAACTAATAATTCATTTTCTTTTCTACAACATATAGCAGTTCGTACAAGATTTATTTTCGTTTCAAAGCCTTGAAGTCTGAAGTTCAGAATAATTTGAAGAACTTAAAATATTTTGTAACCACACTTACGCAATGTATTTTAGTATAGAAGTTATATGGAAGGGGGTGGGCGTTGCGTATTGGTAAATCGATTGCCTTGTACGTAGCGCCCCTGGGTTCGAGTCCCGACCCCGCACATAGGGTTAGAAATTTTTCATAAGAGATTTTTAGATATAATGCTTATTATTTAGTACCAACTTTTTCATGACTTATCACTTTACTAAGCCCGAAAATGAATCAGAAGTCTCGTATCCTTTGGATAAATTGGGCCCCGGGATCCTATTCTCTCAAATTTCTTCATTTTATTTGTTTATCAGATTTCATTTCATCATCTTTTATGAAACAAGCCCTGGAAAAAATTGGGCTTGAGACGTTTCAATAAGTTAATCTAGAGAAACTCAAAAATTCCCATTTTATAAAACAAATGAATAACTTTCACAATTTTCATCAAATTCAAACAAACAAGTGCTTATTATTAGTAGGCTTTAAGTTTCTTTAAAAATATAATTTTAATAGCTTTATCTAGGCGAAAATCTTGACCAAGAACTTATTTTTCTTTAAAAACGAGTTTAACCCACCTAAAAGTGTGATGAGACATTTCTTATAACACTAATCACTCTTGGGATGTTATAACGATTGAAAACATTTAGACATGATGTTTCGCGATGCTTTTGATGGCACATGCTACATTGGACAGTGGTAGGCTCAGATAAACGCTCAAATCAACATCTTCGGATATTATATCGATCAATCTTTGCGAGAAATGTCGAAAGTCAAATCAAAATAAAATTAAAACTAACAAAATACTCTTTAAAATAGGCCGAAAATCCACTTAATACTAATGCTTTGTGAATAAAATATTTAAGTTCTTCATTCAATGCATTATGTACGGAAAAACTGAATTTTCTTTTTGGAGACTATATGTATATATGTGCTGGCCCAAAAATTAAAAAAAAATTATTATGCATATTTGAAATACATATCATTCATGGCGTTTATTCAAATTTTTATGACGATCTGAGAATTAGAACTGAAATTTCAGCTCTTGAAAATACGCTACATCAACGCGATTATTTCGATATCGACTTTTTCTGAAAGTGACCTCATAGTGAGCAACGTATTTTGACTCACAATAGTTAGTGGTTGAAAAAAGGAGTTTGATTTGAACCATTATCACTAATTCTAATGCCTAAGACTTTGATAATATTTACACAAGTAATATTCACACCCTTATTAATAAAAGTGGAATTTTTAAAGGAATCTAATTTTTATTCATTTGCTTAAAACATGCATTGAGTTTTAAAAGTAATATGTCCAAATATGGAATGCGGCAATAACATATAAATATTCAAATTTTCACTTTTTCCGCAACGCTTGTTCTGTATACCCTGAACGTACTAAAAACTTTCATTGCGTTATTCTCTAAACCACACTTTTTGCGGTGGCCGAAAATATAACTCAAACCAATACTTTTTTATCGTTCTGAAATTTGCACAGTGTTTTCGAAATTGCTTTCTCCAGCAACGTACGTCGGATTTAATTTTTTTATTGCACTTTTTTAAAATAAGCAATTTTGTATCGATTGATATGAAATGCTCAGCGTTGCCATTTTGTGAAAAATCAAAATATCGTCGATTTCTATCGTTCTAAGGAATGGAAAAGAAACTTTTTTTTGGCTCTAGGTCAAAAATTACGGAAGAAACATTTGCGGCAGTGGACCTTTTCCAAAAGAACCAGTCTGTGGGAGAATGTTGTCCAGCCGCTATCTTGTGTTGAAAACACTTGACACTTTTAGTTTTCGTACATCAAAACTAGTATTATAACTCGCATTTTACGGGATGCATCAAGTAAAATTTTCGAAATATTCCTATGTTCTCGTGCTCTATAGTGGTGTAACTCCTTAATAAAATTTTGCAATTTTTTCTAGAGAAAATAATGCAATTTTCTAATTTTTGTCGATCCGCTACATATATAAACCCTTAACGAGGTTACCTGCTATACAAGATCGAAAACATTCTAGTTCTAGTTAGGACGTTTCCCTTTCAGAAAATCACGAAAACGCGCCTCTTTTTTGGCTCCCAAAGCAATCCACCCCCTTAATTGTACCTATTAATTTAGGACACTTTTTTAACGAAAACTACCCAAACAAATAAACGAATGGGAGAAGGTTCGCCAAATTTTTAAAGAAACCGTGAAATTATTCTTTTAACAAACTATCAAAAACGGTGTAGTTGGTGTAGTTCGATGCAATAGAAAAAAAGATATCCTCGAAAATAACCCTCTAGTAGGCAGTATTGGAAGAAGTTTCCTGTGGACGAGTTTATAATGAATTTGTTTCCACTTACTAGAAGACATTTATTTGGCTTCTCGTTTTCCGAGATATATTTTAGATCGCTAAAAGGGTCATACGTTAGAAAATTAGCTGTCAGAATGTACTGGTAAATGAAATATTGTACATTGATAAGCGATCAAAGCCAAGGGGTGATTCACTTAGAACAATGTGACATACACACTGTATTATTTACGATAATACGAAATCAGATTACGATTCACAGTAATATACGATCATTTCACTCGTTACCACAATGTGTGGAACACTAAGGCACACTTCTGACAACTCAAAAACTGTTAACAAAGTGTAGTTAAATAATCATAGCAACCATTGCTTTTGTTTGACAGAATACCATGGCACATCGTGGCACATTGCGGCACAAGCTGCCACGCTGTTTGTTTGTGAGCACAATTCGATTCGTGTTAAGCGACTCACCCTTTGGATCAAACCACAATTAGACAACTTGAAATTGTTTGGTGCTTAATCCAAGCGGTGGTAGGTAGAAAATGAAGTACAAAATATGTCGTGATTTCATCCTTTTCCGTTTTATCGAAATAAAATACGGCTGGTATATTAATCATATTATTGCTATATTTAACGATAAATAACATCTACAACTTTTAAATCATACAAGACAGACATTTGGTGTCTTCAGCAAAGTTGTTCGCAAAAGAAAGTGCTATAGATTTGCAGAAGACATCATCTCAATATAATCACTTATAAGAAAATAATGAATCTCACTTATAGGGGGATTAAACAGTGAAAACAAAGTGTCGAAAGAAAGAGCATATTAAATCCAAAAACTTCTCCGAATATTCTATATACCTCAACTTAGCCGTTTTAGCGGTAATAGTCATTTTCATGTTTTTGGTCTTATTTACAGGTACTGGGAAACGGTAACAATCCGTCATCCGTATTTAATGTTAAATATATTTTTGATAATAGTCTGATTTCAACAAACTATAGCTTGCTCGAAAGGTATTCGTATAAGTTATCTGAAGATATACGAAGTGTTTATCTATGTTGTCAAAAAAACTGCGAAAAGTTCTATTTTTAGACATCCAAACATCCATATCTTAGAAACTAAAGATCAGAATCAAAAACCAATTAATTTCGTTCTGCCTGGGTGTGATGCCTTTTATTTGCAATTGGTTTGGATAAGATCAGTTCGGCCATTGCTGAGAAACACGAATAAGAGCTTGTCCGTTACATACACACACATATTGTCCCAAATCGTCGAGCTGATTCTAATGGTATATAAGATTCGGCCTTCCGGGCGTCGGAAAAAATGGAGTTCATATATTAATGTTCAGATCTTTAATTTAATTTTGTAAACTAGTGTTACTGGTGGTAAAAAAGATCCTCAGAATATGAACGAAATCATAATATATTTCACAGTGTTTTGACACGTATAAATTGTTTACATTTTCACTGATCTCATGATATGTCAATTTTCAAAAAAAGTTTGTTTCTTGAATTTCAATACAACGCAAATTCTATACCTAATTTATTAATAGCTTTTGTGTCCTTCACGCACAAAAACGATTTTAAACAATTTTCTTCTTAATGAAGAAAAAATTATTCTTACCAAAAAATTTCTCCACTAAGGATAAATATAGCATAGTCTCTATTGCATCGTTTTGCTAAGCCAACCAAGATTCGATTTCATTAATTCTCATCAGCTCAATCAAAACTCCTTTTCTTGTGGAGCATCACGCAGAACTAGGGATATGCTCAGAAACACAAATAGTGTTTCCGTTTTTTGAAGCTAGCGTTAATCCAGCGCTAGCTTAGTCCTGTTACTAAGTTAGTATCGGATTCTGATGAGACAAAGTCGAATCGCAACTTCCATAACTAATTTTATATAAAGGTGTTCAGTATTTTTCCAGTAGGCGAAGTCTTCACTCATAAATTAGCAAAATCTGATGATGTTCATAAAAATCTTTATTACGATTTAGGATGTGTATGTGATTGAAATTGTCTAGTTAAATAAGAAACTAAAACTCCGATAACGAATTGTAGTACCAAAGTTTTGTCTCTATGAACACGTATCGACTGGATATGAAACGTTCAACATCTATCTACTAGGGGATCGGGGGCAAGTCCGACACCTTAAGCGCAATCATTTTTCTAAAATACCACAGTGCTCCAAAAATTGTATATTCTGTGCATAATCCTTGTTTAGATTGTTCTTAACAAGATATAATTTTTTCAGCGTTTCAAAAAATTGGATTCATTAAAAATTATTGGTTGCCAAAAAATGGAGAAAAATAACATTTTAAAAACGCTGCGGGTAAGACCGACACCCCGAAGTGGCAAGAGCGACACCCTTGTTAACTTTCTTTTTGTCCAATTTTTTTCATTAAAATTGGGTTGTGTATATATGATAAAGTGTAATTATGTGTATATGAGTATGTGTGATGCAAATGCATGCTTTCTGGAATTTCATCGCGTAGCAAGAGGAAGAGCATATGAATGTGTGGTGTGAATAAATAATGTTCAACACTTGGTTTGTATTATGGTAAAGATTTCCCCCCTTAATTTTTTTAATCTTTATTATCTCTTGTGAAGCCATTCTAAGAAGCAAGATCCGTTCTGCAAGAAGAATATATCCCCTGTTATTAAGGTTTATTAACTTAGAAGTAACATACACTTTTGTAGTAAGCTATCCGGTGATTTTTCTGTTGATCAACAATCCGGCAGTCGAAGGAAATTGTTCTTCAATATCAATTTAGAATCTCATATTAGATTATCCTTTTTCCTTTCGTTTTATAATAAAACTACGAATCGCGCTCAATTTGATTTTTAATTTTTTGGTCGTGTATTTCAAATATTAACATGATGTTGTAATAGTGTAATTGAATATTATAAACAACTCCCAGTTGTTCGCATTGAATCAAAAATGAACTCAACCATCTAAACAGCGTGTCTATCTTACCCCTCCTAAAACTGTTGGTCTTACCCCAACAGTGCACATTTTTGTTAAATGCCCAATAAACAGTGTTGGAAATCTTAAACTTATCCTCAACGCAGATAAATAATGATATGGAGAGTGGATTAGAATGTGCGGAAAAAATGCTGGTGATTTTCAAAGCTTTTGTGCTGTTAAAACCTTAAAATGTTTCAACTAAAATTAACATCCAAGTGCGCATCAACTTTGCTTTCGCATGTTTTGTTTATTTTGTGACGTTGGATGAATCTATATGGCATCTATGTGTCATGAAATGCTCAAAATAATCGTACTAATGACACCCTGCCTTTATTGTATGATTTAAAATTTGATATCTGGGAAAAGTCGTGGGGTGTCGGGCTTACCCACGGTGTCGGACTTGCCCCCGGTTCCCCTATGTCTCAATCGGTTTTACCTAGTAAATCGATTCGTTTTGGAAATTACCCGTCGTTTCGACCATATCTAAAGTGATTCATAAACATTTATATTCAAAATCATACGAGTATAGACTACAATTGATTAACCGCGGCTTACTCAATCTATTTCAAATATATAGTAGTACAATGTTCAATGGTTGCATTCGCAATGTCCCGAAGCTAATTAAATTTATTTAATAAAATACCCACGAAAATCACTCGAAAATACCGACCAGCTAATTCAACAGCTTTCGTAAATCTGTTGTACAATGAACTCTCGTTCCAAACATCCACCGCAAAGCAACTAACCTCTAAATCGCGTGTCTGGCCGATTTACTTGCAGGCCTATTTTGAGACACCAATCTGTACCTCCGCTGCCGGTGGCGCTGCGCTACGCTCCAATCGATTTTCCAATATCTGCCCGGCAAAAGCCAACTCTCCTTCGTCCGCCCGTCCGTTTGTTCGTTCGTTTGTTCGTTTGTTCGTCCGTTTGGCCTAACAAGTGGTGCACCCTTGCCGAATGGTTCCAAAGTTTCGCGCACTATTCATCGGCATAGAGAATACATACACTCATGAGGGGGCTTGCGCGCACAAAGACACTCACGTGCTCACTCACATCAAAGGGTAGCAGGATCGCGTGCCGAACCGGCTTTCCACGATGGCCACAACGGATCGATGCACCGAACGGCCAAGGCAGCAGCGGAATGCACTTGCAACTTGCAACGGCAGCCTTTCGTTCCAGCTGCGTTCTATTCACCCCACTTATGTACACTTTTGTACGGAACACTAACAGCTTAACCATTTAATTAGACGCATGCACTATAGGCGAATGTACATTTCTTCACTGTTTCTTATGCTTGCAGTTGTTGTTCGCCTCATTCGGTTGGTTGGTTTTGGATCAATTTTCATTAACTCGAAGCACCACACTCCTGTTTTGCAGTGAACTACTTTTTCTTCATGCCTCCACTAAACATGAGATATTTCGACGCGGTGCGCCATGGTTTGCGTTTTTTGGACGCCTACCCCTCGCAACCGAAGAAAAGTGAGGTTTCACACCAACTATGAACACTTCAGCCGCTTCCTCGCCGCTGTTTTGTGGGCGGAACATAAACAACACTTTTCCGAATCTTGCCAAGCGGATGTTTTACCTGATTAATTTCACTCATTCATTAATTATTAATGCCCCAGGGCGCAGGTACGCACGCATTCCCAACTCTTCCACTGCCACTGCCGATAAACAACGAAAAGCTCTTCGTTTTAGCTCTTTCACCAAATTCGTTTATGGACGGTTAGATTCCGAATTTCTCTTTTAATTTAATTACATATTTTCCTCTCAACTTGTTTCTTCACCGCATCATCACAATTATCACCCTGTTCAACTCGTTTATAAATATAATTTAACTAATTTCACTTATTGAGTCAGTCATCAAACTACACTTTCCAGCCAAGGGAACTCAAAATTCATCATCACACGCTACATGAAGTGTCAACAGCTTTTCTCGTCACTGTCTAATCCCAAGCAATTCAAATCGTCACATCAAACAACCAGCAATTATTCATCATATTCAGGAACACCGATTTTTCTCACAAGGTTCTTCCGAAGCTCCTCGTCAATCCTTACTACGGCAACCTTAGTCTGAAACACTTCTTTTTCCGCCAAGAACTATTCACAACCGCAGAACGCCAAAACATAACCAGAAAATTCGCAACAACATACGCGAAGCGCACGATCCGATTCGCGTCCCAAACCGTACTGGTTCGGGTAGATCGCGACTCCACAGCGGGATCCCTGTAGTGCATCGTGATGGTTACGGTTGAATCGTTGGACCCCTTTGGTACTCTTTCAATTTCTCTCTCTCTCTCTCGCTGCTCTCACTCTTTCGATCGCAACAAGCTTACGATCGAGTTAACAGCAACCAGTTCAGCACTCATTGAATGGTGGTGGTTCATTCATCACCTGTTGTAGGCGACTTTCGATGAATGTTGTTTACGGGGGAAAATACCGGGCGTCAAAATATGGAAACTATAAACATGAACGAGTTCTCTCTCAACGGCATGCACGGGTTTTTCTCTCGGAGAATTTGCAGATAATTACTTCTCTGAGATGGTTTACAATCATGGATTATGACCAAGCGGAAAGATTAAAATGTTTCATTTGTTATGGAAGCATACTAAATTCATCTTTCGTTGATGTTGTATACATTTTATCTTACTTGTCTCGTCAGTTATGATTTTAGGATAAAAAGGCACTGATTAATTTCAGACGTTAATTTTTATTCCATTTTTGCCCTCTCGATGCACAATAGTATCAAAGTGCATAAAAGGGGATTTTTGATATCACTAAGGGATCATCCATAAATGACGTAGCATTATATGGGGGAGGGGGGAGTTTTGTATTTTGTGATGATGTGTGACGACAGGGGGGTAGGGGGTCATGTCATGCTACGCAGCTTTTTTAAAGGGGAATAACTAACATCGTTCTTCATTTTTTTTAAATTTTGCGGGGACAAGGAGGGAAGCGAATTACCGTCAAGCTACGTAATTACCAGGGGGTATTTAGAGGTTTGTGACGAAATGCTACGATGGGGGAGGGGGGTGTTAAAAATCACTCAAAAAATGCTACGTCATTTATGGATCGTCCCTAAAACTATTGATTTTAGTAATATGGTGTCTTTGGAGAAATATCAAGAAATAAACCATCTTATTTTTATCAAATTGGATTACTGATTAATCCTCCCAATAATGAGGTACGGAATTTGGTCTCCTCAACAAATACAGATAAAAAAATATTTTCTTCGGCAAAGTTTTTTTATAAATATTAAAACGATTTCTAATATTCCAGAAAGCTATGTGAACTTTGAAAGTAGATAACATAGCAAAAGATTTATGCAATCGTGCAACTCGTTTCAGGTTGGATCCGAAAAAAATCAGAGGTGTCTGAAATTTCGTTTTTTTCAAATTAACATTGTAAAATACGTAATAACCTCATTTAATATAAATCGGGGGAGGGGTTCGGACTCCCAGAACACTAGGACACTACAGAAGCTTTTGCTTTTGCATCAGATTAGACATGTGCGCCGCCGCACCACGCCGTCGTCTCCGCCGCCGACGCCGGTGGCGCACCTTTTTTCTCACGCCGACTTTTTACGAACTCGAAAATTCTAAATATGCCTGCTTTTACCATAACAAGCTAAACCACTATGATGTCGGTTCACTCAGTTTTCGATTTTTCTATTCGTAAGATTAGGGGGAAGGAGGTCATTTTGTGTGTTATTGCATGAGGTTGTTACGCGTTGTTCGAGGTGCGACACTAATGTTAATTTGCTCCAAGACGGCTGGGCAATCCAGATGACCTCGCAAAGTATCAGCAACGAACAAAGCCCTTGCTGTATTCCTTCGAACAAACAGGGGTTCCAAACTAATCAGCTGGCATCGGCTTTCGTAACTTGGCAGACGAACGGGATCTCTCCTCGGCAACCTACGAAGCGCAAAACGTAAAAAGCGTCGTTGCACGAACTCAATTCTCTCAACACCGTTGTTATAGTTTGGACTCCAAACTTCGCAGCAGTACTCCAGGATTGACCGCGAGAAAGAGCTGTACAGCGCTTTGAGACAATAATGTCCGTAAAATTTTTCGCTATCCTGAAGATGCATCGCAGCATTCGAGATGCTTTGCTAACTGTATAGGAGACGTGCTGTAAGTTGTAAGTTGCGAGTCTAGTATCACTCCTAGATCCTTCACCTGACTAACGCGTTCAATTTATCCAGTAGACGGTAGTGAAAACAAACCGGGTCTTTTTTTCGTGAGAACGATTTCACCAAGCACTTCTTTGGATTTACACTCATACGAACTAGACGAACGTCGTTGAAGTAAAGCAGAAACATCAGCGGTCCCAAGTGACTTCCCTGGGGTACTCCTGACGTAGAAGTAAATGTGGGTACCTGACAATCTCCAATGACAACCACTATTTCTCGACCTGAAAGGTAGGATCGAAACAACTGCAACAGTCTACCGTTAATTCCGAATCTCTCCATTTTAGCGATTGTTATGTCATGGTTCACTTAGTCAAAAGCGGCAGATAGGTCTGTATAGATAACATCGGTTTGAGCGCGACGTTCCATGCTCTCTGTTATGTTGGATGTTTGGCAAAGCAGGTTAGTCGTTGTCGAACGCCCAGACGCGAAGCCTTGTTTATCGTCACTTAGGTACTGCTTAAAGTGAGCCTGAAGAGGTTCCAAAATCACCAGCTCGAACAACTTAGAGAATGCACTCAATGAAGTAATTCCCCGGTAATTATTGACGTCACGCTTATTACCTTGTTTATGGACCGGGAACATATTCGCGGACTTCCAGCAGGATGGAAAGATGTCACTGGCCGATGGAAGCCATCGGATCCCGGATTCAAAGACGAGTTTAACCGAGAACAAGCTGCACAAATCTTGGGATGTGGTAGCTGTGTGGCCATTGAAAGTCATAGACGACGGCAGTCCGGATTCCTTGCGCGCTGCTCATTCACAGAAACGTTTTGGGTACGAATTGAGATTACGCTGAATGTTTTGCTGATATCGAAAGAAACAATCCTGACTAGCTCGTTTATAAGCATGGTTGAGACTGACGTAATAGTTTCTAAGTGGAATTGTGCGATACTTGGTAAACCACCGCAGAGCCATCGCATCGTGCTCGTTTGCCAAGGAGGGCCGATTTGTTGATGATGAACTATATTCGGGACGTGCCTGTCAATAACATATCCCAAAACGTTGGAAAATGTTTGAACTACCGTATCAACATCTTCGGGGACCAGAATATTTAGCCAATCGAGAGTGGAGAAGAGGTCTGCGATACTGCGATGATCAGCTTTGTGGAAGCCGTATGAGACGGGGACCGGAGGAATATTGTAATCGTGTGCCAGGGAGCGATCGATCGTGGCGATCATTGGTGGGTGATGTGCTACTGGTTTCACTAGAGGAGAGGTAGCCATCACTACTGATGCAGCAGAAACCTGATCGCTGACAAAATAAAGATCAAGATGGCGGTTGTTCTCGTTGGCAATAGGATTAATTTGTAGTAACGTGGTTGAGCTGTAGCTGTCAAGAAGCCTCACCGCCCCTGAGTGAAGAACGGAGTGATCGGAATCCGGGTAAAGAAATCTATTGCCGGAAGATCTCCACGAAATGCTAGGGAGATTGAAATCTCCTAGTATGGTGATCTCATCAACCGATTTAGCGTCTTCGAGGATGGTAAAAACTAAGCTGCAGTGTGCGTCAACATAGTCGATGTCACGGACTCGGTCGGGAGGGAAGTACAACGCACACAAGTACAACTTACGGTCGCCAATCTCGATCATCGTCCAGACCTGTTCGAGGCAATCCCAGCAAGTCTTCTCAACAACTCGTGCCTTCAAGCTGCGATTAACTGCTACTAATACACCACCTCCAGTAGATTTACAGCTGTCTGGAAAGCGTGTCATCGTTTAATCATGTTTCCATCAAGACGATGATATCAAAATTGTTATCGGAGATTGCAAGGCGATATTCCTTAACGGTTGAATTGATACCACCAACGTTTTGGTAGTATAGTAGCAGCTTGTCTCGTCGTTGTCCAAGGCTGGAAATCAAAGAGTTTTAAGGCAAAAAAGAGCTCACAGCTGCTTCATACTTGCCTGCTGTAGGTTTGCGGAAGACCCCTCGTCCCAACTCCACCACAGGATCGGGATGGCTACTGGTCGCTGGCTGGAGGGGCTCGACTGTGATGGGGGGACTAAGAGCTTCCTCAGGACTGGTAGCAAGTGTGCGTCCCGGTGACCGGGAAACCGATGGTTATACTCGATGCAGTTGAGCTAGGTACAACTCCTGAACGGCTGCGGATTGCTGGCATGAAAGGTGGCGTCTGATACCGATACCGATGCGCAAGTGACGGTGAGCTGGAATCGAAGAACATTTCGGTGCTAGAATGTTTCGAAATAGATGGATAATTGCCGCAGTATGAAGCTTGGAAGACCTTTTTTCCACTCCCGCACACAGGACACGGGACGACTAGTAAACGCTGGCTGCAGTAGCTGGACTGTGGCGGGGGATCGAGGGCTTCCATAGTAGCGTTGCATCCGAGAGTCCGATGTAACCTATTGACGAAATCTATCCTGTCTCCGCTGGTCGAAGTTAAATTCGCGAACCAACACTCCAGTTTGCCTAGTTGACGCTCTTCAATTCACCCGGAAACTCGACTCGGAAGGAAACAAAATTGAGCTTTGTCAGATCAGCGTCCTTCTTAACCAACAAGATTGCTTTGGGTGTATAGCTTATTCCCAGGCATTCTTGGGTCATGGCGACGATATCATCCACTGTATGGCTCGGATCAAGGCAGCTGAGAATGACCCAGAACTGTTCCCGCTCATCAGCAACTGTTCTGATTACCCGCTGAATTTTAGCGTAATTCTCGCGACTTCTTTTTGGAGCAGGTAGATCCCCCGGAAGTCGCTTGATAGACAGCCCCCTTTGAGCTACAGAACCAGAATTAGCCGGAAAATGTGTCTCAATACGGTTGGAGAGATTAGACACGACTGCGTTCAGGTTATTTACTGCTTCGCACAATTTTTTAGTGTCAACGATGGAAGCAGCGCAAGCGGTTTGCTCCATCCACTTGTGAAACTGCAAGCACAATTGTTGCACTGTCAGTTCTTATTAAATCCAGACAACAAGTCCAGAACAGATCGCTGCATACCAGGAATGCAAGTGCGGTCCACAATTGCCCCGAAATCCGATCCACAATTGCCACGACATGTAATTTTCTCGATCCCAGTAACAGGAGAGTCACATGTTTTGCAAACAAAACTCACTGCTAGTTTCTATCCGCCTTTTTGACGTGTGGGAAGCACTTTTCGCTACTCGCCTCCGTTGGGTGTAAAATTTAGTGGGTGATGTAAACAAAATCACGAGATAAACGAAGAATCACTACAGAAAACCTTTGGTTTTTCGCTTCAAATCTCGACAAACATATGATTACGGCCCAAAAGCCAACTGTCAAAATCCACTTTGAATGGAAATTCCAGACAAACCGTTACTAGTCGAACACAGTTCACAACAGTTTATGAAAGAGAAAACTTTTCTCTTTCGTTTATTATCAACATCTGTGATTGGCGTGTAATGGTTTGTCCGGAATTTCCATTCAAAGTGGATATTGACAGTTGGCTTTTAGGCCGTAATCCTATGTTTGTCGAGAAATACACAAACCAATACAAAACTATGCAGGAGATTGGCGCGGTAAACGAATATTTTCGACTACAACGGTGATTTGATAGGTTATTCACATAAATAAAACACAACGAAAAATCAAAACAGTGCAGCATGTTTGCTTCATACACTGTTAAAATTGACAGTTGTTAAGATTAGGGGGGGGGGGTGTAATTAGGACTTTTTTATGAGAAGTAGTACTATTGGACATTTATTAACGAGATAGATTTATATAGGAAATCTAGAACTATAAGAGACAGAGGGGTGCAAATATGAAATATGTTTTGGGAAGATATTCAGGGGGGGTTGAATTCCTACATTTGGATATGTGAAACAGGGGAGACAGGGTGGACAAGCAGACAGACTGGAAAAAGATATCAACTTTCAGTTTCCGGCATCGGGAGAACGGCGGTAAGGATTACAGTCTCCGACGGTCTTCATCAGGAAGCATCATGTACTGCAACACCGGGCGGTCTTCCTCGAGCCGGTAGTCCGGACGATTTCGTAGTACGGCTCAGATGCGGATTGGCAACACTCCGCATTGCATGGTTTTTAGGAAGGTGTATACGAGGGCAAAAAGAGGAAATCGCTGTTTGCCAGTACATCTAGAACCGGGGCATTGGGTGATTTTCCTCGGACCCGAAGGGAATCCAATAGTTGAGATCGGGCAGAACATGTAGTGATGTCTGATTTTTGCAAATAATCGATTATCCGTTAATCGAATAATATTTGAGAGATTGATTAATTCATTCGATTAATCGACAAAAATAATCGATTAAAATCAATAATCGATTACTTAATAAATCCTAGTTTGTCAACCAAAAAAAAGGTCGCTCGACACATTTTGAAAAATTTGGAGAAGTCTGGTCATATTTTTTTGCTCTGCGACTTTCGTTTTCAATGCCACCCTTCATTAATTATGCTCTCGATTAATTGATATCAGCTACTCGATTTGCTCGATTATACCGAAAGCTTGTAATCGATTATTGATTTTTCGATTATTTTAGAAATTAATCGATTATTTGCGTTAATCGAGTAAAAAAAAGACATCACTAGGCGCATGCCCAGATAATATGTTCGATACCGTGCTAACCGTTGCCACAGGTGCAGATACCGCTATTTGCGAGCCCAATACGTCGGAGATGAGCGTCAAGGTTTCGTTGATTTTAAAATTGAAAAACTCGAACCCGAACCCAAGAATGAAAATTTTGTAAAACCCGAACCCGAGGGTTTCAAAATTTGAAAACCCGAACCCGACCCGAACCAGAAAATTTATAATTTAAAAAACTCTATCCAAACCCGACTTGTTAGTACGGAGAATCAACCATAGATCCCCAAGATTTTTAATTTTAGTCACCCGAGCTGCAACCTAGACTCATCTATAGAATCACTTGAACCTGAAGTAGCACCATACGCGTTCAGTTATATCTGCCTACCCGAGCAAACGAAAAGCCCATAACACACCCATGCTCATGGGGTTTGACATGGGTGTTTGAAATGGGTTCAACCCATGAAAACGCCATCACCATGGTCCGGTAGATCCCATATTAAATACCATATGTTGGTGTATTTATGGATTATTGAGACCATTTTATGGTGTCTTGATGGTTGTGAATTTTGGTACGGACCATGTTTAAGGTCTTTTCAAGGGGCTATGTGGTGTTTGAACCCATGAGTATTTGCTCGGGTATGGCATAAGCAATTACCGGCGAGTGCAATTCGCATTTATATTTACTATTATTGAACGTCGGATTTGTAATGTTCGGAGAAATTTATAAATCGTCGATATTTTAACCGGAAACTAGGATAAATCGGTGGCTAATTCATGGGGAAATAGGAAGCTTAATGATGACAGTTTCGAACAACCTTGCCCGTCGAACGTAACCAATATTTTTTTTATCAAAAACCATTCCTGCAAGAGTAGTTTTATAATTTATTACAAGCCTTAAATTAAGCTATGGTAATTATCAGTTCGTATACGATAGTTTACACGACGTCACCCGCGTTACTCGTTGGTACGGTCAAACTTTTATCGAAGGATGTCAATCAACATTCTCCGACGCGTTCTTGATGTCACATCATTAGCGTTAGGACGATCGTTTATGATGTGGTATATAATTTCATTTATGTTTCAGATAGTACGGTATACGTGCCAGTAGAGATGCGTCGACATCTCTAATGGAGTTCTCGGAACGACTCCAATCTTCTAGAAGTCCGCTAATGGCTTGAACTTGAAATTTTACGATCAATTCCTTAAGATCGTGGAAATTCATGTATTTTCATTAAGGAATCCGGATCATACAATCTGAGAGAAAGTGTTTGTTTCATATATGTACCACTGATTTGATAGGGGCGCTACTATACCATCACCAATGAATGCCATCGTTGTTCATGACAGTCATATGGTGACGGTATATCAGCGATTTAGATGCAAAACATTATTGTAGAATGCTCTCTTGTGCATCAGCGCTCATTTAAAAAATTAAATAATTTGGGAAGTTTGCGAATCTGAAGTGAAGAAATTTTATACATGAAATACAATACAATATATGAGCAGCAGAAAATATAACGAATTCTAGCGATTAAAAAGTGCTGAAATTGGGTGTTGTACATACACGTAAACAGTGTCAAGAAATTCAATGGGTGTGATTTATTTAAAACCCGCACCTGAAAATTCCAATTTTGAAAAACCCGAACCCGAAAGTTTAAAATTTTAAAATCCCGCACCCGATCCGAATCCGAGAATTTTGAATTTGAAAACCCGGCCCCCTATCCGAACCCAAAAAGTTTGAATTTATAGAAACCGAAACCCGTCAGGTTCGAGTCGGGTCCGGGTTTCGGGTCCAAAAACCCGAACCATCTCTAGAGACGGCGCCGGTGGTTGAGTGGTACTCATTCCAGTTGGTCTGGGTTCAATCCCAGACCAACAGTCAATGAGTCGACTGCCACTCATTCCAGTTGGTCTGGATTCAATCCCAGTTGAGTTCGTTGAGATTTTTCTAAGGTGAAAAAATCTGTGATCACGTTTTCCTTCGGAAGGGAAGTAAAGCCGTTGATACCCGGTCCATGAGTCGATGGATCTATATCTAGTCCAGATAGTGGAGTCACCTCTCTGGCCTCGGTAATGAAAAAGTAGAATCCAACTTCTATACTTACTAACAATTATCCTCCTACCGTAATACTTATGGAGTGCGCAGTATACGGCCTCTAGCAAAAGCAAATATCGGACTAACACTTCTTCCCTTTCCTTCCGCGATCTATGTTCGGGCCTGGCCGGCGCCGGGATTGATCAATAAACACTTAAGGATTACCAGGAGTTGCACATTGAAAGATGTTTCGCTACTCCAATGCATAATTATCTACTGATTCCCTGTGCAACTTCAGCTAGTCCAGAACGTTAACGGAGTAGCAGCCAGGAATGGTTGCACAAGCTCAAGCTTAAGCTCGAAAACCCGAACCTAGATCTCTAGATACCCTGTGAATTCATTGAATGGTTTGGCCTGTAGATAATCGCGTATTGGCGTTTACGACCACTGTGTGCTGGTGTATCCTGATTCCCGATTAAGAGTTATTAAAAATGGTGAACTATCCAACAAGCCACTAATAAAAACAGGACTAGGTCAAGGATCTGTGCATCACACTATTTCTGGTTGCTGTTGATACTGTAGCAACCCAACTACTAATAATGTTCAGGTTCCAGTATGCGCAGATTATATTAATGAGTAAGAGTTTTATTACTTGATATGTGTTATAGTGGCTTCAAGATCAATCGTCAAGAAATATGCTTTTTCTGCGTTTTACCCATTACCTGAACTGATTTGTTGTAAATCAAAAAAATATAACTCATTGCCAAAACACAAATCAAGAGCTTTTTCTCAATACGTTATATGAGAGATTCTGTTTGATTATTTTCTCTTTCGATTTTTACGGCATCACTATAGCTATTTCCACTAATTTTACATTACATATCAAAAGACGACGATTTTGATTGATAATTATATAAAGAGTTGAATGATAAATGTTAAAGTTACCGATTAATTAACAGAAGAGAAGAGACTCTCATTGACCGATGTCTTTTTGAAAAAAAGTCTCGAGAAATCTTCTTTTAAATTTGACATAAAAGACCTTAATTTTGCAGATTCGACATAATCGATCTTAATTGCTAATAGCCGTTCAAATGCAAAAAGTTTGGCTGTAAACACAATACAATGCCCAAAACAGCGAAACCAATCAATAAATAAAACACATCATTGAGGCTTTTATGTCACCTTTCCTATGTTTCAGTTCGTTTTACACATACTTGAAAACGATTCAACCACCCCGGTGACACGGCTGTCATCTACATACATTTGTCTTGAAGCCAAAAATTTTGGTTCTTTGGTTCAATTGGCTGTCAGAAAATGCGTTTAAGCTATGTTCATATCTAGTTTTGTACGACATCGTCTTTGTGCGTAATAACTATTTACTAAACAATTTATTATTTTATCCGTCATTATGCTAACTGAATATGGTTTAACTTCAAATAAACGTATAAAATGATTGCAGTTGGTAACAAAATCGCAGAGCAACGACATTTGAAGAGATAGTGAATTATTTTATTGATAAATTTAGTGTTTAAATTTTATTGGCTTTCCACGAAGCTTAACAACTTGTAGAAAAACAACCGCTGCAAGCAAATTTCTTCTCTGGTTTAACCAACGATTCAATTTTTGCACAAACAGGGGCAAAAAACCTCAAGTACCAATTAATAAACAAATCTTTCTCGGGGTTTGAAATCGATTTCGATTCGTAATGATTACACTAAAATAACGAAAACATGAATATCATCTTTCCATTTGTGGAGAAAACGGCTCATTGTCATTCTAATATTCTGTGCAAACATTCAAAATTGTAGAATTAGAGTAAGTTATCAAGTTTGAACCTTTAGAGGTAGTGACTTTTCGTCGAAAAAGATGTACTTGCTTATGTCTGGGTCTGTTCAAAAACTTCTACAGTTAGAAAGAAACTGTCAATGGGTGTTCCACTAATTGGAATTAATTTGAGAATGACATTTCTTTACATCAAAAATTCCTCATTTTGGATCCTTCCATTTGAATTTTGACGGTGTCAAAAATACACTGAATGTGATAGAATACATTTTGGAAGCGGTAAAATTCATTCAACTAAATCGTGAGACTGACTCGTTGTTATTGCAGTATATTAACTGTATTAGAGATTTGACTTAGTATATATAGTATAAAGTTAGTAAAAAATGTTGTTAAAATGTAAAATGTGAGCGACCGAAAATAAAAGTCACAAGGACAGACCATGCTTTATAAAACCCGTTTCAAATATGTTAGAATATAAAAACCGAATATAAATTTCAAGCATAAGAAACGGACTGGGAGTCTCCTTCTTAAGAGTCGGCTTCAATATTAAAACCAGAAAAAATATATCCGATTATTACAAAGTAGTTCTTTAGCCAACTTTTAATCTTGAACATCACGATATACGGATGCTCCTGCATACGATTTATTTATTTTTAACTAGTTTTTATACTTGAGGTCCATCCTTGCCGAGTTTAATGGGTGAGAACTTTTTAAGCGATTCTTATGCTGAAGGATATCTGTCGGATTTTTACGCTTGAAGCTTGTTTCCAATTTTTTTTATTCTAATATATTTGAAACGGGTTTTACGAAGCATATTCTGTCCTTGCGACTTTTATTTTCGGCCGCTCATATAGTCTAAATAAAAAAGGAAAAAAGATACTTTCGTATAAATTGATCGACTTTTCATAATTCCCAGTAAACATTACAATAGTACGCTACTGTTGGAACTACAGTTAAATGTCACTATTGGCATAAGCTTACTTTGTCATTAGATCGTGTTCTATCAAACAGCGTTCTTAATATTTCTGTAATTGGGAATTTAATTTTTTTCAAAAATGTCACTTTGGAGCCGTACACAAATGACGTAGCTTTTTGCGGCGATTTTTGACCCCTCTCCCCCCCCCCCCCTCATAGCATTTGGTCACAAAATTCTAACTTCCCCCTCGTAAATAACGTAGCATTTACCTACCCCCTCCCCCTCCTCACATGCACAGCACCCGGGTGATGAAAAAAAATTACATATGTTTTTCAATTATTTTAAAGACATGTCCTTTCAAAATGTTTGACGACTTTTATCAACATTTTCATTGTAATAGTAAATTGCGTGCAAAATAAACCCATTTCATGACAAATATAGTGTTGATAGTTTTGTTTTGGATTTTATATGTCAAGGAGAGCATGAAGACAAGTTCTCTCAGTTCACAATCGTGCAGCTCCTAATGATTCTAAGAACCATACGTTCATCTGAATTACTAAATTTTGTTTGGTTGAATCCGAAGTGAAAATTTAATTCAGCTTCCAAACTAAGTCTACTGGTTAGCAACATTAGCTAACTAATGCAGCAAGTTAAATCAGCATACAAAATCTTTTCAAATTATTGTAATTCCGCGTATCGTAAAATTTACCTCATGAAAAACCGCATCAAAAGTAACTTGTTTGAATTTAAATTCATTTCTCTTGGAATGGAGGATCATTAAATTGTTTTCTATGGGTTTTAAACCTAATGCTACGTCGCACAACTTCTAACCGTACCCTCCCCCTCGTCACACTTCGTCACAAATTTGGTATACCTTCCCTACCCCCCAAAATGCTACGTCATTTATGCATGGCCCCTTTTCTGGTTTTAGTATTTTAACTATTTTTGATCACACATTCATGTGTGACTAGTAGAGTGCGACATGGTTATATTAAAAAAAATAAAATTTTGCTCCGAGTAACTTTTTGGGTTCCATTTAGCTCCCAGAACAACTCTGCAAATTTAGCTCGATCGGTGAAACTATATTTTTGCGCCCACGGTTTTAAGTTTACATGGGATTTCGTATGGGGAAATTGTATTTTGCAAATTAATTCTTCCAAGAGTCGCTCGTTACCTTCTAAAAGTAAACAGATGTCTGATTTTTATAGAAAATTTATCAAGGAAACAAAGTCTAGAAGACTGCGAAGCGATCTAATGTCTGTGGAAAAAGTTATTAAGCAAAAATCATTTGATGCCCTGAAGATTGATGATTTTTTTTCTTTTCATAGCATCACTGCTTCTGACGGTCGAATTATCTACAAAATTATTAACTTTCTCTTATTATGTACAAAAGAAGCCACAATTTATCTCTCAAAACTCTTGCGAGATGGTCTTGGCCAAATAGCAAAGATAAATGATTTAGACACATTAAGAGAAGATTAAAACAAAATTGCGTAGAATTGGACAACCAATAGCAGTGGTGCTAGAAAAAATAAATATATTTTATCAATCGCTTAGCAATTGAGCCAGTTTTGAACGTACTGGTGAGGTGGTTTAAAAGTTAAGCGAGAGTGAAAGGGCTTAATACAGTTACAGATTGGAAAGCCTACTCTATACCCCTGAAAATTCCTGTCACACCGCAACTCTAGTGTAGGTTTATCATATACTGCTTCTCCAATCGATATTTCCATTCGTTTCTTATTTCACCTAATTTTTTTGCTCAGTCTTTGTTTCAAAACAAATTCAATTTATACGAATAACATTGTGAACCTTTTAATAAATATTTATAACAGTATGCAAGTACGCCATACGTATGAACAGTATGAATGTAGCTTAATAATTTGTTGACAACTACGCCACCACAACAACAAACGGAGGTTTCAGGAAACTATCACCGTGTCACCGGGGTGGATTCAACAGGCTTCGTTTAATGGTCGCGATCGCCGTTACGCTACCGGATTGTGACACACCTAAACCCACTGTCAAGTTGCTATTTTGTTAGTCCTGTTAATTAAAAGAGCTGCCGTTCGTCGGAATAGCACGGCTATATTTTGATTGGGTAACCAAAAAAATGACACAATATACATATTTTAGTAAGGTGTGAAATTGTAACACTTCAGTGGTAACTTGACTGGGAACGGTACTTAGTTTGCGTCCGTGGAATAAAAGAACTATTCATTATTTGGAAACAACGCTAAGTGCAAAGCTATATGGAAGCCATAGAGCCTACCTTTTCTTTGATGACAACAAACTTGTTTCACTTAGCAGTGAAATCGCCCAAAACATGGTTTCAAGCCGACTCAGTTACCAAAATAAATATTAGGATTAGGAAAGTTTTTAGAGCATTATGCTATATTTCTCCTTAGTGGAGAACAATTGTGGTAAAAACTATTTTTCTCCACACCGCACAGTGGCTGGAGGCTGGTCAAAACCTCAAAAATTTATTTTTGAAATATTGATATTTTACATTTTTTCTAAATTTCTCATGTATTGAATGATGTATATTCAAAATTTTATGATAATTTGATAAGAACACGATTTTTAACATCAGTTTAAACGTATCAAAGTCCGGACTTTTTAATGATTTTCATTTCCGAAACCACAATTGCTCTGTTCATTTCAAATATATATTGCTGTTTTGATTTTAGTCCGATTTTAGCACAAATAGTTTCATTGTATAGAGGACCGAAAGAACTTGGTTTGCGATTAAAATACATTCGGTTTGCTTGGAACTATGACTTTTTCGTTAAAATATGTTTGAGGCGGTCAGATCAAAAATACTTATTTCACTAATGTATTCTGTACAAATTTCGGAATCATTTCGGAACGGTCACATAGTATACATTCTATGAGAAATAACCTCTACTTTTTGAATATCATGGTCTCGTTCTGCGCCTAGGTGCGCAAAAAGGTTTAAGGAGATTTTGAAGCTTTGTTGCTGATATGGAGGCGCATGGTGTTTTGTGTAAAATAGTTAGACAATCTACAGTAAACCAACTAGTTATACAATGGATTGAAAGTAGTGTTCTTCATTTTTTATGATATTGCTGACATTGGTGAACAGTAATGGTAAATCTTTCATGAAAACGGGTCATAGTTATAAGAAAGGTTTAATGACACTGTAGGGAAAAATGCATTAAATACTTTACGACTTTTGACATCAAAAATGCGCTCAGCACCTCAAAATTAGCTTAAATTTTGATTTTCAGCCAAATTAGGTAATATTTGAGGTTTTGTCCGACTTTTGTTTGAAGATCCGCCACTGTGCACCGGCTTGAACCTTCGTTCGAACCGGTCACAAATCTTGATAGCTCCTGGTTTACCTAGAGTTGAATTGAAAAAATTACTTGGCTTTTCTCCTTCACAAGTTATTCTTATGAAGAAAAAGACTACCGGCGATGACACGCCAGTACGCTCTGGAATTATCCAGGAGCAATATTTAATTCATTTTAACCGTAATGAGGTTAATAATTTGAAAGTATTTGAAAAAGCACGTTTTATGTTCCACGTGCGAGTAAAGTGGGAACATTATAGACGAAGAAAGCCTTGACATCTACGACACTGGGGGCAGAATTCAAAATCTGACCCAGTGTCGTAGATGCCAAGGCTTTGGGCACGGCACAAAAAATTGTCATTTGGATTCCAAATGTATGATCTGTGGTGATAAATCGCACACGAAAGATACTTGTCCGGTGAAAAAAAAAACCACAAAAAGTTTCAAATGCGCTAATTGTAGCGAAAATCATAAATCGAATTTCTGGGGTTGTCCTGTTCGAGAAAAAAATTATAAATTCTCGTTCTAGACAACAAAAACAACAAATAAAAATGTACCTATTTCTTCAGGTACACTTCAAGAAAACACGCCCAAACGTGTTAATCCGATTCAAAATAGATTAACAACTTCTTCTACCTCCGTCGCAGCATCCTACAATGGTGTGTCATCTTATGCTTCAGTGGCAGGTAGCAATGCCAAAATAACGGCTACAGCTACCACGCCCTCTATCTCGTTTGCACCCAACGCTTCCTTTAGTCCAATGGATCTAGATAGCGTAACGGAAGAAAAATTAAAATACCTACAGGAGTCTATGTTACCTATGATGATCGCCATGTTAAATTCTACCTCCATGTTTGAAGCTTTTCAAGCGGGTTGGGAATTTTCTAACAAATGACTTTAAATAATCATTTAAATTTATTAAATTGGAATGCTCGTTCATTACAAGCGTGCGAAGACGAATTTTTCAACTTCTTGTGGATATATAATGTGCACATAGCCGTTGTGACCGAAACTTTTTTAAAACCAAATATTAAATTGAAAAGTAACTCTAATTTTGTTATCCATCGATTTGATCGAATTGTTGGAATCGGCGGAGGAATCGCAATAGCGGTTAATCGCAGGATCAAACATTCCGTTACGCCGTCTCTTGACACCAAGGTTATCGAGAGTTTGGGTATCGAAGTTGAAACTGATCTTGGTATCATTTTTATTGCTGCAGCCTATTTGCCTTTTAAGTGCACTGGCGAGCAAATGAATTTCTTGAAAGGAGACTTACAAAAACTTACAAGAAATCGGTCGAAATTCTTCATAATCGGTGATTTTAACGCCAAACACCGAGCCTGGAATAATGCTCAAAGCAATTCCACCGGTAAACTACTTTTTAATGATTGCTCTGCTGGTTATTATTCAATTTTGTTCCCGAATGTCCTACGTGCTATTCGCCTGTAAGGAATCCATCAACAATTGATTTGGTTTTGACAGATCAAAGTCACCTTTGTAGCGAATTGATTATACACGCTGACTTTGATTCTCATCATCTTCCAGTAACTTTTTCACTTTCTCAAGAAGCTGTTTCCAATCCCATTAGCTCAGTGTTCAATTATCACAAAGCGAATTGGGAAAGGTACAAAACTTATATTGAGAATAAATTTAATCATGACCTTGATTTACAAAATAAAGCTGACATTGATACGGCATTACAAAATTTAAGTATATCTATAGTTGATGCTAGAAATTTATCAGTACCAACAACACAGAAAAAATTTAATACTCCTATTATTGACGACGATCTTCAACTTCTGATTCGCTTGAAGAATGTTCGAAGACGTCAATATCAACGTTCTCGTGATCCTGCTATGAAATGTATCTATCAGGATCTACAAAAAGAAATTAAGCATAGATTCACACTTTTAAGAAATGAAAATTTCGCGAAAGAGGTTGAACAAATCAATCCAAATTCTAAACCTTTCTGGAAACTTTCTAAGGTTCTTAAGAAAACTCAGAAACCAATTCCAGCTTTGAAGGAAGGTGACCACATACTTCTTACAAACGAAGAAAAAGCTCAAAAACTTGCTCAGCAGTTTGAAAGCGTCCATAATTTTAATCTCAACGTTGTGAGTCCCATTGAAACCGAAGTCTTACAAAAATATGAAAACGTTTCAAATCAAGTATTGTCTCTAGACGATATTGTTGAAACAAACTATGATGAGATCAAATCCATCATAAAAAAGTTAAAAAATATGAAAGCTCCAGGTTATGATAGAATTTTCAACATTCTTCTTAAAAACCTTCCCGAAATCACCATGAGATACTTGGTCAAAATATTCAACAAATGTTTTGAATTAGCATACTTCCCTGAAAGATGGAAAAATGCCAAGGTTATTCCTATTTTGAAGCCAGATAAAAACCCAGCAGAAGCATCTAGCTATCGACCAATTAGCTTACTCTCTTCTAGTAGCAAATTATTTGAAAAAATCATCCTAACTAGAATGATGTCACATATCAATGAGAATTCTATTTTTCTTCCTGAGCAGTTTGGATTTCGTATTGGACATTCAACTACTCATCAACTTGTGAGAGCAACTAACATGATAAAGGCAAATATCTCAGAAGGCCATTCCACTGGATTTGCTCTTCGAGACATCGAAAAAGCTTTCGACAGTGTTTGGCACGAAGGTTTAATTGCCAAAATGTGGGATTTCAATTTACCAATTTACATAATAAAGATAATTAAAAATTATCTTACTAACCGTACCCTACAGGTTTCTTATCAGAATTGTAAATCTAATAAGCTACCCGTTAAAGCAGGCGTCCCTCAAGGATCAAGCGTCGCACCAATACTATACAATATTTTTTCCAAATCTACCTACAGGCTGTAAAAAGTCACTTTTCTGTGATGATACTAGCATCTCAGCTACTGGGAGGAGTCTTCGTATTATCTGCACTCGACTGCAACGAAACTTGAATATTTTCAATAATTACTTGAAAAAAAAAATGGAAAATTTCCACTAATGCGGCAAAAACACAATTGATTGTGTTTCCGCATAAGTCAAGAGCTTCTTCTCTTAAACCAAATAATAACCATATTATTAAATTTAATGGTTTGAATTTAACGTGGACAGATCAAGTTAAATACTTGGGTTTGATTTACGATAAAAAAGTCACTTTTAAGGATCACATCGATGGAATCCAAACAAAATGCAACAAATATATAAAATGTTTATACCCCCTTTTAAATAGGAATTCTAGGCTCTGCCTAAAGAACAAACTATTAATTTATAAACAAATATTTAGACCTGCAATGCTATATTCAGTTTCAATCTGGGCAAGTTGTTGTGCTACTAGGAAGAAAACGCTTCAAATAATTCAGAATAAAATTCTGAAAATGATTTTGAAGCGTCCTCCCTGGTTTAGCACAAATGAGTTGCACAGACTCGCAAACATAGAAACATTAGAAATTATGACCAACAGTATTATAAGCAACTTCCGACAAAAATCGTTGCAATCTTCAATTGCAACGATTAGCTATCTTTATAGAAAAAAAAAGAGAAGAAAATTGTTTAAAACCATCTTTACGCGTAAAGAGCACAAAACCTAAAAAAAATTAGTTATGGAATTGGCACAAAGTTAGTGTCGGATTCTGATGAGACGAAATCGAAACGCAAATTCCATAACTAATTTAAGTATTTTGAGATTGAGAAGACTATAGGATAAAAGCAGCTAGAATGATGCGGGATCGGCGACGACCGACGAAAACATTAGCGAAACTGAAGAAGCTAATTTGGGAATGATAAAAATTAACTAATTCATTCTTCGAACACGTCTAGTACACTAAGTTCATAACGTTACGAAATTCAAGCGAAGTCGTCTTAGACCTCCAAGCGTTGGGCTGAATGGAGAAATTAACGCAACTCCCGGAGGGTTAATGGAGTAATTTTGTACATCACTTCAGGTTAAACACATCGCATTGAATTTCATGGTACAAAAAAGAATTGCACAATGGTTCCAATCCATAATTTAGGAAGACGAAAATTTTGCACTTAAACCGTTTAGTTTAGAGCTACAATATCTCTAGGGCAAATAATCAGTATCAAATAAGCCATCTTCAGATGTAGCTGGTAATAGGGTGGCTATTATTATTGTCCGTTGGCAAAAAATGTATGTTTTGAGGCAAACAATTTTATTAAGAATATGAGATGCCCATATTTTTCAAGGAAGGAAAATATTTCCAATCAAATATTAAGTTTGTTTCTTTTAAAGAAAGGTGTAAACTATAATAAGAACTAGTGCTACAGCATTTAATGCATTATTACCCCATATTTGTGACAATGGCAAAGGTGTGAATATATTTGAATTCTAATATTAAGAGCCATAGCACTCAAGGAAGAGTAAGGAGATATATTAAGAAAGGTTAGAAAAACGTGGAATAGTCATATGAGCAAACTTAGAATCTCCCGACGACTTAACCCTTTTGTCTTCTACAGCAGATGTCAGGAGCATCGACAGCATAAGGTGCTAAGTCACTGTAAGCTTGGCAATCGATTTACCAATTACACCATGCCGACCCCCTCAACAGCTCAAAATGTTTTTTTTTATATTTTCCGTCGTCCTAGATGCGTCGACTAGATGATAAATCTTCGACGTAGAGGAGACTTCGCCATCTGGACATTAGATATCGGCTCATCAATACGTGGATCAAGACCACAGATTTTTCACCTCAAAAAATCTGAATCTGAACTCGGCTGGGATTGAACCCAAACCCACTGACATGAGTGGCGGTCACGCTCCATCAACTCAACCACTAGCGCCGTCAACTCAAAATATTTCTTTAAGAATTAGCCATAGAATAACATGATGGAAATAAGATTCTACGGAAAAATCAATTGTCATTTCCGACTCAATGGCACGCAAATTGATCCTTTCAGCAGGGGAACGCGAATAAATTTCAAAACAATGTACCTAAGCATTCCAATAAACATTTAACGGCCGATAATTACCCGATTGTCCAATTCGATCAGGTTGAATAACAATTCCGCGGCACGTAGCTGTCAGCACACATTATTATACCTACTACCTACCTACTGGCTTCAGCAGCGATTCGATGAGCAGGGCTCGGACTGGGTTCTCCAACGCTGTAACCCACCTACCGGCGTCAACGGCGGCATGTGTGTACCTACAGGCAAGAGAAGCAATCAAACCGAACCATCGACATGCAAATCCTTTCGCTAATTCGTTCCACCAAGCGGTAAATGGAGAAACAAAAGAGCCATAAATTAGTAACAAGAACAATCTTTCCCATACCCATGCTGGAAGCGGTCTGGTGAAAGATAACAATTTTCCTATTACAAGCATGGTCTACGCATACACAAGCACACACACTAGTGCATATATGTTTGCCGACTATTACAGTACACGTATCACAATACAAGATCCGCCCTTTGCTGTTTCGATTGATAGTAACAACGCAGGGGAGATTGGAGCGGAACGCATTTCTCAAAAAGGAATGGATTGGATTTAGTAAAACAATACACAATGATAGTTTAGGTATTTCCAGTTCATTAGACTAAAATGGTGCCAATTGCATAACTCCGACCTACTTGGATTTATTTAATTTGTCAAAATCTCTGTCATTTGCGATCATCTGAATCAAGGGGCGGCTCAAGACTTTTGTTTGGGAGGGTATAAAATTTCGAGAAAAAAGGTTTAACAAAAAGCTGTTTAAAATCGATGAAAGAATGTTGATGGAAACTGAATCAAAAGCTCCCTTAATATTCAAAGAAACTGATGCCATCTGCTTTTTACCAGCATAGGCCATGTCAATTTCTGTTGAGAGCAATGCAAGACAAGCATTCGTGCCTTTGCCCTTGCGGCAGCCAAATTGTGTATCTGAAAGTAAGCTGATTATCAAGGCGAGACAAGATCATTTTCTCGAACAACTTCCGAACACAGGACAGCATTGCAATCGGTCTATACGAGTTGTGGTCGAAGGCTGGTTTTCCCTGTTTTGGATGACGATGACACTCACTTGTCTCCAAACACCAGGGATAATGTTACACCCAAAACGTACCCGGTAAGATTCGCTTACATTAATGCAATAAATACGAGCGAAAATTGCAAGCGTTCTGGTAATGTGCAAAAATTACAAGAAGCTTCCTTGCATGTAATGCAAGAAACAGAAAAAAAACGATTTTTGCCTATGAATTGCGATTTATGTGTATTGGTGACCAATACGCGTTAGAAAAAAGTCCTGCTGATATTGAAAAACGAACCCAGTGCGGGCAGATTACTAACCAATACTTTATCCATTAAACCAGGCTATCAGACAGTTAAAGGTTGATAAAAGTCATATATAAACACATAAACGGTTCCACGATTAATAAAAAAAAAGTAATAAACTCAGATTTGAACTCATACTCTTGCGCATCGTAGCGCTGGCTACTAGCACTGTACTGTTTCTGCATATGAAAACCGAGCGTTAAAACTCGTACAAATAGCACATCCGCAATTGCGCTTTATGATGCTGGTGAGAAAAGGCAGGCAGTAAATAAAAACTCGCCGTGCGTCGCTATACCACCCAGCATAGGCACGTGAATGTGGTGATAATCCTTGGACAGACGTGTGAAGAAACGTGCGTAGATATTGCAAGAGATGAAGTGATTGCATTATTGCAATTATTGCAAGAGATTTTTGTTTTGGGTGTACCCTCAAGAAAGTTGAATAAATTCATTCTCGCAAATTCTTCAACTACTTGAATTTGATTCTGTCTGGCCCCGGGGCTTTATTGTTACATGATAAGAGAGCAAGTCAGAACTCCACCATCGAAAACGGTGTTACTGCTTCGGTTTCGCATACGCCGGGCCGTACCCCAAAGAGTGTCCAGCGATGTTTCTCTCGTTAGTCCGTCAACGAACCGACGCCAGTAACTCCGTTTCTTGTCTTTCATCAAACTCTTCATTCGCGTGTCTAACGTCGCGTACTGTAGATAACTAGCGAAAAGTCTTATAGGCGACGGCCTTCTTCGCGTATATGTCTCAGCACTCATTGTCCCATTATGGAGGCCGTCCGCGAGAATTCGTCACTGTTGTGCTATCTTATGACAAACGCCATTTTGGGACAAACTGAGTTAGATATGCCACATTACTTGTCTAAAAAATCTCTACAAAGTAGCGTTTACAGAATTTTGACATTCTGCTTGGTTACTGAGATATAGCGAGAAACGTGTTGAGAAATTTCTAATGTTTTGCTTCAAATGACTGTGTCTGGGAATTTGCTCAAATTATCTTTATGTATGAGATGTTTTTATATGTAAAAGTATCTGATAAACACAATGGCATAATCATTTTCGAAACAAAAATGCACGAACTGTGAGAAAAATGCAATTTAAGTTTTAAACTGGAAATTTAGCATATTTGGCAACACTATAACCAAAAATAACTATTTTTTCTAGATTCCCTGACTGATTTCCTTCAAAATGCATCTCACCGATTGTGTATAGACCAAATGAAGCCAAAGATATGAATAAAAGTTAATAATTGATGATTTTTTTCTATGGAAAATTTTCCATGCACGTTTATGACACGCCATACAAATTTTGTCATCAATACACACTTATGACACGTGTGAGACCGACTTTTGTTTACATTTTTAAAGAAAACTCGCAATGTAGTTAACCGATTTTCGTAATATTTGAGAGATTAATGCAGAATAGATAGAAGCTTCATTTGTCTTCTTTTAATTGTTTATACCATTTATAAGTTTCAAGATATTCAATCTCAAACTTTAAAAATCGTTTTTCTCGAAATGTGCAAAATGGCGCTTGTCATAAGATAGCACAACAGCGACGAATTCGCGTCTGATACGTGTTTGAGCTTGAATCGTAGTATCGAGAATCAAGCCAGCCAGGAACCCGTACTCTTCCTCCGGAGGAGGACTCGATTTTGCCGGATATCGCGGACGCGTAGCTCTTCCACTCAACATTTTGTGTGAGGTCATACGAAACATCGATTCGGTGTAACCGTTAGCAATAGTAATTACGATTGGCAGATGGTCGCTGCCATGGGGATCAGAGATTACCTTCCACACGCAATCTAACCGCAATGATGTCGAGCAGAGGAACAAGTCTAAGGCACTCGGTCGCACTGGTAGGAAAAGGGCAGAGATCCGTGTCATTTCACTCGTGTTCTAATTGTTCATATTGAAGTTATCACAAAGCTCACGAACTGAGGTAGACCGATTATCATCATGAAGGCAATCCCATGCCGTACCGTTGGAGTTCAAATCACCCAAAACTAGCCTCTTCGCGAAGAGAAGTTCGTGGCGTAGCTATCTTAACCGTTTCAGCAAAAGATCGCTTAGAGCAGTCCTGAAGGAAACGCTTCAGTTTTTTTCTAGCGCTGTTTATACGCGGACATGTCGGGAGATTATGTGAGAAGCTTTTCGACATCCCTTCCGAGAAAATCATCCACATGGCTCCCGTCGTTTAATCTAACAAGGAACAAGTTTGCAATTAGTGCAGTTCATTACCCGCAGCACAAAAAGGCGAACAGCTAGATGGACCTTTCAAAGAGGAAGTTGTTTAGTAGAGCAGAGCCTGCGAAGGAAATCCGATAAAAATTGAGTTGATGTATGTCCTCCTCCCGTCAGTTGTGACTGATGCTGAATGCAAACGTTTACAGTCCGGTATCTTCATTGACTGAAGCATGGGGTCTTCAAAAAAACCAGCTCCATGTGTCAGAAGATCGACACACTTAAAACACGAAACATAGACGACCCTGTCAATTTCAACCCGATTGGCTGGTATATAAAGGGCGAACACGAAATTATTGCGACACATTCAACAGGGCATAACTTTTTTACCATTGGGTAAAAATCAACCAAATTTTGCACACTTTCTCATTGATGTGTATTGTTTACATGCTGTCAAACTCGAAGTCGTGTTTTTCGACTCAACGAAAATGGAGGTGAACCAGCGTGAGTCGAGAGAACAAATTCTTTCCAAACACCTGGAATTTCCTGACCTGTCGCACCGGCAGTTGGGAAAAATGTTGAACATTCACCATTCAACCGTCTCCAGAGTGTTGAAGCGGTTCCAGGAGCGGTTGACGTTGGACCACGGCAAAAGAGCTGGAAGAAAACCGGGACCGGAGAACATAAAGACGGAGGGAAAGGTGAAGCGGATGATTGAGGCAAATCCCAACGTCTCAATCCGTGATTTGGCTAAAAAGATCGGCATGTCGCAGAGCTACGTCCAGAATTCAAAGAAGAGAGCTGGACTACATACACATAAGGTACAGAACTTCCCAAACCGCGATGAGCGGCAACAATCGACGGCTAAAACTCGGGCACGGAAGCTCTACGAGAAGATGCTGACAAAATATGGCTGCTGTGTGATGGACGACGAAACGTATATAAAAGCCGATTTTAAGCAAATTCCGGGGTTGGAGTTTTTCACCGGCAAGAGCAAGTTCTATGTGGACGACAAATCTAAGAAGAAGAAAATGTCGAAGTTCGCCTCCAAATATCTCATTTGACAGGCCATCTGCTCTTGCGGACTGAGGAGTGAGCCTTTCGTGACAAAGGGCACAGTAAATGGCGAGATCTACAAATCTGAGTGCCTCGAGAAGCGCCTTTTGCCGTTCTTGCAGTAGCACGACGAAGCTCCGTTATTTTGGCCAGATTTGGCATCATGCCACTATTCTAAAAGTGTCCTGGAGTGATATGAGGCCAATTCCATTAACGAGGCAGCTATCTCAGGCAGAGCCATCAAAAGGAAGCACCTAAGTGGCTCAATCAAACAGGAAAAGTTATAAATAGAGATGCCACGTGTCTGTTTGAAGCAGTCAATGCGCTTGTGCCAAACTAATAACATCACGACTATAGCGTTGGGACGCTACAATAAGCGGTAGATGCTATGGATTTTCGGCCGCGGTGGAATTAACCCAGTTAAACCGTGTACAAAATTTTTCGAATACCTGCACACTATATATGATTTGCAAAGTGGGATGCGGTGGTTTTGAAATAGGTTCAAAACTGTGTGTGCTGCTTGAGAGTTTGCGTTTTAAAAAAGTAATTTATTTTTATGCATGTGTGTGCATTGGATTGACAATGTTTACGGCGGTCTGTACGTACGTAGAGAAATTTTATATTTCGGATACATGTGATACGTTTTTAATACTCAAGCATTTGACAACATGCTTCTGTAGTTATTTCTAAAGCACGGGCGGACTCAACTGAATTTGCCTACAGAAATGCGGGAAATAGTTTATTGGGAGCGGAGATTGAGTTATGTTAGAGCAGTTTTACTTTTAATTTGCATGTCTTAAGTGTTCCCGAACTTAAAATTATGTTTCCCCAGTTTATCCAGACTGAGTATCTGTCCTGTATTTAAAACACGGTTATACAAGTGTTTTAAACTAAGCAACAATTTAACTGGAACCTGTTTTTAAACATCGTAATTTATTAGGTAATTTCAAATACTTTACCTAAAGATTGTTTACCTAAGTTCATTGTTAGATTATTGAAAATTGTATTGGAAAATAAAATTTCATATTTCGTGGAAGAACTGAATACTACTTTTAGCGAGCGTGGGCTTCCTCATCACAGTCTTCTATATGGAGCTACTCGTTTTGAATATATTTTCTGGACAAACCAGCCTATTTTCGCTAGATGATTCAGCTAAATAATGTCAATGAGATAATTGATTAATTGAAATAATAGATTGTAACTTTTTTGAACGACTGGGAGTGTTTTATATTTGGTTATTGGCTTTCTCAGTCTAGTATATATGTATCAAGCGACTTAATTTTTTATTATCCGACGTTTTGGTCGCTTTTGGCGACCTTTTTCATGGAAAATTATCTGTCTGTCGCTATTATCATGTCATTTTTCCCAACGCGGGAAAAAATATACATGACAAGATAATTTTCCTTGAAAAAAGGTCGCCAAAAACGACCGAAACGTCGGATAATCAAAAATTAAGTCGCTTGATACATATATAATAGACCGAGAAAGCCAATAACCAAACATGAAATAATAGATTAATTTAAAAGCATAGCAGAGATCATCGTATTGTAGTTGGTTTTAGAGGTTTGTTTCTGTTAAATGACCTTCAATAAATTATGTTTTAATGGCAAGGGTATATGGCAAATTGTAGCATATGAGAGCATGAGAGTAAGCTGGAACGTTAATAGATAACTGTGGTAAATTATTATTAAGCCAGATAGAACGTGAATCGATAGTTATGATAGATTAAAGTTCATTCGCGAATTATGTTGCACGCTCTTGAGCAAAGCTACATTTTAAATGTCACCGTACGCATGTCTTTTACACAACCCTTTATTTTTTCTACTAAGGAGAAAATTGTTTTAAACCACATTTGCGCGTGAAGGGCACAAAAACAACTAACTAAATTTGTTATGAAATTTGCGTTTCGACTTCATCTCATCAAAATTCGACACCAACTAAGTGACAGAACCAAGCTAGTGCCGGATTGACGCTAAACAACACTATTTGTGTTTCTGAACAAACCCCTGAAGTTCCCAAAAACCAAGTTCTGATTGAGATGATAAGAATTAATGTAGTCGAAACTTGCCCTGACTTAGCGAGCCAATGCAATACGTATGCTATGTTTCTCCACAGTGGAGAAAAAATTAGGTAAATCCGCTAAGGAAATTTTTTTTTATCCACATTTGCGTATTAAAAACTTTAAACTTATAACTAAATTAGATATGGAATTTGCGTTACGACTTCTTGCGAGACACCACGCAGGACTACGGGCTTGCGCCAATCCGGCGCATGCTTAATTTTGTCACTAAGTTAGTGTCGGATTCAGGTGAAACGAAATCGAAACGCTAATTATGTTACTAAACTCTTCATGTAAACTTCCTGAGATGTTGGCAAATAACTATTCATAAACTACCCAAGTAACCAATAAGCATTATAACGTAGCCTAATATCTGCATTAAATCTAAATATAAGGCAGTCTTAAAGAGCCGCTAAGCCATGTATTCTGATATAATGCCAGTATTATGCCAGAAAAGGCGAAATATAGTGCTATTACTGTGCAGAGATTCACAGCCCGTTTGTGGGGTACCATTGCTATTTTATAGCATCAGTGCACAAATGTCATGCTGTTAGAAAGCTTGAATTAGCTGTCGTTTTTCACAATATGGTTTTGCAACGATTTTTATGTTTCCTTTTCGGTATAAGGAACAAAAAGGGAAAATATAAAAATTCTGTAGGAAACAGCAATTAACTCACTTCTATAGAATGAATATCCTTATCATAATTTCGCTCTCACGCGATATGAACAATGTTTTATGAACTTTAGTAAGTCTCAAACAGAGGTAGCTTGCCTCGTCCCTCACGGAAAGTGTGCAGCTTTTGTTGTCTAGGCTATATTGCATGTGCTCGAATAAAATAAAATATGCCGAATATAATCTTCAAAAGGAGTTACATAACGAATAAACCCACAGCATTATAATAGCATTATATCGGCTTTATATTTGCAATATAGTGGCATTAAATGCACATGTAAAGCAAATATGCATTAAAGAGCCTCGAATCATGTACGCCTTATATCAGCTTTATATACGTATACAGAGCAAGCGATAATGCAATATTTCGGCGGTGCATGTATGCATTTGCTAATATAGGGCTTGATTAAATTGTTAATGCTATAATCGAGTTTCAATACATCATTAGTGCAAATATACAGCTAATATTGTTGCAATAGCTTAATGCTTATGGTTACTTGGGTATACAATATTAGGAAAATTGTTTTAGAGCGAAATTAAAATGTATTTTTATTTACTTTTTCCGCCTTAGCATCGCTGTGGGATAACGAGTTCGAAAGCTTTATTACCGAAGTTTATAAGGATTTGTAGCACGATTCAGCCAATCAGAACAACTTTGCTGTTTGGTTCTTTCAGACCAAATTCTCCCAATAAATTTCAACACTAGTGCCCATACTTATGTCCACACCAACTCTCTTCAATCGTAAAATCGGACTGTTATCGCACGTACATCTTTCATTTAGAAGCGTTCTACTGTACAGAATATCGCAGGGAGATTGTTCTTTGAATAGGTTGTTTTACGCCTCGCCACCCCATTATGCGCTAATATAATCTGAGATCAGAAAAACGCATTTCACCTAGTATAACCATGATCTAACGCCAACAGTCTGTTATAAGATTAAGTTTATTGAGAGCTGCCGTAATGCTGTTAATTATGTTCACCTGCTCTAGAGTCGTACGAACAATGATGAGAATTGATTACCTTCTCGAGCTGCCACTGTTGAGCTACCGCCATAGCCACACCCTTCAAACGAGCCCTAGTTGCTGTTGAAAAATCTTCCGTGTAACCTCCGATTAGCAGATAAAGGTTATCGTTGCAAATGTCCCATCATTCAGAAATTAAATTATCCCTAATCGGAAGTAGGTTTTTCTTGTATTAACATAAACCGCGCCATCTGAAGAAAGTTCAGTAAAGATTCGAATTTTCGAGAACCATTTTCACTTAACACAAAATAATGGACTACTAAATCAGGTAGCATGAAATGAATTGAGTAATGCACAAACTCAGACAATAGATTGAATAACCATATAACTCAAATTCGATTAATAGCAGGTTGATTTCATCAACTCCCGCTTCATTGGGCCATTCGAAAAGTCATTAATTTTACAACATCCTGAGCTCCAGTTCGCACTAGGTTGGGCTATTTTTTCTAATCATGTTCAAATTCATAATAGTTTGCCAGCAGACGCAACACCAAATTCATAATAGTTTGCCAGCAGAAGCAAGCACCAATCAACGGTAGCAGCTCAGTTGGCACTTTTAATTATTATTGATCTACTCGTAAGCGATGTCTGATTGGTCACCCGCCTCCCGGTGCGTGCGATGTGGGAAATTAAATTGCCCCTAATCATGATCCCACTGTTTGGTCACTTCCGAACACTATTGCGTGCCGTAAATTCCTTACGCTGAAAGTGCCCACGTCATTATAGGCATACTGTTACGGCTTTGCGTTGGATCCATAGTGAGCATCCGCAGCGCTAGAAACACCGGTGTAAGTCACCTTTCGTTAGTGCTTCCGCATGCTAACGGCCAGCCCTGTAGAAAGTGTCAAGCGGTCCAGCAAAAGTCGATTAATTATTTTCCCATTAAGAAAAGCTTTTTTTGACATCAAATATGCATCCACACACACACGAATACGAATACAAACATAAACACAAACATAGACCTAAGTGATGCAAATGAGTGTCTGGTGGGCGCTGAGTAGCGAAATGCAAACAACCGATCCGAGACGTGGTTACCTCACGTGTACAAGATGTAATGCGCGCAAGTGAAAGAAGTCTCACGCGGGTTTGCGTCGGGTGCAGCTATCGAACATTCCCGTGGCTATAACTGATTTGCATAAATAATTAGCATCGCGAGCCAGTTGCATTCGATTAGCTGTATGTATGGAGGTGATACGCGGCGAAAAAGACAAGCGTGCGTTACCATCGTAACCGGTGTTTGTTTTGATTTAGAAAGTCCAATTGGTTATGCTTTGCCAAGAATGATAGATATTCTTTGACAGGGTGTTTCAAAAAAATATGTATATGCAACTAAGCAGTTTCACTGTTGTCTATCAAATCAAGATATTTCGAAAAAGAAAATGAACGAAAAAACGTGTACTTCCTGATTAGAAATTGAAAGCTTAATACTACGAAGACCCTTTTTTATCAGCGACATGGTTACAAAAGGGGGTCTACTGACAAAATCTTTATTTCATTTTAATAACCCGACCTTGTTTGAAATTCATTTTCAGTCCCTACACCCCAAACTCGGCCGTAATACCTTTTACGGTAATAAGAAAAAAATGCTCTAATAGCAAGACGTATAATACTAAAACGGTGCCAACAAAAAATTCCCCAAACGGCAATACCAACACATTCTAATATTTTCTGCGTCGCACTCATGTTTGATTAATTCTTATACAATAGTATGAACGCGTCGGATTGTCTGGAAGTGTGTAATATTTCGCTAGTCATTGTATTGCGCATCAAGCGAAGCGAACATAATGTGGGTAAAGACGAGTTTCGGTTTTCTCTACACGACGCATTCCGTATTTGAAGATCGGCTCACACTAGGCTAACTTCAAAGCACAGCACAGTGGCACGACTTAGAACAAAAGGTGGACTAAAGTCCAAACTTTTCCGTATCGGTTCATATAGGACGTTTTTATGTAATTTTGGTACGCTGAATTCGTTTTCGATATTAAAACATTTCAAAAATAAACATTTACTATTCATTAGGGTGTCTCAATTTTTTTTTTCTAAATCGTTCTTAAAATTTGTGTATATTAATTTTCGTGTGCTAAACCGTTTTTGATATTATTATCTGCAAAAAAAAATTATTATACATTAGGGTGGCTCAAAAATAATTATTTTGCTGTGAAGGTTAAAAAAATTTTTAAAGACATTTTTGTGCGCTGAATTCCTATGTTGGTTATAGAAAATAGAAATTAACTTTACTATTTATTAGAGTGGCTTAAAAGTAAATATTTTGTCTTTTATAAAGATTTCTTTCAATTGTAATTTTGGAATTTATTTTCCGTATTGAAACGAATTGATTTTCATTATGTGGCTTTAGAAATGACTATATTATTTTAAAGGATGGACTAAGATGTGATCGACTAATTTTGGAACGTTTAATTCATTAGTGGGTTACTTGGTATGAAAACTTCATTTTTTTCATTTTCACAATAAACATTTTGAGCGTCTTAGTGGAATATTGATTACATTCACTAATCAACAAGATGGTTAACGATTTTGTTTTCGCAGGTGTGTTTTAAGTTGCTTAGATTGCTTATTTCATACCTTAAATTAAAATAAATTCAAAATCCTTTTTTCGTGTTAATGGTTCATTTAAAAATGGTCTTATTTTATTAGGATAATATCGCATACCCTTAAGCAGTGATGTCCCTATCCTCTGTGCAGTAAAGAGAAATTGAAATTGCTCCCCACACTCTACTAAGCGAAACGGGAGCGCTTCTCTTGTTTCATATACACCACCGTATTTGATATGTGTGAGCGCATGATGATATCAGAGGTAAATTTTCATACACCCAACACTGGAACGATCTAGAGTGTGGAGAAGAGCTCTTGAAATTCTTTGCGGTGCGCTCAGATAATTTCACCACCGCGCGCGCCCCTGTGTCGCTGCGGTGTATTCACTGTCGTGTGATCTGGTTTATTTTCGTCTGACAAGCGGCAGAGCGATTGATTTGATTTGCACTGGTGGTTTATTTGAAGATTATATGATTTTCTACTGAAGATTTGATACAAGTTGCTTGGTAAAGCTTACGAGTTTGTAGAGTGTTGTTACACTACCCTGGGAAACTTGAAGTATTTTACTTATTTTGATTGCGAATTTGGCGACGCCAACAAGTAAAGTTATCTATTACAAGTAATGTCCTGGTATTACACGCGTTATCGATTATTATCATACGTGATAATTGAAGGGTTAGTGCGACAATTCCATTGAAACTAAGAATCTTGCTTGGTCGAGGATTGAACCTATTTTGATTTATGGTTTACTTACAGTGGGTCCAAAAAGTACTTGTTATCTGATTTGACCCTTCATTTGCTTTACACATGTTAAACTGGCTTATTTCTAAAAATACAGCTAGATGATTATGTCTTGGGTCTGCTGTATCTGTAAGCGCAGGTAAAACATATGATTAGTGCTCATGCTAGTTTAATAATCTTGAAGAAAAGTGCAGATCATTTTAAGCCCACTACTTACAAACTCAAGTTTAACTAAAGAATCATGTATATGTACGGAGTTAATTAAATTCCGACCACAATAAAATAATTGTTTCTAACGCATACGTTTATAACGTCCATATAAAACCAGATAAATTTCACGAGGATTCACATTGTTATTAAAAATAACGACGCGCCAGTTTAGAAGCGCTTCTATTTGTCCGGTACAGTGCTCTTAAGGGGTTACAGTACTATAGATTTTTCAAAACATTGAATTTTTATTTATTGGTTTAAAATGTGCTTTAGGATTTTGAAAATGATATTCCAAAAAATGAATCGAGAAAACAATAAATAAATATTCAAATTTTCCGCCACGTCTCTTATGTATATCTCGAACAAATGATTTATGATCAGCCCAAAATTTTTACAGTATATTCAAGATTACTTTCGCCAGCGACGTACGTGCGATTTAATTTTTTCATTGCATAATTTTTAATAAGCAATTTTTAACACATTTTCAGCGTTTTTCGACTAAAAAGTGTGCCATTTCGCAAAAAATCAAGACATAGAAAAAATCTTACGTGCGTCGCTTGCTGTCGTTGTAAGGAGTTTAAAAAGCTTTGGTTTTTGGCTCTGGATCAAAAGTTACGGGACATAGTACTACTGAAGGTAATGAACAAAAAAATAAACGAAATAGACGCAAATGCATTGATAAAACCCATAGAGATGAATGAACTAGAACTTGCTATAAAATCAGCATCAAAAAAAGTTCTCCAGGGCCCGATAGTATAAGTTACGAATTCTATCTTAAATTCTTCGATTTAATCAAGAATGAATTGCTAAATTTATTTAATGGATATTTGATAAGTGGGGAGTACCCACCAGCATTGTTCACTTCTGGCATTATCACGTTAATACCTAAGAAGGTTTGATTTATTGAACAAACGACCAATCAGTATGTTACATACCGATTAAAAAATCTTCACAAAAATTTTATGGAATCGTCTTCAACCGATTTTATCTAAGATAGTTGGATTTGGACAATCTGTTTGTATTTCAGACAGTTCGTGCATCAATAATTTGCTACTACTGCGATATGTTATTATCACAGCAAACCAAAACCGAAAGTTCAAAGGAGCAGTACTTAGTTTGGATCTGAAAAAGGCATTTGACATGATTTTTTGTGACGATTTTAAATAAATTTCAATTCCCGCAGTTATTCATCAGCTGTATTTATAAACTATACCAAAGTGCAACATCAAGAATTCTATACAACGGCTTTTTAACATCTCCGTTTGCAATTTCTTGCTCAGTGCGCCAAGGTTGTCCGTTGAGCATGGCCTTATTTACACTGTACATTGAACCACTCTTAAGACTTATTGATCAAGATATCAGTGGTGTATTCATAGATCAGCAATTCATAAAAATTATAGCATACCCGGATGATATCAATGTTTTCCTTAGAAATAATCATGAATTTAATGTAAATCAAACTTGAAAGAGTCTTATTTTCTTATATTAAACAATTGTGTAATTGGACCACAATTGATTAAGGAAAGTGACTAAATTAAAATACTAGGTGTTAAATTTCAACAAAATTATGAAAAAATAGTCGAACAAAATTATACCGAAATTATTCAGACTATCCAAACAAATTTAATTTTCCAGCAATACAGAAAACTGAATCTATTTCAAAAGGTATGGATCTTGAATACACTCATCCTTTCAAAATTATGGTACATAGTTCAAATCATTCCACCAGAAAATAAACACATGGCTTCACTAAGGAAAATTTGCGGAAATTGTTTATGGAAGGGATGTTTCTATAAAGTTGATCGTCAAGAATTATACCTCCCAGTGCCAAAAGGTGGCCTAGTTCTGGTTGATATTGAAAACAAATGTAAATCGCTTTTTATCCAAAATATTGTTTTTTCGCGAATGAATTCCACAGTAGATATAGACTTATTCATGTTGGCACAACAGATTACAGAGCAATACAAATATAACCAGAAATGCGCGTGAATGGTTAAAGATAGTCGAAGAATGTAAGATTAATGATAAATTAGAAACAAGCAAACAAATATACGATCATTTACTTGATAAAAAATATTACCACCAAAAAGCAAATCGCTAATCCAAATTGACTGTGGGAAACATTATTGGAAAATAACAATAGCAATTTTCTATCGTCACCAGGAAAATGTATTTTTTTCATGATACTCAGAGATATTATTCCACACAATTCTAAAATGTATAAACATGGCATTATAGGTTTAGATTCGCCCTACTGCGAATTCTGTGGTTTGTAGATACCATTAAACACCGTTTAAAAGAATGCGTTGCCTCGTCGGTGATATGGGAATGGTTGAATAACACAATACGAAAAAAATTGAAAATCATTATCGATGATACAGAAACTATAATATCGACAAGTATAGCAAAGAATAATTTTAAATACAAAGCAGCATTGTGGTTGACAGTTGAAACGATGGCATACTGTGTGAGAAATTACGGAAATGGAAATTTGAACGAGTTACATAATAAAATACGCGAAGTTCGATGGAGCAAAAAGTTTCTTTTTGAAAAACATTTCAAGCATTTCTTGATATTATTATATATTAGTTAATAGTAGAGTATAAGGGTGCAAGATTGGTTGTGAAAACTGATTATATACTGAGCAGAATTCTATGTACTAAATAGTTTTTGTGATAATAAAGCTTTTAAAAAAATGCGGCTCCTATGGGACATGCAACTATAAATACATTAGCTCAACTATACGTGCAAGGAACTAAAAATTCAAAGCATTTTTTTTCAACTGTTTTTTGAGCAAATTTCCAAGATTGCAATTGGAACTTTTCATTGTTCCTAGTCCTTTTTGATAAAACACCTCATTCAAGAAAGTTATAATGAGGAATAATTTGTCACACAAAAATCGCTTGTTTAAATTTGAGGAAACACCTTACTTGTTACTTGAAAATACGAAAATTTCATAAAGATTGACAGAGATTCCTACAGATACTACCTAACTAATACTTTGTTTTGCTGTTGATATTACGTGCAATGCGTCCATGCATTATAATTACGGTCTAAAATATTAACTGACGCAAAAATCTAGAATACGTATATCATAATAAACATTGTTCCTGCTGACCCATTTTATAACACCCTTTTATGAAACATGTGATTCTTGCTCATTTTAAATAGGCGTGAACACTAGTTTTCTTGAACCCGAAACTGGGCCATTCATTTGCTCATTAACGCGCAGAAACCCCTTCCCGCCTCCCATGCTCTTGAAACTTTCACCTGCTGTTAAAACGATGTCCACGCAAAATAATACACAAATGAACAAATGGTGTACGCTCAATTGTGATGTTGTCTGTAAATTAATTATCGCCACAAGCGTATACCTAATTTTACTGAATATGTGGACGAAATCTAAAATTTCGTTTTAAACTTGTAGGATTAAGTTAGGTTTGCATATCGGATGCCTCTGATCATTATAAAACTCTCTATACGACGATACGTAAAAAGTATTCCAAGCTTGCTCCGAGGACCGAGTACTTTTAGTTTTGCAGGTAGTGTAACAATACTCTATAAGCTTGTAAGCTTTACCAAGCAACTTGCATCAAATCTTCAGTAGAAAATCATATGAGCTTGAAATAAGCCACCAGTGCAAATCAAATCAATCGCTCTGCCGCTTGCCAGACGAAAACAAACCAGATCACACGCCAGTGAATACACCGCAGCGACACAGGGGCGCGCGCGGTGGTGAATTTATCTGAGCGCGCCACAGAGAATTTCAAGAGCAAGAGAGCACGGTTATCTCGCATCCAACTACCCCAACGCCAGCGCACACTTGAAATCGGTCTATACAGCTCCGAAAGAAAGAACGTTCTGTTTTTTTTCTGTGGTGTGTGATATTGTATCCTCTGTGTAGGCATCACACTTGCGCGCTAGTGCATCACTAGGGTGAAATGCCATCACTGCCCTTAAGCTATATCAGCGCTATGCAAACTCGAAAAAAAGTCTCATCAAATGACTAGAACTCAACTGTGTTCACTCAATTTGACAGTTATTGCGTAAGTTAGCAAACATAGTTCATGAAACATTTTATGACACATTTCAGATGGTTGAAAATATTGACTGAATTTTAAACATTATTAATTCCTTTACCACTTAAAACCATACTTCCCATTCGGCTTCTTACTCTTGATCACTAGTAAAACCCTTGTAGATCATGCTCTAAATGCTATTAGAAAATTGTGCATAAATTAGTGTCATTATTCTAGTCATAAAGTGAATATTCAAATTAAATATCAGTAATAACCATGCGTCTCCATTCACAGTTTTTTCAAATTTTGACTGCTTATCGCAAGTTTTCGCAAAACTAACATAGGCTCATTATAAAGAGAAAATGAAAAGCTTTCGAATGAGCATAGTGTGATCACGGGCATTCACGGGCGTCGTTGTTGTTATCGCTTTAGAAGTTCGAATTCAATAAAAATTCATGACAAACAGTTATCTAAACACTAACTAAACCAACTAGTGACTTATTTTTGGCGATTTTACGATGTAATTTTATCACACGGATAATTTTGGTGAAGTAACGCAATTCATAAAATCAACCGTTTCTTTGAAAAACGAGAATAACCGTATGTAGTTCGTATGGTCAAATAATGCAAAAAACACTTGAGTTATGCCCTTCAAAAAGCTGTCAAAAATTTATTTTGCATTCAAATCACCTAAAATCTCGCGAAAATGTCTCTAATGGCTCAGTTGGTACGAGAAAAATACTAGTGAGAATATCGCATAACCTTCATATATGGACTTAAGTCCGGGCTCGTCCCACTGTGCACAGTCAGAAAAAACCGACTCGGAATAGTGATGGGGTATTCCGACCGGTGCTAAAATGAAATTTCTTTTCCATCACGGACGTCAACAGCAAGGTAACAGCTACACAAAACATGAATAGTCCTTCCCGTTATGCAGACGTATGGTTTGGGTCCACGCATCCAAACCGAGGGTCCGGATTGAGACACATGTCTGGATCTAAGCACCAAGTCTGAACCAAGTTCAGATCCGGACCTTGTAAGGGGAAAGGGGATGGGCTGGATACAGAGAGGCCAACCCTACGGAATTTCCCGTAGATCGTAGTTTGGCGGATTCATGTCCTTTGGAACAAAATGGACAGAATTGACCTCATACCACTCCAGGACACTTTTAGAATAGTGGCATGATGCCAAATCTTGCCAAAATAGCGGAGCTTCGTCGTGCTGCTGCAAGAACGGCAAAAGGCGCTTCTCGAGGCAACTCAGATTTGTAGATCTCGCCATTTACTGTTCCCTTTCTCACGAAAGGCTCACTCCTCAGTCCGCAAGAGCAGATGGCCTGCCAAATGAGATATTTGGAGGCGCACGTCGACATTTTCTTCTTCTTAAATTTGTCGTCCACATAGAACTTGCTCTTGCCGGTGAAAAACTCCAACTCCGGAATTTGCTTAAAATCGGCTTTTATATACGTTTCGTCGTCCATCACACAGCAGCCATATTTTGTCAGCATCTTCTCGTAGAGCTTCCGTGCCCGAGTTTTAGTCGTAGATTGTTGCCGCTCATCGGGGTTTGGAAAGTTCTGTACCTTGTATGTATGTAGTCCAGCTCTCTTCTTTGCATTCTGGACGTAGCTCTGCGACATGCCGATCTTTTTAGCCAAATCACGGCTTGAGACGTTGGGATTTGCTTTAATCCATCCGCTTCACCTTTCCCTCCGTCTTTTTGTTCTCCGGTCCCGGTTTTCTTCCAGCTGCTTTGCCGTGGTCCAACGTCAACCGCTCCTGGAACCGCTTCAACACTCTGGAGACGGTTGAACGGTGAATGTTCAACATTTTTCCCAACTGCCGGTGCGACAGGTCAGGAAATTCCAGGTGTTTGGAAAGAAGTTGTTCTCTCGACTCGCGTTGGTTCACCTCCATTTTCGTTGAATCGAAAAACACGACTTCGAGTTTGACAGCATGTGAACAATACACATCAATGAGAAAGTGTGCAAAATTTGGTTGATTTTTACCCAATGGTAAAAAAGTTATGCCCTGTTGAATGTGTCGCAATAATTTCGTGTTCGCCCTGTATGGGAGCTACACTGGCTAGATTAGAGTACTGGTCGGGACCCGGATACTGCTTCGAATCCGGGAGGTCCGAATCCGGGTACTGGTCCAGATGCGGGTACTGGTTCAGATACTGATCCGGATCCGGGAGCTGTTCTGGATCGGGAACTGTGTCGGATCCAGGAACTAGGCCGGATCCAGAAACTGTCTAAAATTACACAGCACTTTTTGAGTTTCTTTTGTGGTCCCAAATGCCTGTGAAAAGTTTGGGAGCGGTCGGTTGCTTCCCGGGTTTGCGCATTGCGTTTGAAGTTTGTATGGGATTTTATATGGGGAAATCAATTATTTTGCATTTACGTTAATAAAGATCGCTATTTCACTCAATATGAAAAACCAGGTTTATAAAACGATAATTCAAACCTTGGTTAACAACTTTGTCGAAACCGGTAACTAGCTACGAGTTTTCAAAAAATAGTTATAACGATTTTAAAACTTATGGTTCAATCCAAATGCAGAAATTAATTATTTCTTCCAACACTGTCAGTACACCACGACACCGATACTTTAAACTTGAACAAATGAGAATATATTCATCGCAGGGACTTGGTACCTTTGAATGAAATGTTCAGAATGAATTGCTGAATAACACAGACGTAGTCAGAAAATGAAAAGAAGAGGGAGGGGGAGGCTTGTGTACTCCCCAGTTCCCTTTTTAGATAGTTTAGTATATCATAAGGAGCACATCTTCAACGCAGGTTTGTACCGTCGAATTAAAAATTAATCTTACGTGTTTGAGTGCTACTATTTAAGGGCTCTACTGTTATCTCATTTAAAATGGTACAACGGTTTATAAGTTTTACATATTTTAAAACCCTATTTCTTAGCCGTTCAGAGTCAGAATTTAAAAAAAAAATGCATATCCTTAGATTCCTTGAAGTCTCGGAATAGTTTTTTTTAAGTTTTCGTTTGAGAATCAAGGAACGAAACCAGGATAGTTACTTCAAACAAGCGTTTTTTGATGAAATTGAGTTAGGTTCACGCAAAACAGAGGTGATCTTGGTGGACCAGCAATATACTTCAGGTTAGAACCCAACGCGATTTCCAGACCTGAGTTAGTTTTTGCATCAAGCAAAAATAACATAAATTTGTAGGTGTAAATCCTAAATATTGTAAATGTTTTTCCCACAACAAAGATTGTAGTATGATTCATATTTGGGTTTCTCAAAATATTAAGAAAGTTCAGTCGTTGACTTTTACAAGTACGTAATGATTCTTTGTCTTACACAAAACAATCTAAAAAGGGACTGGGGAGTACACAAGACCCCCCCACCCCCGCTTCTTTTCATTTTCTGACTACGTCTATTTTATTCAGCAATTCATTCTGAACATTTCATTCAAAGATACCAAGTCTCTGCGATGAATATATTCTCATTTATCTAAGTTTTCAATGTCGATGTCGGTGGTGCACCGGCAGTGTTGGAAAAACTAATCAATTTCTGCATTTGAATTTTACCATAAGTTTTAAAATCGTTATAACTATTTTTTTGAAAACTCGTAGCTAGTTACGGTCTTCGGCAAAGTTGTTAACCAAGGTTTGAACTATAGTTTTATATAGCTGGTTTTTCATTATCAGTGAAATAGGGATCTTTATTAATTAAAATGCAAATTAATTGATTTCCCCGAATAAAATCCCATGCAAATTTTGAACGCAATACGCAAACTCGGGAAGCAACCAACCGCTACCAAATTTTGCACAGGCATTTGGGACCACAAAAGGAACTCAAAAAGTGCTGTGCCCGCTAGTTTAAATCATTTTGAAGTTTTCCCATACAACCGCGAGCCACTCTAATGCACATACATAAACAGCAACCGAAATTTGTAATTCTCTACCTTCGCGGGAATATAAGTTTTAATACCGCAATGCGCAATTGCCTGGTCTGTTACCGAAAAGACAATAGAATCTTACCTAAAAGTAATAGAAACATACCCGTCGGATTTTGGGTGCAAATATACAAACTGGGACCTCTACGAAGAGTGCTTGCTGACAGGTTTCATGGGTGGTCATGGATAAAACAAACTCACTCATAGTTACAGCATACTTAGAGGCTTGTCCGCTTCGAGTTATGCGTGGTTCTAGAGGAACACCTTGATGGAATGCAGAACATGTTCAACTCAATAAGTTATGTAGAAGAACTTGAAATCGCAGATGCACGGTCGGATCGGAAGCCTTTAAGTTGGCTCGCAAAGTTTACAGAAATGCCATTCGATCCTCTGAGCGAAGTGGTTGGAAAAGCCTCTATACAAATGTCTCAAGTCTGAACGAAGATGAGTTCTTTTCGAGTAGTTCTGATTGTTGGACATTTGCTCGTAGAATTATGACAACCGAATCGATCAAATGGGCGATTGAACGTTTTGCTCCGTATAAGTCTCCGGGAAAGGATGGTACCATTCCAGTTCTACTACAAAGAGGATATTAACACTTCAGACATATTTTGAAAAAAGATCTTTCTTATAGATTTCAACAGGGTACATTCCATTAGCGTGGCGAGAAATAACTGTAAAATGTTTTCTCAAAGGTGCCCGCGTCATTTATGAGAAGCCAAAGAGGCAAACATTCGGTCTAAAGTTTTAATATACCGTTTGTTTTCAATAGGGCTGTAATATACCGCAACATTACTTCATACAACGTACATTAGATCGACAATTAACCATATGATATGCAAAGTAACAACCCAATCACTATTCACTCTCAATCGCAATAGCATCACCAAAGTATTTAAATTATAATATAATCTACCTTCAAGTACAGTCTGCTGTTCCAAATACTTCAATCTAACGTTACCTTTAACCAATCAAGTTAAAAACCGCTAATCAAACCACCACAAAGGAAACTAACACTGTCTGTCGGTTCATGTCCACAAACAAACATATCGGATTAAATCGATCACTTGATATCTACTAATTAAATACCCCCGCAGCAAATCACATTTCCCTATTGAAGTCACCGGTTGTGAACTGAATTTAATGTAACCACCTTCACGGATATCCGAGTCGCAGTATAGCTACTGCCACTTTAGAAACCACCCAACAGCCTACCGATGGATGGCGAAGGTGGCAAAACGGATGTCATTTCGAACGATCAAAACCTCAAACCACGTGCTCTCTGTCCAGCATGACATGATTGACCGATTTGAATTTCTTTTTCTATATAAAACAGAAAATTTCGCTCTGAGGACTCAATGTGGGTTCAATGCGCTCATAAAGCTCGCAAATTGCATGCACAAACGATCGGACCGGTGTGGAACGAGGAAGAATATTAAGTAAAATGAAATCCACTCTCGAAGGGTGATATAATTTGCGCGAAATAATCGGCTTTTCGTGATCGATCATTGACACTATCGGCGAAATGCGTCACAATGCGCAATGCTGATGAACCGAATTGTTCGACAGTTCCACGCAGCTCCAGAATCTTCACGCTTTCTACCCCGCTCATTTACCACGCACCGTTTCGAATCGTGCGAAAAATCATCAACCGAATTCGGCACGGGCAGATACCGGTTCACGAGCAAGATACTCCAGAACAAATAACCAGTTGCACGTCTCTAGAATCGAATCGTGATTCGAATGTTTCTTTTCGCAAAATAGGAACATCATGTACGGCGCTAGCATGAGCCATTCCTTGCTTGTTCGGCAATTTACAGCCGAGAACCGTTGGGCAAATAAACGGCGCTTTTATTTGTCCAACAGGCGATGCAAATGCGTGTGACTTCTGTTTATCTCTCGGCGACTTGACTTACCTCTTGCGATTGCTGAGCGGAATTTTTAGCAGCCTTTCTCTCCTTCTTGGATCCCCCTGCCTTCTGCAGCGCTAAAATCTCCTTCCGCAGAAGACCACTGTTGCGGTCTTTGGATTTTAGCTCCTCCAGCTAGAGTAGGAATGGAAAAAAAAGAAAAACTATCAAAAACAGTCGATTTGTACCGTTTCGATTGTACAGTGGATAATTCACGCGACAAGATCAGTGGGTTACTGGAATTGGAGTGGAACACTTTTGACGCTGCCATACAGGTGCTAAACAGAAATTTGAGCAAAGCAAAATCGACGATTTAATCGAGGTGAAATGGTTACGGAATTCAAATCTCTTGCTGAAGATAAATTCAACAATTTCAGATGCAACAGTTGCTCAAAACGTCAGTTTAACGATCAAAATAATTGTATTGGAGATTTGAAACATTTTAATAAGTTTCTAGTTATGCAATGCGTTAGGTTAGCAATCATTCTAAAAGCGAGATGGAAAATTCGGTCTTCAGTTAAGTTGAAGAAATACTGTTACAAAAGTTAGGCGAAGATATAAGATATTTGTCAGACAACTACTTGATAGGTTGAGCACAAAAATAACTAATCGTCTGTGTGCGTTTCTTACACACATTGAAAACAGGATATGTTTTGTCAGAAAACTTAGAAAAATCTCTAACCCTATGTGAGGGGTTCGGTATCGAACCTAAGTCTTCTGCGTACAAGGCAATCGATTTACCAATTAAGCTATGCCCGCCCGATGTGATCGTGGGCTATGTATTTCGTTATTACTACAATTTGAAGATATTTTTTCTTCTCGGTCATATTTTCTTACCAATACGTTGGCGTCACTGATTGCTATATTCCAGTCAGCAAGAGCTAAAAGTTTTTTCAAATTTTTAGATTTTTTGTGGTTTCTTTCATTTCTGTTTTATCCGCTTTTCACGTTAACCTTCTTTAGGTGTTAGCTTTTTGTAACGAATTAGGTGTTAATGGGTCATGTTGACCTGGATTACGAGCTCATTTTCAACCAAATCTATATGAGCGTGTATCCACATTGTTTGTTAGAGTTTCAATTTTCATTTTCGGATAAATAATATCGTTTTTGACCTGGTTGGCCAGTGGGAATCGGTGCCGAATGGGGTCATGTTTGGTATACATAGATGTATGCAGAACCGTCATCATAAATCACAGGTTTATTGACAGAATACTAATAATAAACACGAACAAAACAAAAATTAGAATACCCTTTTCTCTGTTTATGTTAGATATATAGCGCTGCCTCCCGGTGTGTACCTCGAGTAATGGGAAACACATCATCCAATGAATTTTTGTTGCAAAACATTTTGTTTTGTAGAAGTTGTGTGAGACAATGTGTTTTCGAACATACTAAGTAAATTTTCTTAATTTTGAATTTTCTTAATTTTGAACATTTTGTGTTACTAAAGCTGATTTTAAATCTATTCCACGAATGGTTATATTTTTAGATAGTGCGTGAAAAGAGCTTTCAGCATCCACAAACAAAAATTATTTTTAAAATAGGTTTTTATAACATATGACAAATTTCGCGTTAAATCGTATTCAGAGTTGGCAGCACCCTCTCAGATTTTAATGAAACTTGCTGTATATGAAAACTTTGTCACAAAAGCCACTTTGCATACTTTGTTTTTCCAAAAATGATTTCGACTGTCTTTTGAAAAGAGTCATTTTTTTTAAATGGCTGTAGTCTACAAATGACAAATCCTGCAAAAAATGATGCAGGAATGATTTTTACAAAATCAGACAGATTTTTGAAATTTACTCCTGCCACTTCTACACTGAAAAAAAAAGATTCTAAAATTTTGTAAGTCGATTTACAAAATAAACCCCCCCCCCCCCCCCTATGATTTGGAGGAAATTTTGTTTCAAGATAGGCAATTATGCTTCCTACCTACCGTCAAAAATTCAAGTTGAGCACTCTCAAGAAAAAAAAGGTTATTTGAAAAAAACTTTTTTTTGTCCAAACTGAATTTTTTTCAGTGTATTTTTATCGAAAATTAAATCAATGAAAGTCATAAACATCTCAGAATCCAATTTCTCAGGCAACTAGCAGTTGAGAAATTGGATTCTGAGATGATTATGACTTTCATTGGTTTAGTTTTCGATAAAAATACACTGAAAAAAATTCAGTTTGGACATGAAAAAGTTTTTTTTTTCAAATAATTTTTTTTCCTTGAGTGTGCCCAACTTGTATCAAAGTATCAGTAATGAATTTGGTATATATTCATAACAAACTTAAATGAAGACTGAAAGACTGAAAGATTGAAAGATTGAAAGACTGGTAAGACTGAAAAGACTGAAAGACTTGAAAGACTTGAAAGACTGAAAGACTGAAAGACTGAAAGATTGAAAGACTGAAAAGACTGAAAGACTGAAAGACTGAAAGACTGAAAGACTGAAAGACTGAAAGACTGAAAGACTGAAAGATGAAAGACTGAAAGACTGAAAGACTGAAAGACTGAAAGACTGAAAGACTGAAAGACTGAAAGACTGAAAGACTGACTGAAAGACTGAAAGACTGAAAGACTGAAAGACTGAAAGACTGAAAGACTGAAAGACTGAAAGACTGAAAGACTGAAAGACTGAAAGACTGAAAGACTGAAAGACTGAAAGACTGAAAGACTGAAAGACTGAAAGACTGAAAGACTGAAAGACATGAAAGACTGAAAGACTGAAAGACTGAAAGACTGAAAGACTGAAAGACTGAAAGACTGAAAGACTGAAAGACTGAAAGACATGAAAAGACTGAAAGACTGAAAGACTGAAAGACTGAAAGACTGAAAGACTGAAAGACTGAAAGACTGAAAGACTGAAAGACTGAAAGACTGAAAGACTGAAAGACTGAAAGACTGAAAGACTGAAAGACTGAAAGACTGAAAGACTGAAAGACTGAAAGACTGAAAGACTGAAAGACTGAAAGACTGAAAGACTGAAAGACTGAAAGACTGAAAGACTGAAAGACTGAAAGACTGAAAGACTGAAAGACTGAAAGACTGAAAGACTGAAAGACTGAAAGACTGAAAGACTGAAGACTGAAAGACTGAAAGACTGAAAGACTGAAAAGACTGAAAGACTGAAAGACTGAAAGACTGAAAGACTGAAAGACTGAAAGACTGAAAGACTTGAAAAGACTGAAAGACTGAAAGACTGAAAGACTGAAAGACTGAAAGACTGAAAGACTGAAAGACTGAAAGACTGAAAGACTGAAAGACTGAAAGACTGAAAGACTGAAAGACTGAAAAGACTGAAAGACTGAAAGACTGAAAGACTGAAAGACTGAAAGACTGAAAGACTGAAAGACTGAAAGACTGAAGAAAGACTGAAAGACTGAAAGACTGAAAGACTGAAGACTGAAAGACTGAAAGACTGAAAGACTGAAAGACTGAAAGACTGAAAGACTGAAAGACTGAAAGACTGAAAGACTGAAAGACTGAAAGACTGAAAGACTGAAGACTGAAAGACTGAAAGACTGAAAAGACTGAAAGACTGAAAGACTGAAAGACTGAAAGACTGAAAGACTGAAAGACTGAAAGACTGAAAGACTGAAAGACTGAAAGACTGAAAGACTGAAAGACTGAAAGACTGAAAGACTGAAAGACTGAAAAAGAAGACTGAAAGACTGAAAGACTGAAAGACTGAAAGACTGAAAGACTGAAAGAGACTGAAAGACTGAAAGACTGAAAGACTGAAAGACTGAAAGACTGAAAGACTGAAAGACTGAAAGACTGAAAGACTGAAAGACTGAAAAGACTGAAAGACTGAAAGACTGAAAGACTGAAAGACTGAAAGACTGAAAGACTGAAAGACTGAAAGACTGAAAGACTGAAAGACTGAAAGACTGAAAGACTGAAAGACTGAAAGACTGAAAGACTGAAAGACTGAAAGACTGAAAGACTGAAAGACTGAAAGACTGAAAGACTGAAAGACTGAAAGACTGAAAGACTGAAAGACTGAAAGACTGAAAGACTGAAAGACTGAAAGACTGAAAGACTGAAAGACTGAAAGACTGAAAGACTGAAAGACTGAAAGACTGAAAGACTGAAAGACTGAAAGACTGAAAGACTGAAAGACTGAAAGACTGAAAGACTGAAAGACTGAAAGACTGAAAGACTGAAAGACTGAAAGACTGAAAGACTGAAAGACTGAAAGACTGAAAGACTGAAAGACTGAAAGACTGAAAGACTGAAAGACTGAAAGACTGAAAGACTGAAAGACTGAAAGACTGAAAGACTGAAAGACTGAAAGACTGAAAGACTGAAAGACTGAAAGACTGAAAGACTGAAAGACTGAAAGACTGAAAGACTGAAAGACTGAAAGACTGAAAGACTGAAAGACTGAAAGACTGAAAGACTGAAAGACTGAAAGACTGAAAGACTGAAAGACTGAAAGACTGAAAGACTGAAAGACTGAAAGACTGAAAGACTGAAAGACTGAAAGACTGAAAGACTGAAAGACTGAAAGACTGAAAGACTGAAAGACTGAAAGACTGAAAGACTGAAAGACTGAAAGACTGAAAGACTGAAAGACTGAAAGACTGAAAGACTGAAAGACTGAAAGACTGAAAGACTGAAAGACTGAAAGACTGAAAGACTGAAAGACTGAAAGACTGAAAGACTGAAAGACTGAAAGACTGAAAGACTGAAAGACTGAAAGACTGAAAGACTGAAAGACTGAAAGACTGAAAGACTGAAAGACTGAAAGACTGAAAGACTGAAAGACTGAAAGACTGAAAGACTGAAAGACTGAAAGACTGAAAGACTGAAAGACTGAAAGACTGAAAGACTGAAAGACTGAAAGACTGAAAGACTGAAAGACTGAAAGACTGAAAGACTGAAAGACTGAAAGACTGAAAGACTGAAAGACTGAAAGACTGAAAGACTGAAAGACTGAAAGACTGAAAGACTGAAAGACTGAAAGACTGAAAGACTGAAAGACTGAAAGACTGAAAGACTGAAAGACTGAAAGACTGAAAGACTGAAAGACTGAAAGACTGAAAGACTGAAAGACTGAAAGACTGAAAGACTGAAAGACTGAAAGACTGAAAGACTGAAAGACTGAAAGACTGAAAGACTGAAAGACTGAAAGACTGAAAGACTGAAAGACTGAAAGACTGAAAGACTGAAAGACTGAAAGACTGAAAGACTGAAAGACTGAAAGACTGAAAGACTGAAAGACTGAAAGACTGAAAGACTGAAAGACTGAAAGACTGAAAGACTGAAAGACTGAAAGACTGAAAGACTGAAAGACTGAAAGACTGAAAGACTGAAAGACTGAAAGACTGAAAGACTGAAAGACTGAAAGACTGAAAGACTGAAAGACTGAAAGACTGAAAGACTGAAAGACTGAAAGACTGAAAGACTGAAAGACTGAAAGACTGAAAGACTGAAAGACTGAAAGACTGAAAGACTGAAAGACTGAAAGACTGAAAGACTGAAAGACTGAAAGACTGAAAGACTGAAAGACTGAAAGACTGAAAGACTGAAAGACTGAAAGACTGAAAGACTGAAAGACTGAAAGACTGAAAGACTGAAAGACTGAAAGACTGAAAGACTGAAAGACTGAAAGACTGAAAGACTGAAAGACTGAAAGACTGAAAGACTGAAAGACTGAAAGACTGAAAGACTGAAAGACTGAAAGACTGAAAGACTGAAAGACTGAAAGACTGAAAGACTGAAAGACTGAAAGACTGAAAGACTGAAAGACTGAAAGACTGAAAGACTGAAAGACTGAAAGACTGAAAGACTGAAAGACTGAAAGACTGAAAGACTGAAAGACTGAAAGACTGAAAGACTGAAAGACTGAAAGACTGAAAGACTGAAAGACTGAAAGACTGAAAGACTGAAAGACTGAAAGACTGAAAGACTGAAAGACTGAAAGACTGAAAGACTGAAAGACTGAAAGACTGAAAGACTGAAAGACTGAAAGACTGAAAGACTGAAAGACTGAAAGACTGAAAGACTGAAAGACTGAAAGACTGAAAGACTGAAAGACTGAAAGACTGAAAGACTGAAAGACTGAAAGACTGAAAGACTGAAAGACTGAAAGACTGAAAGACTGAAAGACTGAAAGACTGAAAGACTGAAAGACTGAAAGACTGAAAGACTGAAAGACTGAAAGACTGAAAGACTGAAAGACTGAAAGACTGAAAGACTGAAAGACTGAAAGACTGAAAGACTGAAAGACTGAAAGACTGAAAGACTGAAAGACTGAAAGACTGAAAGACTGAAAGACTGAAAGACTGAAAGACTGAAAGACTGAAAGACTGAAAGACTGAAAGACTGAAAGACTGAAAGACTGAAAGACTGAAAGACTGAAAGACTGAAAGACTGAAAGACTGAAAGACTGAAAGACTGAAAGACTGAAAGACTGAAAGACTGAAAGACTGAAAGACTGAAAGACTGAAAGACTGAAAGACTGAAAGACTGAAAGACTGAAAGACTGAAAGACTGAAAGACTGAAAGACTGAAAGACTGAAAGACTGAAAGACTGAAAGACTGAAAGACTGAAAGACTGAAAGACTGAAAGACTGAAAGACTGAAAGACTGAAAGACTGAAAGACTGAAAGACTGAAAGACTGAAAGACTGAAAGACTGAAAGACTGAAAGACTGAAAGACTGAAAGACTGAAAGACTGAAAGACTGAAAGACTGAAAGACTGAAAGACTGAAAGACTGAAAGACTGAAAGACTGAAAGACTGAAAGACTGAAAGACTGAAAGACTGAAAGACTGAAAGACTGAAAGACTGAAAGACTGAAAGACTGAAAGACTGAAAGACTGAAAGACTGAAAGACTGAAAGACTGAAAGACTGAAAGACTGAAAGACTGAAAGACTGAAAGACTGAAAGACTGAAAGACTGAAAGACTGAAAGACTGAAAGACTGAAAGACTGAAAGACTGAAAGACTGAAAGACTGAAAGACTGAAAGACTGAAAGACTGAAAGACTGAAAGACTGAAAGACTGAAAGACTGAAAGACTGAAAGACTGAAAGACTGAAAGACTGAAAGACTGAAAGACTGAAAGACTGAAAGACTGAAAGACTGAAAGACTGAAAGACTGAAAGACTGAAAGACTGAAAGACTGAAAGACTGAAAGACTGAAAGACTGAAAGACTGAAAGACTGAAAGACTGAAAGACTGAAAGACTGAAAGACTGAAAGACTGAAAGACTGAAAGACTGAAAGACTGAAAGACTGAAAGACTGAAAGACTGAAAGACTGAAAGACTGAAAGACTGAAAGACTGAAAGACTGAAAGACTGAAAGACTGAAAGACTGAAAGACTGAAAGACTGAAAGACTGAAAGACTGAAAGACTGAAAGACTGAAAGACTGGAAGACTGGAAGACTGGAAGACTGGAAGACTTGGAGACTGGAAGACTGAAAGACTGAAAGACTGGAAGACTGGAAGACTTGGAGACTGGAAGACTGAAAGACTGAAAGACTGGAAGACTGGAAGACTGGAAGACTAGAAGACTGGAAGACTGGAAAACTGGAAGACTGGAAGACTGGAAGACTGGAAGACTCGAAAACTGCAGTTCAGTTGTTCATCTCACAAATGCGTGACGAATGAATTTTCCAATTTAAAGTCACGTAAATAAAACTAAACTAAAAAATCTCACAAATGATAAATTTTTTGAAACAGTTGGCAAACTTTTCTAAAATTTATTTTATGTCTGATGGAGCAGCAGCTCAAAATAAGCGAAATCTTTGCAAGCTTGTATAGATTACAGTCAAAGTATGAATTAAGCTCAGAATGGCATTTTTTTAGCAACATTACATGGAAAAGGACCCTGTGATGCTATTGGTAGCACTCTCAAGCAAGGATGCAAAATGCCTACCTTTTCTGCGGCTGTAATTTTTCTGCCTACATTCTCGTTTCTTTTTCAACGCTGCTGTCGTTCGCTAGTGCAGGACGCCCAGCGCTGTACGGCAGTCTGTAAGCAAATCAGTAACATGACAAAAAATACTGCCCCCAGTACAGCCACCAGACGCGAGCGGTACAGCTTCTCTTTCCTTATTTTACACTTTTTTAATATTTTTAATCTATTCAATATTTTTAATCAAAAACGACGACAATGAATGTGGTTCGTTTACGCCATGACCGGCATCAACGCTTTCGTGTGCGGGCCTCCCCTTTGACTATGCAGAGAAAAGTGTACAAAGCGAGAGATCAAACTTTACTACGCCACACTCTCACCGAGCAGTCAAAGTACAGCAGCAAAACAAAAATGTATTCTACTGCTGTACGGGAAAATGTACTCGGTTTGGCTACCGTTCTGGCAAGAGCTGTAGTGATGCGTCGCTGTAGCGGGCTGTACGGCTTGTGCAAATGTAAATATACTGGAAAAAAATATTGTTTTTCGGTACCATTCGCATCCCTGTCTACAAGGAATACGAGAATCGAAAATGAATGACTTTCTAGGGTAGTAGAATAACTGTTGATTTTAGTAGTAGGGGAGACCGGGGCTGGTTGGCCGAGTGTTGTTTTCGGAATTTCTGTACTCATTCTGGTTAGACTTTTTGAAAACCGGTTTGCGCTGTCATGAAGATACAACCTTTGAGCACATTCATTCATGAAAAAAAATCAGGGAAAAAGTTATTAGTAAACAAATGCGGAAAGAAAAATCGGCCAACCAACCCCAGGGCTGGGGTAGGTTGGCTGATTTTGGTAAAATAAGATAAACACATCAAATGTATCAGTGGAAAACTTTTAATTAAAAAAACATCGTTTTGTGTATATAGGTAAGGAAAATAAAATCTACTCTTCACTTTTTAGTCTTTTTAACCTTTTTGGACTTAGTTTTGGCAGCGCTAGTGAACTTTTTATCATCTCTCGCTGATTTTTTCCTCCGCCAGCATACGCTTACGTTTGATTGAACTTTTCTGCTCCTGCAATACTGCTTTTATTGGGGAATCGGTCAAAATTTGAGTTGATCAACGTTTACGACCTTGCCACTTCTTCGAATCAGATCGTGCACTCGCCTTGGGAAGAGGTTTGCGTCTTCAGAGGCTTACATCTGCAGCAGATTCTATGCTAATGGACGAGTTTTGTTCGGGGTTGGGTCGATCTGTGACAAATCCTGCCAGAAACTCCTCAGGAGAAAAAGGGGTTTGAAGGATTGAAGGGGCCACGCCAAAGACTCTGAAACCAGCTTGGCAGTTAATTCATAAAATAATTCATATAAATTTTTCCTTATAATCATCAATATTAGCATAATATCAAATTTTGCTTTGAAAAAGGTTGGCATTTTACAAATATCAAAGTGCACATTACTCTACACTAAATTTACAACTCGGCCAACCAGCCCCGCACAGAACTTGGCCAACCTACCCCAATGTATATTTTCGAGAACAATCACGATTTACACAAACAAATATGAGGTTACACTGGTAACCGTTATACCATTTTGTTGGGTTTTGAGTACCCTTTCCAGCGGTACCAAGTTATTGGAAATCGTATGTAAATTGATTCGCGTTACACATATTATTTTTCAGAAACAGAAATTTACTCACCAGTACCGAAAAAAGAATAAACGTGCTCCTGTACAAACGACACCACCAAAACACCTGAAATTACGTCGGTACATTGGTGACCTAATACCCCATCAAACTCACTATAGATGTCGCTACTGTGCATAATAGCCTTTTCATAAAAGGCACTCGGCCAACCTGCCCCTTCGGCCAACCAGCCCCGGTCACCCCTAAGTATGAACATCTGTTTACACCTGGTCAATTATAGGGGCCCCTCAGTCCAGTGGTGCTCAGGGGCCCTGAGCGGTCTTAAGACGGCTCTGTACATAGGACCTTAAAGATATTTTTAAAAGCTCTTTCCGTTAAAGTTGACTCAAAACCGCTATCCCCAGCCGTAAACACACCTTGGAAACAGATTACTGCATATAATATAGTTTCAAATACACCTAAGCGCAAGCGTGTAGATGTCCCGTTAAAAACCAAAATCACTAATATTCGTAAAGCCAAAGCTGCGTTTGAACGATAAAAACAAAATCACCATCTGAGGAGCTATTATGGGTCTACTTGTCTGCATTTGATCCCAGCACGACGGACGAAGAAGTTTCAATGCTAGTGAAACATTGCCTGGGGGAGGATATACAACCAAGAACAGTTTGTCTAGTTCATAAGGACGAGGATGTCTAATCTCTGAACTATATAACGTTTAAAATCGGCGTCCACAAATCATATAGGGAGAAGGCCCTCTCCAAACACACCTGGCCAGAAAACATCTACTTTCGTGAATTGTGAATAACTCAACAAGCCGACCAATTATCAGGATTGCATTATCATGGTGGTGGGCTATAGCTCAACGCTATTCCGGAAAGACTCATCTTCCTAACTCTATTTTCACCGGCAATCAAACTACTTGACGAATCGGAGACTCCTTTTGTATCAGGTAAACCCGATAAGGGTATACGTCCTTCCGAAGCCATTCAAGATTCTGCACACCTTCAAAACAAATCTCAGCTGCTGCTGAACACAACAGTTTCGACGCAGTCACCGAAGATCATCTGCATACTAGTCGATTGGAATTTCACCATCCTGACCAGTCGTTCTCCCTAATTACTTAAACCAACTAACTGAAGGTGCATTTTGTTAGTCGCTGCTATCACCCTTCTAAGGCGAGTTTTTTTTGCTTTGAATGATAATCCGCTCCCTGAAAGTCTCTTGGTTCGTAGCACAACGTTACGTATACCACCTGATTTCATATACGTCTACTACCAGATCGTTCGCAGAATGTGAACAAAAACGCAAGTTTTCTTGCTTGCCTCATTTCCTGCGACTACAACATTATCGTACTCACCGAAACCTGGCTAAGTGATGATATATTAAACGCCGAGCTAACGACGAACTACGCAATCTACTGATGTGATTGCAACTCTTTCACCAGTTATCTACTTCGCGGATGGTGTTCTTATCGCGATAAAAAACATCTATCTGGGGTTGTACTAAAAATGACTAAATATGAATGATTGGAGCAAGTTGTTGTACGCATTTCACTACCAGGTAGATCGGCATTCATCTGAGGCCGATCAACGTTCATTCCTCTGCATTGCCCATGATCGCATATCAGTCCCATAAAGGTAGAAAATCCCACAGAAAACGGGACAATTATGCGATCATGAGTAGTGCAGTCCTAAGCATTCTGGACAAAACTAATAGACGCGACTGTGTACTTGTTGCAGGTGATTACAATCTCCCTCATCTCCGGTGGATTTTTGATGACGATCTCAAATGATACATTCTGCTCTCTTACCTCACCCCTCTATACTAAAGGTAGACCCTCACCATAAATCCTTCGTTTTAAGATTTGATACGCGTTCTGATGATGGTGACACTTTAGATACAATTAACGACGACCTCAACGTTGACTTTACTCAATGTAACGTTAATGATGTTTCGTTGGCCATTGGTGCAGCCAATTGGCGTGAAATGCTGGTTGGATATGTATTAGATCAGTCAGTTGCAGCGTTCTTTAGCGCCATATATGAGATTCTTCGCCGTAATGTTCTTAAAGAAACGTATCAGCAGAAAAGCAGATTATAAGTTTCCGTGGTAGAACACCGAGCTTGGTCGCCTACGCAAGTACTCCGAAAACACCAAAAGCGATACTTACATCCTAGGACCGACAACAAAACTATTCTTCGTCAAACTGAACTGCAATATGAAATAACCCGGAATAGTGCATTCGGTGCATATGTAATCCAAGTTCAACGCAGCCTTCGAAATAATCTATTGACATTCTGGACACTTATAAATTGGAGACCACCTCTGAGATATATGTAGTAGTACCTTTAAACATTTCCACCATATAATATCAACCCTCTTCCTAACGTAAATGATGCCGATGTATTAAGTGATCTGTCCAGCGTTGGTTCGTTGATTGGACCTGGTCCGAATTGCTTGCCTCCTGCGTTTATAAAACATCGTGCCCGAGCATTTTCTGCATCAGTAAGTATTATTTTCCAGCGTTCAATCTCAGAAAATGTTTTCCCAGGTGTATGGATTGAAGCTGCTATAAGTCCTATTACTAAGGCTGGAAACACGCACAATATTGAAAACTACAGAGGAATTTCGCTGCTAAACTACCTGCCTAAAGTTCTGGAAAAGTTTGTCTACACTGCGATGAATGCTGCTTCTTCCAACATAATAAGCTTTCTAGTTACAACTCTAGAGAAGCGTCAACAAGTAGACGCTGTATATTTTGATTTCGCGAAAGCATTCCACAAGGTGCCCCACACCATTGTTGTTTTGAATGGTTTTGCTGGATGGGAATCCTGATGGCTGCGTTCCTACTTCTCACAACGATCTGCCTTCATTAGAATTGGCACCACACGCTCAAGCGCATTCGAAGCGCCAACCGGTGTGCCTCAAGGAAGTCACCTACGGCCACCGATGTTTCTTTTTTTCATGAACGATCTCTGCACCCGCATCAAGTCTGAAAAACTACTCTATGCAGATGATTTGAAAATCGTTCGCTCAGTTGCCTCAGTACTCGACTCTGCTGTGCTCCAAGACGATGTAATATAGAGGAATTGTGCTTATTGAACGGCAAGCAGATCAACGTCGAGAAATCTAAGGTGATAAGTTTCGAACACTTGTCAGCTCTAAGGCGTTGCGAATGCACCCTTCAAGCCTGTGTCATGAAGAAGGAGGATTCTATCCGTGACCTGGGAGTGTCATTCGACAGAAAACTTGGAGTGGAGAACAATTTCAGTAAAAACTATTTTTTCTCTAATTGTTCAGAAAACATACCACTATGTTTGGTCGAGAGGGATTTGCAAAATGTCAATTTGTTCCATTGTTATGGCCCCTAATAGGCCAAAAATAACGTAAAGATTGGAAATTTTAACAAATCGTTATATAACTTTTACAATTTATAAAATAAAAGAAATCCCTCTTGTCTAAACATAGCCAACGTGACCATGATTATAAAAAATATGAGTTTTCTGATTACAGATTACCCAATGCCACAACTTTACTTTAGCGGGACCCATGATGTTCCAACATCAATGACATCAATGACGTTTCAAGGTCGCGAGATATTTTTCTTTTCGTCCTCAAAGGTAAAATTGATAAGTCAAAACATGTATCTTCTAAAGAAAAAAAGTTTCTAAATCCATTGAATAGATGCTTTGCAATTTATTCCTAAAAAGTGCTCAACTTTAGGCTTAGCGAGTAGAAGACCCCCTTAAGGAGAAAATTGTTTAAAATCATCTTTACTAAGGATAAATATAGCATAGTGTATCTTGCTAGACGGCCTCATTCGCCCCCTCTTTAAGAAAGGACACAGATTGGAGTGCGCTAATTACCGAGGAATAACCCTTCTTAATTCGGCGTACAAAATCATGTCCCGTATTCTGTTCAACAGATTGAGTCCGCTTGAGGAGTCCTTCGTCGGCAAATACCAAACCGAGTTTCGTGAGGGTCGATCAACGACGGATCAAATGTTTACTCCAAGACAAATCCTTGATAAATTCCGGGAGTACAACTTGCAGACACATCATCTGTTCATAGATTTCAAGGCGGCGTACGATTCAGTGAAACGAATTGAGTTATGGTAAATTATGCTAGAACATGGTTTTCCGACGAAACTAATACGGCTGATTCGTGTAGCGCTGGATGGATCAAAATCAAGCGGGTTGCGGATCAAATTTCAACATTCTTCGTAACCTTGGATGGATTGGGAAGCAGGGTTATGCACTGTCGAATCTACTGTTCAGCATGGCGCTCGAGGGAGCGATTGGGAGAGCTGGTGTGCAGAGGAGTGGACTCATGATTAATACCGGCAAAACAAATCACATGGTCGCTGGTAAACAACGTGGATGGAGGTGGAAGTGTAGTGGTACTAGATGGTGAAATATTTGAAATTGTAGATGAATTTGTGTATCGTTGAACTTAAGTGACATGCGATAACGATGTTACCCGCGAGGTGAAAAGGCCTGTAAATAGGGCTTATTACTGACTTCATAACCAGCTTAAGTCCCTCTGTCTGCGAACGAAGACGAAATTCGCTCTATATACGACCTGATTCTACCGGTGGCTTTATATGGTCATGAAGCATGAACGTAAAAAGAAGCCAACCGTAGAGCATTCGGAGTATTCGAGCGTAAGGTGCTGCGAGCAATACTCGGCGGTAAGCAGGAGAAAGTATGTAAAGGGACGGATATTGTGAAGCTGATACAACGCGGCAGACTGCGGTAGGCTGGATACGTGGTCCGAATGCCGGATGAGCGTCAAGCGAAGACAATATTCAACAGGGAACTCGGAAGAGGTCGTCGGCTTCGTGGCAGGCCGCGTACACGATGGTTTTGTGCGTTTGAGGAGGGACTGATGGTGCTTAACGTTCAGGGCGACTGGAAGCGATTAGTCCAGGATCGAGTCCAGTGGAGGAGGATACTCCATTCGGCGTAGACGCATCGAGAAGCCGCTGTAGCCCAGCAAGTAATAAGTATTAAGTGCATCTTGTATTGGCTTGCTAAGCCAACCCAAATGTTTCGATTTTATTAGTTCTCATCAGCTTAAAATGAGTTTCTTTTCTTGCGGGACATCACGCTTTACTAGGTGTTTGCTCAGGAACACAAATTATGTCTGCGTGTTTTGAAGCTAGCGTCAATTCGGTGCTAGCTTAGTTCTGTCACTAAGTTAGTGTCGAATTCTGATGAGACGAAGTCGAAACGCAAATTTCATAACAAATTTAGTTATAGGTTTAGTGCTCTTCACGCTTAAATATAAGTTTAAACAATTTTCTCCTTAATGAAGGACCAAAATTGTTCTCCACTAAGGAAAAATATAGCATAGTGTAGAACAATCCAGTAGATAGATGTAGCAAATTTAACGAAACTGCTTTAGTTTATGACTTCCATAACACTTAATCTTATTATATGTTGGCAATAAGACATTTTAAACATTGACACTAGCAATAGCATTGAGTATAATCTGTACGGTATATACAAAAGGCGTAATACTAAATAAATTAAATAATGAAAAATATATTAGGCGGATTCAGAATCACTGGATGTCTTTTGAACGGCTCGTACAATCATTTCATTTAGATTCCCAGGCAAATCGAATCAATTATAAAATCGTACCTGCACCGTGCATAAAAACCAAAACTTAGTCATCCTCCATAAAGAACATTCCAGAACAGCGAACCCTTCTACGGCAGCAGAGGCGTGAGAATTTGCCTAAGGCCAAATTTGGCATGCACTGCACTGACGGCCGACGACGAGAGTGAGCCTCATCCGTTTCATAAAGCATCAGAAGGCATCAGCAGATCGGTTTGTATGCGCGATAATATAATTTGTATGCCGACTGGGTGCAACCGAAGTTAAATCCTTCCACCATTCATCTTTGCCTGACACGGGACGGAATACATCGCCTGACTGACGGTCATCAGCAGACGCGTCTCGGGCCGGGAGGCAGTGCAAACATGATGATACTTCGAATTAGACGGAACGCTGGCACGGATTTTGATTCTTTGGTTTTAACTTTAAAAATTCTATAACAATTTTAAAACAATTTTTTCATCTGCGATCAATATCAAATCTTTCAATCCGAAATGTTATTCGTTCGAAAAAAAGCCAGGTTTAAAAGAATTAAAACATGTGCCGTTGAAAATTTCGAATGTTGAGAATGAAACGTACTGCCTCGGGAAAGAAACAAATTTACCTGATGGGTGTGTTGTTTACCACTGGTAAATCTTTATATTTTGCTCGAGGGAATCCTATAATGCCAGAAGAAATGCTTCACAAATTGGAGGTTGGAAAATTAAACAAGTCAGATTCATTCAAGTCGTCTAAGTTCTCTGCATGTTTATGAATAAGTCTACTTGCTCGGCTTGCGTTTCTCATACGAGAAATAATAACTCTTTTGGGGCTTCGAAATGTGTGTGGCTTAGACTCTGTATTATATGTAGCATTGATTTGCATAAGCATATTATCAAATATCAAATATCTCATATCTCCACAGGCCACTATTGATTTTGGATTGATAGAAATTTCGGTTCATGAAGTATGGGTTGACGAATGCTCATAAAAACTGGTATGGTTACGATACTAACATGATTAATATATTATTGAATAGCAATAAATGTCGTAACAAAATCAAGTCAATTTAATATTCAGTAGCACTAAATTTGCAATCATAATCAAAGAAAAAGGGAGCTCATCTTGAAAAGAGACTGGAGAGTGATGACTTAAACCATGAAACATGAAAGTAAGTAAGCAACCAATCTGATCACCAAGGCTAAGGCAAATCTTACGCATCTGATTTCGCGCGAGTGCTTCTGAGTAGGACAGTAGAATGAGATGGAACCTTGAAAACGAAATCTCGAAACCACGCTGATGCTCAGAACCGCAATCTCCACACTCACAGCATCGTGATATGCATTCAAAACAGCATAACACCTCCGACTCGGATCTCTATGAACAACATCTTTTCCATGACTCATCGACCATCCCATTACCAAAGGTGAGCTGACCAGTTCATTCATAAATTATACCGAACAAAAATTAGAAAGAAACGCAAACCAGTGTTCAACCGAAGCTGCGCGCCGGTGGTCCTATAGGCACCTGGAATGTTCGACCACCTCAAACAACGAAACCACAACAAATGGCACACAATTTTCTGGAAATATTTAGGTATAGTACTTACCAGCCGTTGGATTTCGCTTTTGGCAGACTTAGTCAGTTGAGTCAATCGCAGTTCATACAGGTCCCTTTGCACTCGCATGTCAGAAGCCTTCCGCCGTTCAGCCTCCGAGGAAATCTGCGGGGAAAAGAGGGCACCATGTAGCAACGGAATTTATGATACCGTGGATAATCTTAAGAGCTTAAGTTGGAACAATGGACATTGAGTATGAACTTTCGTGGTTTGTATGAAACTTTCGTATTTTTTCCGATCGAAAATTATCTTATCTTTGTTTAAGTGTTAGCCTCATTTCGTAACCTCCCATTTACTTGTTAAGACTGATAATAAGTCAGCGCTGACCAAAGCGGTTTTTTTACATATTTAAGAAACAAGGGTTCTTTTTTTGCACCTAGACCTAAGCTCATAACAATTGCTTAAACATTAGGAGGAGGACAAATCAGGAGGATGAAAGAGGATGAAACTCCACATTTGTCTGACGAAAAGGTATGGCAAATTTCCTTGTTAACCCTTTGCGACGCAGTGGGATGTATCCCGATCGGAAAGAAATAACAAGATTATAACCGAACACAATTTTTGTAACATATTATAAATTAGTTCTCGTAAGTAGTTAAAATAACAGAAATTTATAACAAGTAATAATGCGAGATATAGTTTTAAAATATTTCTGTTATGTGTTTCTGATCGGGATACGTCCCACCTACTTCTCCTTAGTTTTTATTGGATTTCTAGTTAGCGTTGACATATAAATACAAATTATTTAAGGATGTAAGGAGTACAACTGGAACAAAAAATTATGTGAATTTGTTAATTACTTATTAGTCATAATTCTATTCTATAGAATTAATAATAATAATAATAATAATAATAATAATAATAATAATAATAATAATAATAATAATAATAATAATAATAATAATAATAATAATAATAATAATAATAATAATAATAATAATAATAATAATAATAATAATAATAATAATATTAATAATAATGATAATAATAATAATTAATTACTTATTAGCCATAAACAATTAAAATCCGAAAATCTGTTTTTTTTTACAATAAATTCGGCTGTGTTTGAACTAAAAGTCCTGGAGATCTAAAAATTGTTTTGCAAGTATCTCAAACATTGAACTAAATAATATATTTTTTGCTGAATTTTTCGCAGATCAGTTTTTTCGAAAAAAATAATCAAAATATGCAAAAATTGAGTTTATTATTATGTTGGTCTATATAAGATTCTGAGAGACAGGGATAACTTCTCAACTAGCATCAAAATAGTTTAAGTGGTTTTTGAGGTCGCTGATTACGATTCCGATAACAGAATTTGAAAATTCAAAATAACGGCTACACATTGGCAGTCATTTTTACGAAAATTGCGACTTTTGTTACAATGTGCATAAAACTCGATTTACGAGAGTTTTTGGGGTCGCTGATTACGACTCTGATGTCAGAATTCGAAAATAATACCTACAAGATGGCATTTTTACGAAATTAGCAAATTTTGTTACAGTAAGAATAAAACTCGATTCACGGGGGTTTTTGGGTCGAACAGTCGCCATATTTGATCAGCCATTTTTAATTTTACATTTTCGACGCCAGAATCAGAATCTGCGACCCCGAAAACCCCCTTGTAACACGTTTTATGCTAGTATAAAAAAACCTGTTTTAATCCACCTAGCGGTGCAATTGTGCCTTTCTCATTTCTCAAACTATGGCACGGAGGCTTTTTATGTTCAACATAATTGTGGAAATGTCCATTACATTCTTAGTACACTTTGCACTTATACACAATGGCATGTCAGCCATGAACAGCTGAATTTTTAAAGGAGGGGAGTGAACAGTAGAGGGGGGGGGGTGTAACCCCTCTCCGTAAACCATCAACTACGCCCCCGTTAAAATCCAGAAACCTTATGCGAGTTGAAAAAAAATTAGGCCGGGATTAGGTTGACGTTTTTCAGAGTGATTGCATAACCTTTCTATATGAGTAGGGCAAAAATGTGCCAAAATCCAAAAAAGTGAATCGTCGTCAATTTTTTTTCGAGTTTGTATCAAATCTCGACGTTTCATGCGCCTTGAACATATTTAGCATCAAAAATAAAAATTCTATTTTTAATTTTTCCTATAGTTTATATGAGAAATTTCTGTGTGGCCGCACTCTGAAACCCGTAATTCCGGAACCAGAATTCCGATCGATCCAAAATTCAATAGCAGCCGATGGGAAGGTTGCACCTTTCATTTGAGACTAAGTTTGGGCAAATCGGTCCAGCCATCTCTGAGAAAAATGAGTGACATTATTTGACACATACGCACATACATACATACACATACACACACATACACACACATACATACATACACACACACACACACATACAGACTTTTTCCGATCTCGACGAACTGAATCGAATGGGATATGACACTCGGCCCCCGTTAAAATCCAGAAACCTTATGCGTGTTGAAAAAAAAATAGGTCGGGATTAGGTTGACGTTTTTCAGAGTGATTGCATAACCTTTCTATATGAGAAAGGCAAAAATGTGCCAAAATCCAAAAAGTGAATCGTCGTCAAATTTTTTTCGAGTTTGCATCAAATCTCGACGTTTCATGCACCTTGAACACATTTAGCATCAAAAATAAAAATTCTATTTTTAATTTTTCCCATAGTTTATATGAGAAATTTCTGTGTGGCTGCACTCTGAAACCCGTAATTCCGGAACCAGAATTCCGATCGATCCAAATTCAATAGCAGCCGATGGGAAGGTTGCACCTTTCATTTGAGACTAAGCTTGTGTAGCGCGCACGACGTTGCTACGGATTCAATCTGCCCAATCGTCCCACCTTTCCGAACAAATGGCTTAAGCGCCACCTCTTTCGAGGACCACTTGTCGTGCTTTAGGGTTGCCCACGAATTAACCCAAAGAAGTTCGCTTTCCTATCCCAAAATACCTAAGAACACCACTCGTATTGTCTCATCACTGGAAGAATACCTCAAAACCAAATAACTATACCGAAAAAGAAACTCGAGTGGTGGGGCTAAGATTCCCAAGTAGCCCAACTTGGAGTAAAGAACCAAAAACTACAAAACTAACACGACGCGAAACATGAGACACCTCTTCAAATCAGTAAACTCTATGGGAACATGACTAATATGACATCCTTAACACTAAAACATTATTTATCGAACAACAAATCACATAACTAATTTATTCATTTTAACTGGCATTTTCAAAACTTAACCTAGGATTTTTCTACGGTGTTGCCTATATTCTTTCTGTTCCCTACTGTGTGCGGATGAGCGATCGCTATTTCCTATCGGGCTAACGTGCCATAATGTTGCCGAACTTTAGTTTGCCGGGTGCGTGTATCGGCTAAACTTTCGCCATGCGCATGGATTTTGTGGTAGGTGTACTTACAGTCTTTTTCGTTGCTTGCCCACTCACATTCGCACTACTGCGAAGACTGTCCTGATGCGGCGATGCGGTGGCGGCGATGTATCTACACCGGCGGTGATGAATCTGCGCAGGCGGCGATTAAGGATGTGCCGGATGACTATAGATGTTCCTCTGCGTACAGGATGGATAACTGCTGGCAGTGTCGGAACGCCGGACAAGCTGCCAGCAACAAAATACGTGCACACCGGATGGTCGTGACGTTAAACTTTGCTGTGCAAACGTTTTATGAATCGTCGCACTTCTGGCTTTTCGGTTGCAGCGCCAGAATATCCCAAACTAGCGTGTGGGTCTTGAGCGCGTCGGTGGGCGAAGGGCGGTGTGGCGGGCCGATGAATAGTGCCAATCTAAACGGTAGAATAAAAGCCGTCGCACGGCTACCGATACCGTGAACGCATTGTCTCTCTTTTATAAGCACAATTGTAATTTACCTTTTCTGTACTTTCAGCAAACGCACACGAATTATCCGCACTTCCTACTTCTAGGCTTTAACGCAACACCTAATAGCAAAAAAATTACTAAATTTTAAAGACATCTCATATTTTAACTGGACAAACCTTTCGACACACCGCGGGAAAAAATCAAAAACCACGCACTCTAACCTCTTTCACGGTCTAAATTGAAATGGATGAGAAGCTATTCCTAAAACCCTCAGATAAACGATTTTTGGTTCTAGATACCCGGAAGTACGTAATTTTACCGAAGTAAAACTCGTATTTCGAAAAACGAACTTCTTGGACAATTGATTCTCAATCGCTATCTCATTCCCTCTCGAAACATTTGCATCATACCATTACGCGCCAATACCCTCACTTGCGTTCACATAGTTTTTACTGGTCGGGCGGTTGATAAGACAACGACAACGAGGTCCGTTCGGCGACCGAAACTCAACCACTTGCTCTAGTTTGTGCAATCGTGAGACAGATTGGGAAAGAGAAAACGTGCGTGCGCGAGCGGATAGTACGTTTTAGCCGCCTAGTGTTCATTCTTCCTCCTACGGAATGGAAGAAGTGAGCACATATTTGCAACAGGGAACTTGGGTTACCGAAATTGGAAGTTATTTTGACTTCTGATACACGTGATCGCTACACTTGGGCAAATCGGTCCAGCCATCTCTGAGAAAAATGAGTGACATTATTTGACACATACGCACATACATACACACACACATACACACACATACATACATACACACACACATACAGACTTTTTCCGATCTCGACGAACTGAATCGAATGGGATATGACACTCGGCCCTCCGGGCCGGGATTAGATTGACGTTTTTCAGAGTGATTGCATAACCTTTCTATATGAGAAAAGCAAAGCATGAAATTTAGCCAATCACAGTTGCTATATTAGATCCGCCATTTTGAATTTTACATTTTCGATGTCAGAATCATAATCAGCGACCCTGAAAACCCCCTTGTGAGACGTTTTAGACTTGAATAAAAAAAAATTTAGCCAATCACAGTTCGCCATATTGGATCCAATGTTTTGAATTTTACATTTTTGACGTCTAACCTATATTTGCGTCGCAGAGGGTAAACAATTATCGATACATTTATTATCTTTTATTGAAAGTCACAGAAGTTTATTATCAGTAAACTTTGATAAAACATTCACCATTACGTTTACATATTTCAAAATAGGATGTCAAGGAAGAAGGAAGAAGGACGAAGGAAGAAGGAAGAAAGAAGAAAGAAGAAAGAAGAAAGAAGAAAGAAGAAGGAAGAAGGAAGAAGGAAGAAGGAAGAAGGAAGAAGGAAGAA